>NC_143580.1:226420166-226755530 GCF_048544385.1 Mastigoproctus giganteus
TCCATTCACTAATCTTGTTGCCCTTCTCTGTACTCGATCCAACAGCTGTACATCCTTCTTAAAATGAGGCCTCCAGACTTACTCAATGTGTGGCCTGACCATTGCCTTATTCAATAGGATAATCACCTCCTTATTCTTGCTAGAAAAATTCCTGTGTATCATTCACAAGACACCATGAGCTACTCTTGCAGACCGTCTGCACTGTTCAGAAAATTTCATATCTGCCTGCACAATTACCCCAAGGTTTTTGCCACTCTTTACCGTTGTCAATGTAGTACCACACAGTTTATAATACGTTACCTGTGGTTACAGTTTCACATATGTAGTACTTTACATTTGCCACCTCTCAGCCCATCGGCTCAATCTTTCCAGAAGATTTTTGCAGCAGCATAGCGTCAGTAGTGTCCTTAACAACCCTGCCAAACTTTGCATCATCCGCAAACTTAGACATTAAGCTTGATATACCATCATCAATATTGTTTATAAATACAGAAAACAATAATGGATCCAACACTGAACCCTGAAAAACTCCACTAATAACATTAGTCCACGATGAGCAGAGTCCATTGAATACCACTCCCTGCCTTCCCCCTCGACCACCCCTTTATCTACAGCAGCAATTTTCCACCAATGCCACACTGCTCCAATTTGTGCAGCAGTCTTCCATGCGCAACAGTACCGAAATCCTTTCTAAGATCCAAGTATATAATATCAAAGTTATTCTTTGCATCCAGTTCTTTTGTAACTGCATCATAGTACCCAATCAAATTGGTCAGGCAAGACGTCCCCTTAACAAAACCACGCTGCGTCCGAGCAATAAATGAAGTCTTGTCAAGATGATCCTGCAGTGCTTATTTAACCAGTGCCTCCATTAATTTTCCTGGAACAGAAGTTAAACTCACAGGTCTATAATTACTTGTGTCAGCCTTTGATCCTACTTTGTGAATTGGGTCAAATTTGCACATCTCCAGTCCGTGGATACCTCCCCTGAGTCCAAAGAAGTTCACATAATTATGACTAAGGGTTTACTTACTTCCTTTGCTGCCTCCTTTAATATTACTGGATAGAGCCCATCCACCCCGGGTGCCTTTTTCATGTTTATCCTCAACAATCTCTCCTCCAATTTACTCTCAGTTATTACAGTATCATCAAGCTCACTGCCAGTGTTTACTTCATCTATGGTATTCCCCTCCCTGAATAACTCCTCATGTGTGAATGTAGATCCAAAATATTCATTTAATTTGTTAGCTACCTGAGCAGGATCATCAACAGTTGAACCATCAATATCCAGTGGACCAATCTGATTCATCCAGTTCCTTCTAGAGTTGACTTAGGTAAAGAATTCTTTGTTGTTTTCTTTTGCATCCTTTGCCAAGCATTTCTCATAATCTGCCTTCGCCGCCCTAACCTCCTTTGTAACTTGGTTACAGACCAACTTATATCTATCAGTATTAGTATTAGTATTAGTATTAGTAACGGCCGTATGGTGCAAGAAAGCCTATGGCTTATGCTGCACCAGCCAAAAAAAAAAAACAAAATCCGAACAAAACAATGATAAAAACAAAAATTAAATAAATAAATAAATAATAATAATTAATAAATAAATAAAAATAATAAAATGAAATTAAAAATAAAATAAAAAGGAAATTAATCCTATCATCCTATGCGCTTCCCTTACCCGAAAGTACTATCCAGATGACCTTTGAATTTCCCCAAACTGTCGGCCTCTACCACCCATGAAGGCAACTTATTCCAGTAATTTATAACTCGCTGGCTAAAATAAAACTTCCTGCAGTCCAATCTAAACATTTCCCCGCGTAACTTGAATCTATCATAGGCTTCCATGTCACCCATTAATTTATATGCATCCCATGCATTTTTCTTCTCTGCCATATGTCTCCTTAGTTCATCTGACATCCATTTAGACCTAAACCTTGAACAATATTTCTTAGTTGGTATGTAAAGCCTAGTAGCTTCCAAGATAAGTTCTTTGAATGCTTCCCATTTTGAATTTGCTGTTGGTAACATCATCAGTTGGTCCCAGTGTATAGAATTTAAATACTCTCTCAGACCATCGTAGTCGCCTTTACGAAAGCAAAAACCCTTCCATTTACCCCTGATGGTAGTTACCTCTTTGGGTAACTACCATCAGGGTAGTAGAAAACAATCATCCAATAAATCCACAAAAGCCTTGCTAGTGTGTGAATAACCAACCCATAAATTCCAGTCAATATCTGTGAAATTAAAATCCCCCATTATAAGACTCTCTGATTTACTGGCCCACTCTATTTCCCTGTACAGTTTCTTATTATACTCATCAAAGTCATTAGGCCTACAGCACACTCCTTCTCTCAATTTTGATCTCCCAATGCTTATGTCACACTAAACTGACACGACACAGTACTGTCTACCGATGTCGACTGGCTTCACTTCCTTGGATTTTATGTTTATTAACTAATAGCATAATCCCTCCTCCCTTCCTACCCCTTCTGTAGATGTTGTACTCCCCAAATTGCAGTTCTGCATTCCTTATATCTGTGTGACCCCACGTCTCTGATATCCCAACAATATGCCCCATTGATGCTTCGAGCAATACCTCAAATTCATCAAATTTATTTACAAAACTCCTAGCATTGGTGTACACGCAAGTATACATGCACCTGTTCCTGTTCTCAGCTACCCTAACCCAACCCATGTGTTTACTTGCACCGCAATGACTCCCAGCAGTCTCTGAAATATCCTGCATCTTGTTTTCCAGGCTGCTGCTCATTCCAATAGAAGCAGTGCAAGAATCACTTTCACCTCTGCCAGTGGCTTCTGTTAATCTATTAGTCCTTGTTTCCCCCCAAGCTAGTAGTTTTCCGACCCACCTAACACTGCCTCGATAGCATCAGCAAATATTCTTGCACCCTTTCTATTTAAGTGTATCCCAATCCTGTAGAAGCAGTCCCTTCTGTTAACAAGTACAGTCCAGGCTGAAAAAAATTCTACTCCTTGAGCCTTGTACAAACTTTCCAGGGCCAAATTGATCGACAGGGCTCTCATCATATACTCCCTCCTATCGTGTCTGTGCAGAATTGCAGACTCTTTCAAATTCAACCCTACTTCACGACTTTTTTCAACAGTGACCTGTACTTGTTAAGTAATTCTGCCAGTCTCCTACTCTTGATATCATTCGTGCCCAACGTGTACAACAATAAGGAGATGGCTGTGGTGAGATGTTTTAGCAAATAGGAAGGAATGAAAAATTAAACAGAGTATGTGGATTGGTTTCGGGTTCTTGGGGTGGCTTTCTAAACTTGAGGGAAAGAGAAAAGTTCGGTGCGGAGGAATGGAGAAGGTGTCCACTCTGTATCTGACTCCTCTGTTGTCTAAGGGAAAAAAGTCTTGAGTTGTGGGTTGAAGTGGGAGTAGATTTTTGGTGGTCCGATTTCACATCTTGTGGTAGCAAGACGAAGAAGCGTGGTCCGGCATCCGAAGGCTGTGATAGGGTGATCGGCTTTCCAAGGAACGAAATAGCAAAATGTACCTCCGAAGTTCTGGCTTGTAAGAGCCTGCACTTGAGTCTAGGATCCAGTCCGTTGAGAAATGAGATAATTTGCTATGAATATTAATGATTATGAAATAACGTAAGGGTGGTCCAGGGGTAATAAAAAAGAGAGAAATAATAATAAGGAATTAGTGAGGAAAATATAATCGTAGCGGTAGTAAGTCGAGGATATGTTAATATGCATCATTAATTTAGACGAGGTGTCGACAAATGATAACTTGACAGATACGGGTTGAAGAGAAAGAAATTTTATTCAATGAGAAACCTCTTGAATAAAAGGAGTAACTACGTGTCTTTCCAATTTGATTCGTCTGCAAAATAATCAGTCCATAGTTTAGCCTCGATACTTAGAATACGTAGACTGCACGTTGGTAAAAAATACAAGATACAGACCTTAGACCAAGATCCTTATAAGATACACACCTCACCGCTAAGCCTGGTTTGTGAGTCGAACCCTATTAATAATTATTGGTAGGCCCCAATGATGGAATTGCGTGTTGCAGTACTGGACGTATAATTAATGCAACGATTCATTACCGATCTGTTTATGGACAACTCTTTCATAACAGCACATGTATATTCATAATTTTTTATTTCTGAAACAATGTTCTATATTATTGGAGCTTATTGTAAACAAATGTGTGCATAGCAACTCTACTAAATAATTCCAAAACACGAGAATCTTAAGCATCAGTTATAATAAAAAAATATATATATATGTCAGGAAATCCACGATGAGTAGTGCATGTGACCATGCAAAGGCCAGGTAACCATGGACACACATGGAACTCTTTGATGCGTTTTGCTTAGTGGTCCACGTTCTAAAACTGCCAGGTCAATATAACCCATGGTCAAATAGCTGGGCTGTTGGCTAGTAGATTCTGTGTTCTGTACAAGGCTGCAAAGAAAAACATCACAGGGGATTCAGGTCAGGTGACAAAGCTGGTGGAAAATTGTCCCTCCTTTAATGATTGGTGAAAAAGAGGTTAAAATATATTGCGCAGTAACCCACTTGAATTATGAATATTCTTGAACTATTCTTGAACCTATCTGGTTGTGCTATAAATAGTGATTTCTGCATCGAATTACTACAAGGTGGAGGTTGATATCTCAATCCAGCCTAAAAAAGCAAGATGCATATATGGGGAACGGAAATTTTTTTAAATTTTCTTTCAATGTTTTTAAAAGATCTCATACTGAAGCCTGAAATAGTAATCGTTTTCAACCCTTCACCAGGTATGTACACATTTTATTCTTTGGCACTCATTTAAACTTATTTGCATGAAGGCAACAAGGAGGAATTTCCACATCACACCCCACTCAACTTAATATTCACTAAAAGTTTTAAGGAGTGTTATCATACATGGGTAAAGGATCTGCATCGAATTACTACAAGGTGGAGGTTCATATCTCAATGAGATTTATTAGATTTAAAAAGACACAGTTAATCATTGAAAATTTATATTTTAGGGAAGTGTGCAGATTGTGGAGACTGGTGATATTTCTTCGAAAGATAAATACTTTATTTCTACTTATTCTAGAATCTGCGCACGGTGTTCTGTCTCTGCTTCACGAAATGAACATAAAGGCAATCTTCCTTTCTTCTTGGACATTCGTTACTTTGCAATCTATAAGAAGAAGGACCATTGGTGATCATATGGATTCGAAAGATATCCATGTTTTCCATTTCTTGGATGACATTTCTTCAGAGCCAAAGGTTTTCAATGACGTAAGATTTATTGTTTATGTACTTACTGATTCCAGCTTAATTTTTTTATATATTTCATACAAATGGTATGCACGACACATTCTTTCAATAGCATTCCTTAAATTTCATTTTGACATTTTTGTAAATAAAACTTACACCAGCGTTTTTCCTACGCAAATGATAATTTGGTTCATGGCACCTAAGTTCCTTAGTGCTCCGATGAGTATATGTTATATTGACATCCATGCATTAAAAAAAGAACAAATAACTAAGACAGATATCCACAAAACATAAACATCCAGGACAAAGGACAGCAGTTTACCTTGAGTGTTCACTAGTTTAGGTGCACATACCTAATAGCGAGCAGGCAAACATTTAGCCCTCACAGGAGCCTGAATTCGCCACCCATACCATACAAATTTGCGAATAAAGAATACCAGAAGGATGCCAAATCACTTTGAAACAAATGTTACCCACAGTTTTTGAAAATTGGATGATTGCAGATCCGAATATTCCACAGATGCTCAATTGAACTGAGATCAGTGGCTCGAGAGTCTTCCACAGTAGGGTTAATTCACTCTACTGTTCGAAACCAATTGTGCATAGTTCGGGAATCGTGATATCACGCATTATATTATTGGTAGAATCTATTTGTAGATGGACGGACTGCAGCCATGAAGGGATGCACTTGGTCGGATACGATCTGCAGATGGTATCCGAAATGGTATCAGATTGTTTCACGAAAGTACTCCTCACACCATTAACAACATCATCAGCATGCATTTTTGATATCTGGAGGGATGTGTGAATGGATTCATACTGTGATCCCAACAAAAAAAAAAAAAAAAATCAAATTATTATTTTAGGATTCCCCTAATTAAATACATTAACCCGTATTCGTGTCTGTAAATTGCATGTGTTCTCTGGTCGATTTGCCTGTTTTGCTGGACGAAAAAACCCCAGTTTCTGAGGGGAAAAACCTTACTATCTACGCCTGAAACCGACTAACTCAGCCACGGAGTGAAAAAAGCCCACTAAAGTTCCTCCCGTCATCGACGGGATTCGAACCCGGGCCTTTTCCACCCGGTGTGGGGAGGACGGTGACTCTCATCCCCACAGTGTGAAACAACAGAAACCGGTATTCGTCAGACCCAGTAAAGTGTTTCCAGTCCTCCACTATTCTGTATTGGTGTTCGAGAAGCCGCTATAAATATACCTTCTTGTGTATTGCTGACAAACGTAGACCCAATTCATTCCGTGACAACATCCAAAGTGCCACACCACTGTTATATACTCAGCACAAATAGAGTCATCGATTAACATTTGCCTGGATATTCTTAGATTGATTTAGAAATTTTGATTACTAAACAAATTTAGTTTTTTTAGTTCCATTGCATGCACAGCGTCATCCTCAGAAAGCCAAAAAATAAGAGTACATGGTTTCCAACTTTGAAAATGGCAAATATCAAGTTGATAATAAAAAACCCAATGAAACCACCGAAAGCCCCTGTTTCTTATAGACCAAATGAACTGTCTGCGCGCACACTGGTATTGTCACCGTCCACTGCACACCGGGTGGAAAAGGCCTGCGTTTGAATCCCGTCGATGACGCGAGGAACTTTAATGGTTTTTGTTCACTCCGTCGTTTAATTACTCGGTCTCAGGTGTACACAGCAAAGTTTTCTCCCCAAGAAACTGGAGAATTTTGTTCAGCAAAACAGACAAATCGACCAAAAAACAATGGCAATTGACAGATATAAGACACACAGGACCGGCTGATGAATTTAATGATTCGGATGGCCTAAAAATAATAGTTTTTGGTTTTTTTTTTTTTACACCAATTTCATTCCTATTTGTCAGCAAACTATTTGAACGCCTTCTGCACACCCACATACAGCTAGATTACGAATTAACAAACTTGGCCTCGTCCAACCAGTTCGGCTTTAAGAAAGGTTGATCAACAGTTGATGCACTTCAACATCTCCTGTAAAACGGTAGACGATCAAATAAGAATTAAATTGGTATTAAATAAGAATTAAATTAAGAATTAAATTAAAATTAAATAAGAATTAAATTAAGGTGATTTCAGTTGACTCTGCCTTGGTGTTCGACTCCTTATAGTGGCCTAGAGTCGTGGGTCAACTCCGTAGGGCCAACATCCCCAGCAACCTATTCAACACAATCAAAACTTATTTGACAGAGAGATACATATTATTCAACGCACCCAACCGGAAAGTGATGAGGAAAGTATACAAAGGCTGTCCTTAGGGTTCGGTCTTGGGTCCCTTTCTCTAAAGCCTGAAAATTGGCATGTTCTTGGCAATTCACCACACCGAGGATCATTCACAAGCCT
The DNA here is from genome assembly GCF_048544385.1 of Mastigoproctus giganteus. Lineage (NCBI taxonomy): Eukaryota > Metazoa > Arthropoda > Arachnida > Uropygi > Thelyphonidae > Mastigoproctus > Mastigoproctus giganteus. Next base: position 226,427,778 of record NC_143580.1, read on the forward strand.
TCTCTGATGACCTTATTCTCACCATAGCTGCAGCTTCCAGAACCCAACTTGAGACCCTGGAAAACCACCACCCTTTACATCCTACAGGAATTGCACGGCAACATTATCTGACCATATCACTAGCAAAGACAAACTTAATTCTCCTGAAGGGAAAATTTAATACACGAAGACCGCCCCAAATAAAGTTAGATAATACCACCATAAAATTTCCAAACAAATAAAATACCTGGGATTAGTGCGGGACCAAAATCCCTCCTTTCAAGAACACTCGAAACTCTTATGCTCCAAAATCAGAAGGTACACAGCATTGGTTGCCAGAGTTTCTAGAAGATATTGGGGACTTGGCCGAAACTTTACATCTATTTTACAAAGCCTTCTTTATACCTGCCATTACCTTTGCATCAGGAATCTGGTACATCAAGGCCACCATGAGAGTAAACAAGAGAATCATCAACTACATGCAAAGAGCTATCTTAGTCATTATCAATGCACCTGCTGCACGGTGAGCAACTACGCACTCTAAGTCTTCGCTGGCGTCCTCCCTCTAGATTTGAAGATCTCGCGCGCACCCCGGGCTTTTGTTTCACCATGTAAAGGGTACTTCACACACTCATCTTGGTCTCACCATAGATCCCACAAACAACACGAATGCGGAGACTCCAGAAGCGACTCGTAACTCACCTGAAGCAGACATGGCACACCAGATCTCCAAATTCCCCCAACGGAGAGATAACCAGGAAATTCGTCCGTATTATCAGCCTTGTCTTCCCCAGACTCCCTCCTTGGTTTTCGACGGGCTCCACACCACACTCTTTTTCACAGAACAAAGCTTTCAATGTTTGGTCTAGAAGAGGACACATCCTGCCCCTGCAGTGAACTTGAGAGTGAATACCCGCTTTATGAGGATCTCTGCTGCCAGCTCACCGCAAAGCTAACTTAGTGATGGTGCTGCTGTCTTTACCCGAAGGACAGGAGCACTATCTGCTAGATAGCAAGGAAGAAAATTTAGCCTTCTCTTGCTTTGCACTAGACCTTCTAGCGAGGCAAAGAACCTACATCTCCCACCCACGGCGACAAGGACTACACCTCCTACACCTTGGGCAACTACCCAGCATGGACAACTATGGGATTTAACCAATTCCGGTAGTTCTGTAAATTATAGCTGATCTATCTGCCACCATGACTCCTGGTGATCTGGTCAGCCTCCATTCACTGGAGTACTATTTTCCCTTTCCCACCTCCCCTCTTCTCCTGGTGGAACTCCACCATCCTAGGGGATGCCTTCTTCTATATCTCCTATATTACTCTCATTTTTATTAAAATATTTTATGTTTTATTTATTCTTATTTATTAATTATTATCTTTTTTTTCTTTACTAATTATCTGTCCAGGAAGTTCAGTAGACCCTGGCGAAGAGACCAGCCAGAGAATTATGGGCAGCCTGGCTATCTCCTAATGGTGTGTACGGGCAACGTGGTATCCCAACAGGGGGTCTACTGCCAAAAGCCACAACAGACAACAGACCCGAACGCACTACTTCACATACAACACGTAACACTTTTTCTGGTTTTCACAGTGAAAGCCAGGAAAAGTTTGTCTCCACAGACAAACTCTCTGGAGACAAACTTTTCTTTTTTTTCTGTCTCCACAGACAAACATATGGCGCAGATGTGGGAAAAACTGGAGGCCCCTTTCCTCTAACAGTGTGCAAATTATAATGTAGTGTATGCGAATGGTTTTTACATTGCTCACGTTTTTCACATTTTCATTACAGTTTGGAAGGTGCAGGACATTGTCTATGAGATGGATCGTGTTTGTTCAATCTAACTATTCTTCTGACTCCTGGATGTCGATGTACGCAGCATCTTTTCCATGCTTACGCAACGTCATGATGGTATTTGCTTCTACGACAACAGATCAGACAATCGCCTTCGAAATACAACAGGTAACTCAGCAAGTCTCATATAACGTGGTAATATTCACGAAAATTGAACGGTACCGATCATCAAATAATGGCAAGTTACTCTTTGATTTCAGATCCAAAATGGCCATTTAAGCTCAACACGTTATCAGAACAGGTGGACCTCCAAAACAAGATGGTTCGTTAAAGGAAAACAGCTAATTCCAAAGGAGAACAGTCAGCTTAGCCTTAAAAATCAAACACTCAGGATTACAGTAGTTCCCGTAAGTGGTCCTTTAAATTCATTATCAAGTTTTTCCTTATTTCACTTTTAACATGAAAAATAGTTGCTGTTGTAGTCGGGTTTTAGGAGCATCGGCGACCAAGACCACATTGCTCCGTGTACATTGTCTGTAAATTGCTTGTGTTCTAAAGTCGATTTTTTTCCGGGAGGAAAAACCATCCTATCTTCTCCTGAGAACGAATAACTCAATTATGAAAAGGCCCATAAAAATTCCACCCATCATCGACGGGACTTGAAATCAGCTCTTTTCCACTCGATGTTGGAAGGATGGGGATCCTTACAACTGTGCTACCGCGAGGGCTAATATAATTATTATGATATTCTTAACGTACCTAAAAATTTTGGACTGTCCTAATTTCCAATTTCATATGTAGGTGTTGAATCCAGCAATACCTACATATGAAATTGATATACCCTGAATTCATGAGTACATCAACTTTTCAATGTATTGTTCAACAGGCTTTTCTGTCATATTATGCTCTTGCCTATCAAAATACTCGTGAATCGCTCGCTACGGCAAGCCAGCACAATATCATGTGAATTCCAGAAAACCCTGGGTTTCAAATGATCTGTCTAGCAGTTCAGTTAGGACAAATTAATCTAGTGTTCTAAATTTACTCCGAGAAGTAAAGAGCAAATTGCAACATCTAGACGCGTTGTGTTTTTCATCCCGGGACACCCCTTAGCTAAGGGCTGACTCGAAATGCCGCAATTATTGATTCTTTAAAAAAAATGCTTGTTCAGTCAATTGCATGTATTAGAAGAATGATCATGACATAATTATAACAAACAAAAAAGGTTTATTTAACATATATGTATACAAATAAGTACAATATAATTGGTACATAAGTTAGATTAATTGGTATGTAATTGTTAAGTAAACTAACTGGATACAAGCAGTATCTTGCTTTAGTAATATTATAATTTTGTAATGTTCTTCATGTGACTTTTACACTAATTCTCTATCAAGTACAAAACTCTTTGTGTTTGTCATAACATACCCTTGTTCAAATACTAGCACAGGAAATTATATTAACTTAATAGTGTAATTAATATTTGACAATTAAATTAATAAGTCGCAATCTCTATTAAGCCTGCATACTAAAAAAATAATACAATTTTCGGGGTATATTTATATATATATGTGAGGAAAGATGTCTTATAAATGCATTAAAACGTATGCAGATGGTAAGTTCGGCTTTGAGTAATTTAATACCGTTTGTTATTAAACAATAAGGGTTGACTTACCCGAAAATATTCTGCACCGCGTCGGTCAGGGGGGAAATCTGTTCCAGACATCAATATAGTTCTTTTCTCATCTTTTCCCTCGTAATTATTAATTTACCTCTTCTTTACACAATGACAAAAAAATCGGCCAAAACTATCACTACTCTATTCTTCCGTCCATCTTGCTCAAAGTTAACTGTGTGTGTCCTTTCTTTTTCCCCTTTTCCAATATATACCTCCGCATCCCCTCCTGAGCTCTCAAAGAATTCTTTAGTTCTCACGAGTCAACTATGTGGGGGGGGAAAGAATTAAATGGGTATTGTACGATGCACGGAGTTACATAGGAGAACAGGTGACGTCACTAAGCGTAGTATTACGGCGACCGCATCCCTGGGGTGTTTGAAAGCGAAAGTAAAACTTAAGTCCCGTTGAAGTGATGCTATGTTTGTTGTACATACCGTGAAAAAAAATATCAGGCACTATTAGGCCAAATACCTCTTGAAAGTAAGCAAAAGGGCTGAAAAATGAAAATATTTTTCACACACCTTCCCCCACGGGCAAGAAATTCTTGAGCGCAGAGAATTTCACAAGCTCAAAATTTCTCAAGTTTCTTTAAAAAAATACGTGTAACATGAAATCTACCGGTGTGAAAAAATGTAGTCACAGACAAATCTCCTCTTACAAAAATCGGATTATTCTTAACTATGATAAATGGAACCCCAAACAAAAAGAAATAATGTGTCTACATACAATTTTCAAAATCTTCTGAGTCCTCTAATAACAAACAACGATAATTTTATGTAAATTTTCACATCCAACAATCCTACCTTGGTTGAGCCATAACTTGGTCTCCACAGACCTTAAACAAAATCACATACAAGAAAGTCTGTTTTCACAAGAGTTAAGAGGTGTTTATCATATATGTATGTCTATATTGTAGCAATGTTTATTTTATTCAATTATTTCTCTTTTTTTTCTTTTTTTAACATATTGTTTAAATATCATTTCACTGAATGTTCTCTATGCAGGACAATTGAAGCACTGGAATACTGATAGGATTGTTCATTGTTGGTCAGGGAAAAATACTGGAACTTCTTCTCAAAGAATTCTTTGGTAACATTTCCTTTATATCACCATTGACTCCACACAATAGTATTACATGCAACAAAAAAATCAAAGAATCAGTATCTATTCTTTTTAACAAAATTAGTATAATATGACACTAGATATACTATTCATTATGACAGTTAACAACTGAGACAACACAAATATTCAATACATATGACATCCTTTTGTAATGAATGTATTTAAAAATATATCAAGTAAACAGCAAAAAAAAACATATTCTTCTAACAGGTGAACATTTTTTTACTTATTCTATCTTATATATTTATTTATTTTATTTATTATAATCTTTTTTTTAAAAAGGAAAACATAGCAAACATCAAACACTAAATGATTATATAATATAAATCCTCAAATATAATTGCAAATTCTATATATTATTTGCAAGAAGAACAAAAAATCAAAGAATACATCGAATAAATATGGCTGCAAGTATTAACTTATACTTGCAATGTTATAAGACTACTAATTGAACCGTAAAAATTTAGGCAGTTATATCAACTGACCAGTTGTATAGTTTAACTGTACAGCACCTTCTAATGGTGGATATCTCACTAACTCTCCAGACAGAGAGAGAGTTCTTGGGTTCACAAATCCTTAAAAATTTAAGGCCACTGAGTACACTTGTCGGCTGTGAAGACAGCCTAATATTCCTTGAGTGATTTCATAGAGATAGTCCTTCACTATTAACTGGAACACCATGTCAGAGCATGAGAAAGACTAAATGTTCACTACAGTTCTGAATGGGAGAACTTTTTGCATGCCTTCAGAGGAAGGACAACCATCATGCACATAAAAACTCAGACATCCTAAAAAAATATCCTCTAAGCAATTGAGCAAGAAGAGGGTAAAATGTTAAGTGGATCTCATATTCTCTTTCTGTCTTTCTTTTTTTCTTTCAGTTCAATTCCTTTAACTGATAGGTTCACAACCTTTATTCATCTTTTCACATTTTGTTTTGACTTGTAGGAGAGGGGGTGAGGTCTCATGCCCTTTACCCTTCATCTATAGACTTTCCACTCACTTTTCTTGTACTTGATCACATTCCAAAACTGTCACCTCCTTATTTCCTTTCATTTCTTTTCAAAAAAAATGGATGTTTCTCTTTATTTTCCAAAACAGAAACACAAGTTACTCATGACAGATTAACAAGATTCCCATAAAAGGAATTGGTAACCAATCTCTAAACTTGAAAATGAGCTCTGATCTTCTCAATCAGTGCACTATTTTAATCATCAGCTATTTGGATTATCAAAGGCAAGAGCACAAGATTGATACTTCAACAGTTTGCTTTCTGTTCCCTTTTTATTGTAGTTGATATTGACCAAGTATGAGTACTATTCAAACTCTCTTTACATTAATGCAATATCATTTACATTTCTAATAGCATACGTGATAAAGTTCCAATTGGTGGATAAATTTCTTTCCAAAAAAAAATATTTGTGGAACTAAAACTCTGATTTTTATTGTTTCAGAACTTTAACTCAGGATGAGGCTGAGTATTCTTTTAAAAATGGTACAAGGAAAGATCCTCTTATTTTCAGCTAGAAACACAGGTGTTACTATTTATTACACTCTACTCTTCTCTTCGGAGGAACGACAAAACAAGCAGTGACTGGGCGGAACCAGCCGTCCTCAGGCCACTTATTTCATCCGATCTTCAAAAGAAAAGCCTAAATATATATATAGACATATTTATATTTTTTCCAGAATCTTTTCTCTTGTAGTCAAATTTCAGTCATGCAATGAGAGAGAGAAAAAACAAAAGGAACCAGGGGGTGCACCCAAAACGCCCTAGTATCCACTGTAACTTTCCTCTCTACATTGGCCTATGATTGCAACATGTTTTGTGGAAGATGGTGATAATATAGGTTCCATAAGAAAATACTTTCCTCAATGGTCAAATTTGAATAAGATTTCTAGTACTTATCTTCATTTTTTTTTATTTAAACAACTCTCCTGAAAATAGCTCTTGCTTTTAATTGAATTCCTAATTCTCTTTCCATGTTCCCTACCTGTATCCTTTAATTCTCTGCGCTCACTTCATCATCCATAACAAAACTGCTGATAAACACCATGCTTGTGTCTGATGAGAACTAACCTTTCTGTTCCCTTTATAAGTAAAAATTTCATGGGTCTGATACTCTAATTAATCAGAAGCTTCTTTTAATGTATCTCTTAGCTTATAATCAAATCATCTTCAACCGAATGCAATATTCATCTCATGACACTATGCATCAATTTAGCATGATACTGGAATCATCATTCTTGTATAACTTTCCCTTTCCAAGAACTGACTTCTTTTCTTTAGAGACGGAGGAAACATAATAACAACTTTTCCTCATACTGTTTTCTCTTTCCCACTAATTTCAATTTTGCTTCTTTTTACTTTTAATCTCTCCACAAATCTCTGATAAGACCTGCCAAATCAAGGCCTTTGTCACTATTTGGTGTATTTAACCTTGCGGTAAGTGGACCTCCTAACATCCACTGAATAGTCCTATCTAATCCACTGGGTTGATCAGCTTGATCAGCACTTCCATGTTCTTCTGTATTTTGATCTGAAGGTTTGCTCTCTGCATCTCTGTTTCATGAGAGGAGCTTCCATGTTCTGTTCCCACTCTACTGTCAGAAGCTGATTCGGGTATTCTCACTTCATTCTGTGACGGTGGATTAAGGGTTACCACATATGGTGTGTGAGTTACACGACTACGACTGCGCAAATTATAGTCATGTGTCTGTGCTGGCCTATGGGTAGATTCAATTGTCTCTTCAGACTGTTTTATCACAGACGGCCTATTCTGGTTCTCATTTCAAGATGTCGTCAAAGGTTCTGAAATAGGTGCCGTTCTGGTTGGCTGCAAATACACAGGTTGGGGGTCTATGGGTGGGATTAAATCACATTCTTCTATTATGGGGTCAGCAAAGATCCATGTTTCTTTTGGCACTGTCTCTGTACCAGATTGGTCTTGTGTTTCACCATCTTCTGATTCCTCTGACTCTTCTACTCTAAGTTCAGGAAACACTTTTCTATTTACTACCTTTGTCAATCTGTCAACATGCACAATCTGCTTGTCCTTAGGTTTATTTATATTCTGTATTTCATAGTTGACTGGAGAGGTCTGATTGTCACACGGTAAGGTCCTGTACTCAATCGAGCCAGTTTCTTGGTAGTTCCCACTTTCACCTTAGGAGTGAAAAGGTAAACAAGACTTCCTACTCGAATATTCTTATCCACAGCCACTGCTGCTCTACGTTGTTCCTGCTTCTGCACTGCTTCCTCCAAATGTTCAGAGACCATTTCATAAGCTCTACGGAGTCGTGCACACATTTCTTCTGAATAGTTCTCTAAAGATGCGTAACTTGGCCTTAATTTTGCATGCCATAAATCTGAAGGTAACACTAAATCTCTGCCATACATTAAAAAGTTGGTTGTTTCTTGAGTAGAACTGTGAGTTGCAGCATGATATACAGCCACAGCCAATGGAACCATTTCATCCCAATCTGACTGGGTCTGATTTACGACATGGGATAATATGTTCGCTAAGGTACGGTTTAGACGTTCCACTTTTGCATTGCACTGGGCGTGATACTTAGAAGTATGGAGTTTATGAATGTTCAACTTCTCACCCACTTCTCGCAACAATGAGGACATGAAATTAGTACCTTGATCGGTGAGTATGTATTTAGGAATTCCATGTCTCGCTATCACGTTGTTTATAAATGCTGTGGCTACTTCGTCTGCCTTCTGAGTTTGGAGTGGAATTGCTTCAACATAACGAGTGAAATTATCCACTGCTAACAATAAATATTTGTGTCCTCTCAAGGACATAGGAAGAGGTCCTAGGATATCTAATGATACTCGCACCCAAGGTGAATTTTCACTGAGAACTCTCATCAGAGCTGCTTTAGCTTTAGGATTGTAACCTCCACGTTCCATACACGATGGGCATGACTCAATATAATTCTTAATGTCGCTGTAAATCCCAATCCAGAAAAAATTCTTTTTTACCTTCTCTAATGTCTTCTGTAGAGACCAATGGCCTCCGTTGTCGTGGCATGCTTTCAATACCTCTGTCTTCAAGCCCACGGGGACTACTAATTGTTCTGTTGGCTCTTCTCTTGTCGCTCCAGGCTCAGATAAAGTGTAGTGATATAGTATTCCCTCTTTAGATAAATAGAAGGAATCTGGGATTTTTGCTGATGCCTGGGGGTATTCCTTCCAATTGTTCAATTAAGTTTTGCAAAATTGGATCTTCTCTTTGCAGGGTTTTAATTAAATTTCTGGTTTGTTGCTGGGGCATCACCAATGACTCGATGGTTAAATCAGCTGATATGGGAGCCACTAACTCAGTTGTTTTAGGCTTCCTTGGCCTTTTTTTTCTTTTTATCCTCTTCTAACACTGGCCTTGAAAGAAAATCTGCATTTGAATGTACTTTACCAGGACGGTACTGAATTTGGAAGTCGTATTCTTGTAAAAGCATGCTCCATCTCGCTAAGCGGGGTGAAAGATTCTTCAAATTGAGCAAATAACTCAAGGGTTGGTGATCTCTTATCAGGGTGAAATGATTGGACACTAAAAAAGGTCTGAACTTTGTGACTGCGAAAACAATAGCCAAAGCTTCTTTCTCTGTCATACTATAATTCAATTCTGACTTCTTTAATATCCTAGAAGCATAGGCAACTGGCTGTCTTGTATCTTCATCTACCTGAAGCTCCAGACAGGCCCCTACACAGTGCACTGAGGCATCAGTTGATAAGACAAATGGTTTTGTAAAATCAGGAAAAACCAACAGAGGTTCAGTTGTCAAGGCAGTTTTCAGTTGATCAAAAGCTTGCTGCGTGGAACAGTCCCAAACAAAAGGTGTTTCTTTTTTTGTTAGCGAAGTAAGGGGTCTCGCTATCTCAGCAAAATTTGGAATGAATTTTCTGTAGAAACCTGCCATTCCTAGGAAAGATCGCACTTGTTTTATGTTCCGCCGGTGATGAGCGTCTCGAACGGCAACTAAGTTTTTGTGATCAGGACGAATGCCTTCAGAACTGAGTAAATGCCCAAGGTGTTTTAACTGTTCTCTCAGGAACTCACATTTCTTAGGTTTTAACTTAAGGTCGTATTCTCTCAGATGCTGGAAAACCTTTCGCAACCTCAAGAGATGTAAATCAAGGTTGGGCGATGCAATAATTATATGTTCAAGGTAAGTGAAAATCGATTCTTCCCCGAGTCCATGAAGCACTAATGATAAGGCTTTCAAGAATGACGAAAATCCATTCTTTAATCCATGTGGCATTCGAGAAAACTCAAATAAGGCTTCTCCAGTAGTGAAGGCGGTTTTGTGACGATCAGCTGGGTGCACCTCAATTTGATGGAATCCGCTTCGCAAATCAAGTGAAGTAAAATAACGTGCTTGTGCCAGATGTTGAAGTACCTCACTAACATTAGGGGAGAATAATTCTCAGAGAGGAGAGAGTTTTAGAATTTAATTTTCGAAAATCCACACACATCCGATAACTAGAATGCAGCTTTTTGACTAGAACTATTGGCGCTGCGTATGGGGGAATAGCTTGGTTGTATGATGTTTGCCTCCAAAAGTTCATTTACCTGCCTTCGAACTTCATCTTTCAACAAGAAAGGAACTCTATAAGCTGTCTGCTTAACCGGTATGCTGTCCGTCAATTTAATTCTATGTTTAAATACCTTTGAATTTCCTAGCAGAGCTGGTCACTTAGCAAAAATATCCCTATATTCATACAACAAGTCTGATAGTTTACGTTTCCGATCACCAGTCAAATGATCAAGATTAAAATCTTTTAAAGTCACTGGAGATGTCTTATTTTCTTCTACTTCCTTAACTGCAAAAGTAACTGGATTAATTTCAACCCTTTCCAAACTAGCAATTCCCATCCCCTTTGGAAGATATAAAGGCTCAGTTGACAAATTTGCCACCAGGACTGACACTAATCCATCGGCTTGTACTTTGTCCACTGAACAACGGACAGCTAAGTCCTCATGACCAAGGTTATAATTAGGCTCTGTTAACACAAGTTGTTCTGTGGAAACAGCAAGCTGGTTACAATATGCTGTCACCACCCTTTTGGAATATCCTGGTAGCACATGTTTGCATGTGAGCTTAGCTACCACGGGTCTAGAACTCATAATTCGTTCCCTAACACCTACTTCTCTTAAACAAATATTCAATGGGATTGAGCGAACCATTTTTTTACCTAAGTCAATTATGAACGAAAAACGTCTCAAAACATTCAATCCTAATATAATGTTATATTGTCCGGTGAAATTTCCATTAGCTTCTAAAACATTATCTTGACAACTTGCATTATCCAGCTTAATGTTTACTGTAACTTCAGTATGGATTGGTACTACATATCCAGAAACACCCGTTACAGTCAAGTTTGGAGCTCTTGGAGTTAGAGATTTATCTTTTTTAATTTTATTAAATAAGTCTGTACTAATTAAAGTTACGCTAGCGCCTGAATCTATCAAAAATTTAGCCTCAGCATTTTGAACTGATCCCATGATCAACGGCAATTGAGAATCGTTATCTAAAATATAAACTCCATGATGTACATTTTTGTGGTTGGCATATGATTTAGCTCCTCTATAATAATTTTGTCCTGGTAAAATAGTTCTATGACGCTGATAGTCCCTTCTATTTCCTTCAGACAGCCGTTTATGTCAGAAATACCTATCTCTATCTTGTCTGTAACTTACATTATCTACCTGGTTAATTTGCCTACCAAAAATCGCTTTAGGATGAGTTTGTCCCTGATTAAACTCATTTCTAGGTATTTCTTTTCTTACCCCTGTGTAAGAGTTCCTATCTGTCCTATTTCGATTATTATAATACATTTTGTTTGCATTTTTAACCCCATTTCAATTAAAATTACCACTTTATGTATTAACATAAGGCGTCCGATATTTTGGTAACGCAGTGTATTCGTGCGCTCCACGACTCGTGCACGGACGGTTAGGATAATTTGGCATCGGTCGGGAGCTGCCGCAGCGACCCGCCAAGCACATAGCATTTACTGCCTGTCTTGCTTCGTACGCAGGGTTACAGTATACATGCTTCCCAGCATAGCACGGAGTAAAATCGCGTCTCTCACTTCGGGCGAGTTCATTGCTACTGACGCGTGAGGGCATAGTGTTTCTTCATTCGTCAGACCATGAATACATAAAACTGGGCGCTCTGTTATTGTAGGGAGGAAAAAATGGATAAGCTGCAATATCATAATTTTGACGTTGTTTCATTTCGTAACTGGCGTTTATAAATTATTACAAGTCGCATTACTTACAGCTAATGCTTTAAGTGATTGTTTCAAGTCCAGTATTTCATCTTGTAAAGGTTTAATAAATTTTTCAAAATAATTTTCCTGCTGGCTACCGACTACTTCACTATTAGATCGGCAATACATGGCATTAATTGGTCTGTGTTTTGTTTCTGTAAGAAGTTCATTTGTCTCCTCTCGTTTCAAAATAACAATTGCTTGATGGAAAGTGAGGGGGTTTTGTGACAAGACTATACTTTTAATTTTATTTGAAACACACCTAAGAAACTGAGCTAACATTGCCTGATCTAAAATCGAATTTGCTTCAGGGGTTTCATTTTGTATCTTAAACGCCTTTCTTGCCAGATTTTGGATTCGGGCTCCAAAGCTGGCGATATTTTCGTCAGGTTTTTGCACAGTATTAGCGAATTCACTTAAACAAGTGACTATGGGTTCCGTTTTTTCAAACTGTGCTAAGAAAGCATTTTTGAACACGTTATAATTTTTTTCCTTACGTAATTCAGTGGATTGTGCTAGAAATTCCGCTGCTAAAGAACGAAATTTAGATCTCGAAATGGCTATCATTTCTGAGCTTTGCCAAGCCGCTAATTTCCCTACACTTTCTGAAGTTTCAAAAAAATATTGGACAGATGGGCCTTCATCTGTACCAAAAAAGGTAGGCACCAGACTTAGGTAACCTGCGATATTAGCCACATGCGGTATGCCTGATTCGGGAGGGGATTGTGTTTGTTGCGTATCTAACATTGCAGCAGAAAGGTCGGTTGAAGTTTGTGGGATTTCTTCTTCCATGTTGGATTTATAAGTGTCTATGTTAAATTAGATGACTCTAATAATATTTGAGTAAACTTTGGGGTGGGAAGTTCCCACCAAAACAGTATACTTACCTTTACGTAGCTGAAATAGAACTGTTAGTATTGAGCAATTCTAAAACCAAATGAGTTTCTGACATATAGCAACTAGAATTTTTTTTTTGTAATTTACTATTATTATTTGTTTTGACAAATCAATTAACTACTCCTAAATACTTCTAGTTGCTAAGTGTTACTATTATGTATGTACTGAAGAACTGTGTTATTTGTATTGCTGTAAAAGAAAAAGAAAATTAATGAAAATGCCTGTAACCATTCTCTGTATACACACAAAATCACTAGTGTTAGACGTTTCCCTTTTATACTATTACCACATTAATCCCTTTATTTGTCTTCTATTCACTAGTTACTCTTGTTGTGCTTTGCTCTTCAGTTTATAGTAATCCTCATAACTCACAAGCTTTCATATAAAAAAGAGGTTTTTCATCCCGCAAAAGCACATTTGATCCTGATCACGGCACCAATGTTCCACAGGCTTTTCCGTCATATTATGCTCTTGCCTATCAAAATACTCATGAATCGCTCGCTACGGCAAGCCAGCACAATATCATGTGAATTCCAGAAAACCCTGGGTTTCAAATGATCTGTCTAGCAGTTCAGTTAGGACAAATTAATCTAGTGTTCTAAATTTACTCCGAGAAGTAAAGAGCAAATTGCAACATCTAGAGGCGTTGTGTTTTTCATCCCGGGACACCCCTTAGTTAAGGGCTGACTCGAAATGCCGCAATTATTGATTCTTTAAAAAAAATGCTTGTTCAGTCAATTGCATGTATTAGAAGAATGATCATGACATAATTATAACAAACAAAAAAGGTTTATTTAACATATATGTATACAAATAAGTACAATATAATTGGTACATAAGTTAGATTAATTGGTATGTAATTGTTAAGTAAACTAACTGGATACAAGCAGTATCTTGCTTTAGTAATATAATTTTGTAATGTTCTTCATGTGACTTTTACACTAATTCTCTATCAAGTACAAAACTCTTTGTGTTTGTCATAACATACCCTTGTTCAAATACTAGAACAGGAATTTATATTAACTTAATAGTGTAATTACTATTTGACAATTAAATTAATAAGTCGCATTCTCTATTAAAACTGCATACTAAAAAAATAATACAATTGTCGGGGTATATTTATATATATATGTGAGGAAAGATGTCTTATAAATGCATTAAAACGTATGCAGAGGGTAAGTTCAGCTTTGAGTAACTTAATACCGTTTGTTATTAAACAATAAGGGTTGACTTACCCGAAAATATTCTGCACCGCGTCGGTAAGGAGGGAAATCTGTTCCAGACATCAATACAGTTCTTTTCTCATCTTTTCCCTCGTAATTATTAATTTACCTCTTCTTTACACAATGACAAAAAAATCGGCCAAAACTATCACTACTCTATTCTTCCGTCCGTCTTGCTCAAAGTTAACTGTGTGTGTCCTTTCTTTTTCCCATTTTCCAATATATACCTCCGCATCCCTTCCTGAGCTCTCTAAGAATTCTTTAGTTCTCACGAGTCAACTATGTGGGAGGGGGAGGGAAGAATTAAATGGGTATTGTACGATGCACGGAGTTACACAGGAGAACAGGTGACGTCACTAAGTGTAGTATTATGGCGACCATATCCCTGGGGTGTTTGAAAGCGAACGTAAAACTTAAGTCCTGTCGAAGTGACGCTATGTTTGTTGTACAGACCGTGAAAAAAAATATCAGGCACTATTAGGACAAATACCTCTTGAAAGTAAGCGAAAGGGCTGAAAAATGAAAATATTTTTCACAGTATGCTGTTGTCAGTAATAGATATGAAAACGATAAGAAAACTGATAGTTTGTTTGTGTTCCAATATTTTAGGTCCCTCATCTGTTTGATGTGAAAGTCGATAAGAATGGACAACTAGTTGCCACCGGAGGAACAGAATATAAAGTTTTTCAATTATTCTCAGACATTCTCAAATTCAAGTATGTGTGGTGTTATCTTAAAGTGGAAATAGGAACTTCAGTGAATTAATTTAAATGTTAATAATTTGAATTAGACCAATACTCTGTGATATATGTGGTCGGTCAAAAATGAATGAGACACATTTTATAAAAAAATTTATTGTAATTTTTTACAAGAGAAAGTGTCGTCTTTCAGAGGGTCCTCCTAGGGAAGTTAATTAGCGCCTCCAACAAACGTTTCATCCCTGGAAGCATAACTGAAAGTCTTCTTTATGTAAGATCCTTTCCGTAGTTTTTAAAAGACTTCTACGTACAATGTTTCGTTGGGAGTTTTTCCTTGAGACACGAACTGTTTACGCACAATTCTACGCTGATAAAAAGAACAGACAAACATCGATTTCTTTCTGGATTTGCTCATTCGTTCGCTCTATCTTTCTTCGGGCTCTCTGCTCGGACTTTCTTCTCTCTTTCTTTGTTTCTTGATCAAACTGAAAAATCCATGTTTTTTCACTGGTCTCACTCGCTGGAGAATGAGTTTCCATACGACCGCCAAAGTCTATGCTATTCTTTAGTTTTGTTTCTGTTCTTCAATGGGAGTTTTTGGTACCATTTTCCCACAGATTTTGCATATGCCCAAATACGCTCTTAAATGCGATGGACTTCTGAGTGACTCATGTTCAGCTAGCCTTCCATCAATCTCACGGTCAACCATCAATCAGACACATTTAGAGCCGTTACTCTCTCCACATTGTCTTGTTGCTGAGAGAGGTCTTCCTGCACGTGGTTAATTTTCAAACTGCTTTGTCTTTCCAAGAAAGCCTTGCGCTACGGGAAAACGTTTCATCCCGGTTTCGTTCAGTTGGAGTCAAAATTCGTGGCAATGCTGCCACTTCGCATTTCATTAAATCAGTCTCATTAATTTTGGGACATACACTGCAGCCTAAAATTTTGGTATCACAGCGTATTACAACAGTTTTATTTTTATATCTTTTTTAAGCATTGCAACATTTACAACAAAAAATATTGGAATATTAATAGTAACAATTGTACTGAATTTTCATCAAAACATCCTCCACAAGAGAACCTCCATGGTTCTTGAGTGTAGCCAATAAAAAACGGTCATTTTTATTTTAGTTTATTGTCTTACATAAACTGCACACTTGGATCCAAAAATTTCAAATTTCGATTCATCCATCAACAGTATGCCTTTCCATGCTTCAATTGTCCAATGTTGATGACTTTTAGCCCAGCCCAACAGTTTCTTTCGATTTCTAGTTTTAATAAGGTTTTCGGAGCGCTACACGACCATGAAGTCCTGCTTGTTTAAGACGAAGTTTTACAGTGAATGTAGACACTGGAGTTTCTCTGTTCTTACTGAACTCAGCTCGGATTTTGGCTGCAGTGAGCCTTCAATTGCGTTTAGAGATCAGTATTTTGGTCTTATCTAGTGTGTCTGGTGTTAAGCGCACTCGACCTAATCGTGATTTGTCCTTTAAACTGTCAGAGTCCTTGAATCGTCGAGTGGTAGTTTCCACTCCTCACAGATCTATGGTACTGCTTTAAATGACACAACTAGTATTTTGCCAATACTTCTCAGGGAATAACTTTCTTTATAAGAGAAATAAGAGCGCTTCTTTTTTCTTTCAACACCCAATTCCTCATTTCCTGCCAAAATATTACTCCTCAAATTGTATATCATTGCAAAACACTCTGGACTCATCTACAATCAACAAAGTGTATAAGGAATCGAATTTACACAATACTTTCCTCATTTTACCGTCTTAGAAATCGAAGACCCGTCAACATAAGATCTAAATGGAATAAGGACTTCAAAGATGAAGTAACCAAGAGTGTTCCAACTAATCACTGGACAGAAGAGAATCAACTTACATTCAACTAATCCTCTCCTGAAATTTCCACTTAATTCTATTCCTTAAGCCAGTGTATCGCAAAACAAACTTCTCCAATTAGTTTGGTGTGTTAAGTGCTGTGAGGGGTCACTGTAGTAGATCAGTAAATTGGGTGTGCTCTGTGATCGATTTGCTAATTTAATGGATGAAAAATCCATGTTTTTGAAAGAAAACGCCCTGCTACCGTTGCTTGATACTGACTAACTAAACTACTATGTGAAAAGGCACATAAATACGTCATTGACGGGATTTGAACTCAAGTATTTTCCTCACAGGGTGTGGAGGACAGCGATTCTACCAACTGTGTTTGCCATTAATAAACACAACTTAAGGTTTGGAAGGAAAGTTGAGTCATCATAACTTTGTTCATGAAACCCCTTAGATCTGCCAATGAGAACGCCGATGAGGATTTACTGCATAATCAGGGTTCCCAGGAACAGAGGCTTATTCCAGTCTTTTCACAATAATAACAAGATAGTCACTGCTTTCGCAGACACCAATATCTCCTATACAACCAGTATATCGTATGCCGTGTCCTAACTACCACAGTTTCTAAGAAATCCGCATAACGCTTCACAAGAAATTGTATAACTGCGCCAATAAATTATATCTGTTTTTCCAGGTACACCATTAAAAGGCAAGATGATCGTCAGCGGGGAAGGCGATTAAAGAATGGATCCTGAAGCGGAATGATTGGCACGTTAGTCAGAAAGGTAATTGTCTGTGAACTTGGACAAGCAGTTCATGACGTTCCTCTTATTATTTCGACATATTTTTCATTATTCGTTTCTGCTTTTTTTAATTTTAAAATGTTTTTCTCACAACTTTTGTGTATTCTAAAATTAAAATAGCCCAACAATTTAGGTTACATCCCTGTCTTAATTGTGGACTTTTCATGCCTTTATTGCTTTGACCCTGTAATATTCTTGGTTTCAAGCCAAAGATGAAGCCAAAACCTTTGTTTATTTGAATCCTTTTCACTAATGGTAAGTGGTAAATGAACTTTCCTGAGCGATTATGTCATCGGTCCCATGAAGCAACTTTTGACAAATAATTGTTTGATTTTCTTAGATGATAAAAGTCCATCTGATTTAAAATTTGGGAAGGATTTTGAAATTGGAGGTGGTAGCATACTGTACCAGCATGATAATTTACCGTCCCCTATCGGCTCTATTGGCAGGACCCCAGTTCCAGATAGCTTGACTATTGGTTGGTGTGGCTTATAACAAGCTAGAATTTGTAGCTTCGTTTCTCGGAAGGATTATTATTTTTAATGGATGACCCAAAACAACTTAAGCAATTTACACTGAAAAGGCAGAATTCATGGGATGCCTGATTCCTGGGCAAAGCGACACTGTCACCCCTATCGCTAGTGGAAAAACCCACCGTTGGCAGGTATATAAGTACTCGGCTTCACTGCATTCACGTAGACGAAAATTCGATGTCAGTATGGATAAACGTGATGGGTTAAGCGACTTTGAAAGAGGGATGATAGCGGTTACTCGATGCATGGGTCACTCTATCGCGAAAGTGGTACAGAAATTGCACTATCCTCGTGGGACAGTATCAAGGATGTATCTGGAATACGGCATTTCCGGAAAAACATCTCATCGTGGACAGCGCTGTGGGTGGAGAAAGGTAGTGGATGAACGTGGCCGTCAACGTCTGTTTCGCATTGTTTCAGCCAACGGAGGAGCGGCTGTGGCACAAGTCACCGCTGACTTCAACGATGGAGGTAACACAAAGGTCTGCACCAAGACCATCTAGCGATCATTAGTCGCAATAGGTTAACGGAGCTGCAGATCTAACAGAGTTCGATTGTTAACACCACGACACAGGACTCTACGCCTCAACTGGGTGAAAGAATATCGGTACTGGACCGTGGGTGATTGCAGACGGGTCTTCTTGTCCGATGGGTCCTGTTTCCAATTATTTCGAGCGGCCTGACGGTGGGGTGCGTATCTCGCGGAAACCGCACTAAGCTATACACCTGTCATATGAACAAGGAACTGTTCAGGCAGGTAGACGATCGGTAATGGTCTGGGGCGTTTTCAACTGTCACACGTTTGGACCTCTGGTACATCTAGACGCACTTCTGAACGTTACGTGTCCATCCTTGCAGACCATCTCCAACCCTTCACGGTCATTATTTGCCCACAGGGCAATGGTCCCTTACAGCAGGACAATGCGCTTCCCCATGGAGCAGTGGTAACAAGAACATGGTTCGAAGAGCGTTCTGCAGATTTTACCACCATGGAATGGCCTCGCCATTCACTGGACTTGAACCCTGTAGTGCATCTTTGGGATGTTGTAGAAAGGTACGTTCGATCATTGGATCCTCCACTCAAGAAGACAACGGGTTTATGTAAAGCGATCAAACAAGCATGTATTTAAATACCTGTGGAAGTCTTTCGTGAACTAGTGGACTCAATGCCTCGCCATGGGAGTACCCTTATCGGGGAAAAATGTGGGCCTACCCGTTACTAGGTAGGTATCACATGATTTCCGTCCACTAATTGTACACTATAACATGATTTCTAACTCTTTGTTCTTAAATCCTCAGGAAGCTGATCTAATCTTGGAAAAGGTGACAATAAGCGAAAGCAGAAGTAGAGTTGTGGACTTTTCGTAACCTTATTCTTTTGATCTTGTAATATTCTTCTTTCACAAGCCAAAGATAAAGCCAAAAACCTTTGTTTATTTGAATCCTTTTCAACTAACGGTAAGTGGTAAATGAACTTAGCATAATTACAGCATATAGTAATAGTAGGGTTTTTATGAGCATCAGCGACTAAGGTCATATTACTCCGTGTATATTTTCTATAAAAATTCTGTTTTCTGTGGTCGATTTGCAGTTTGCTGGAAGAAAAACCCGATTTTAGGGAGAAAAAGCCATGGTATTCTCCCCCTGAGACCGATTAACTCTCCCACGTTATGAAACAGGCCCAAACAAATTCCTCCCATAATTGACGGAACTCGACCTCAGGGTCTTTTCCACAAGGTTGGGAAGGACGATGATAATACCAATGGCACAATATGGCCTAATTTGCTTAAGGTTAACGCATTCACTCACATCTCACCATTTTTGAACTTTGGAGCGTATGCAGTAATGTACAATGCATACAGTTGTGTTAGAATTAAGACACGATTATCGTCCTGGAATTAATTTATGGCATATCGGTAGATTAGAGGATGATCGCTTGCTTTTTGCATACGAAATCAAGGACTCGTAAAAATAATTCATTGACTTCGTGAAGATTGTACTCAATACAGCAGAGGAAGAACAGATTCTTACAGTTATAGGATATTCGGACATGAAGTTCTTCTAGCAGTGTAGACAGGATCAAGGAAGGCCCATGGTGTTCCATCGATCATTTGATTGTAGAGACATACAGGTCATAATAACACTGTTCAAGGTAGTGTAGGGCTGCATTTGGAACAATCTCCTCAAGTATGGAGTCTTAGCCTAAAACAGGACATCCAGCTTCTTCAAAGATCTAAAGACTCCCAACTCGCAAGGTGAAAACGGCAAAAAGGCGTCCATGTGAGGAAAGCCTTCAAATATGGGGAAGGCAGAGGTCGGTAGTTAATCATGCGGGAGGAGAATTGATTGAGGTGTTCTCTGAGAGGATACAACTTTCACTTTTATAAATGATTACAGAATTGAGGACCATTAATTGAAGTTATGGGGAAAGAAGTTTGGACTGGTTGGTAGGAAGTTTTCTTTCATCCAGCGAGTTAGAAATTACTGCAATAAGCTACTTGTATCGGTATTTAGGCTGACACTTTGGGAATTTTAAAGGTAACCTCAGTATTAATAAGGCCATAGTGTTCTGTGGTCGATTTTCTGTTTGAAGGAAGAAAACCCGAGTTTCCGGGATAAAAAACGATGGCACAATATGGCCTCCACCATATTGTGCTCAATCCAAAAAAAGGAAAAAGTGTATCCCGGGATCAAAGTAGTTAATAAATATTGTACTGATTATTGCTAATATGACTATAGCAATTAGGATTATTGTTTATTAGTGCTAATCCTTCTGCTTAAACTGCGTTTTCTTTCCATTTTCTAGGTGTGGTTTCTCCTTATTCTTTTTATGATTATTGGACCAGTGATAGTGCGTACAATCAGCAGTTTAAACCATCGAATCTTCAAATACAGAGAGAAGCCTTTGTTTGTCAATCTCGCTTAACAGTACACTGTTAAGCGAGATTGACTCTTTGAAAACGAGAGTGGATGCCCTAGAGAAAATTCGAATCTGATGCTCGACAGTAAGGCGACCAAGTGTCTGACTCTATTTCAAGCAAGGGTCTCCCGAAACTGGCACCGGAACTCAAACTTTCAGTAATGTTTTAGTTCCACAGGAAGTAGCCTTATTCGGTGATTCAATTATAAAGGAAACTAGAAATACAGTAACACAAACAACCGTGGAGGATACGAGATATATCCCCCTGTTCCCTTGTTTAAAAAGTGGAGAAGTGGTAATCGGTTGTTGTTGTTATTCGGTTTTTAGGAGCATTAGCAGCTAAGGCCATATTGCTCCGGGAGATGCGGTGGTTATTCCCTGACTTTTCCGCATCCTCCGTATTTTGTGGTGACGGGCTCGAACCCCGGTCTAATCAAGAAGCGTGTGCTACGCACTGCTGCTCCTTCCCACCTGGCTACGGAGGCGCCGTGGTAATCGGACAGTTCGTTAAAGCAAGAATTCAGTCATAAAAGAAAAGGGCAAATGCGATTATCAAATGTGCTTCTACCAATGCGAATTTGTTAAATCCTAGGATTTATCGGATTGATTTGGATCTTTTAGTACTATAAAAGTAGTGATACTAGTAGAATTATGTAGGGTAGTCGCATCTTCTCAATAACTTATTAATTCATTTTAGGAGGAAGAGCTTCTTTGTGGAAGTGTAACTCGATGAAGATTTTGTGCATTTCTTGGAGACTTTTCGCCCTTATTATTGTTACCTTCAGTTACAGTGGAGCCATTCTCTCGTGCCTTATAGTTTCTCATAGAGAACCTGCAGTGGATTCTGTCCAAAAGCTCTATAATGCTGTGGAAAAGGGGACGTACTCATGTGGAACATTGTTTGGCACTAGCCTATTTACATTGCTTATGGTATATCCACAGTTATTATTATTATTTCTCTATATATTAAAAATGTTTTCTTCGAAGTGATATATATATTCCAGCCAATGGGAGAAGAGGGCGAGGCAATTACGTCACTAGTAATGCAATTAATTATTAACAGCTGCCACCATAACGGTCACCAACCTCGTGCACGTGCTTCACTGTCTAACATTTGATGTTCCATTGTAACTTTTTTAATATTATTGAATATTTTATATTTGTAAATATTTTAAATATTTCAGTTAAATATTTTAGCCCTGCTCTTTCGGATGAAACAATATTCCACATGTATTATGGAACCTGAAGCAAAAGGCCTTTTCCTAAGTCACCTATGTAAACATAGGTAAATAATTACATAGTGGGTTAAAATCTATTATTTGGGTACTACTGTTCTCCACGCAGTGGGCGTGGTCCTACAATGGAGTGATTGTACGGTCGAGTTCTGTGATTGGGTGATTATTGTGAACTCGTTTTGTTTCTGATTGTTTTGTGTCGTCGAGGAGGGGGAGATGCTTAGTTTAAGTTGGGTGTTTATCAGCTCAAATATCTTTCACGGACGAAATCAGCTCAAATATCTTTCACCAACCTTTTCTTCAAGTTATCGAAAGATATTTCAGCTGATTTCTTCGGTTTTATAGATAGGCTAATATTCTGAAGATAGAGGTCAAGTTCTTCTATTAGGGCAGTGGCATGGGAGTCGATTGCGTCAGATTTGTCCTTGGGTTTGGACGAGATGAAGAGTTTTATATCATCTGCTTAAGTGCTGAAATCAGGATGCATAGAGAGAAAAGGGTCCAGAGCAGCAGCAAAAAACAGGGCAGAAAGGGCACCACCTTGGGGGACTCCTTGGTACGTTTAGAAGTTCCTGTGTTCAATCCTCAAATGCCTCTGTTCGATAATGGAGACGACGACTTTTAATAAGCCTCCTTGAATTCTAAAATTCATTTCAAGAATTGCCATCAAGGCATTTTTTTAGAAACTGTCGAAAGCAGCTTTAAGGTCCAAAAAGATTACATCAATCTGTTCTCTGGCGTTCAGAGTCGTTGGATCCGAAATAGGGTGTCTAATAAATTTGTGACAGTCGATCTCTTTGGAATCACAAGGTGTAAATAAGGAATTCTTTCCGGAAACAATGCATGACAAGAATTGACAGCAGCGTCTTCTCGAACAGACCTCGATGATATATGGACTGCTTACTTTCATGGTGAAGAGGGGGGAACATATCAGGGTCAGAAGTAGATTTATTTGGGAGACTCTTTACTTCCTGAACTACATTTTCTTTGGTTATGAGGTCTCCTGTAAGAAGAGGTCTATGGTCAACATTGTGTACGCTTGGGAGGTCCTGTAAACCTTTGTTTTCTTACAAACATTATCTTGATCTGTTTGTTAAACCACCTGTTAGACAGATGTGTGATCCGAATCTCCTTAGACGCACCGACCCAAGCTTTGTCAAATAATTCTTCAGCCAGGATGGAAGCGGCTGCAGGCCCTGATCTTTCTAACAAGCATTTCTATTTATACTTAGTGAGGCGTTGGGGGATTATTTCTTGCTTTATGAACTTTGTTGATGACTCTTCTCGTATGCTGCGTGCCACATCCATTAAACCGAGGGACTAGAGAGATTGGAGTGGGCATAAAATTCACAGTGGAATGGTTGATTGACTGAATTGAAGGAGACAGTTGGCATGATAAGTTCTGGACGATGAATGTTGTGAAAACGAAGTCCAGTTGCACATTTCCCCGAGTTGGGGGGGGGGGTTGAATGGATCAAGGTCGAGCATATAGAGCATACCAGAGCCATTGAATATATATCTTGGCATTAGCAGAAAATGTGTATTGATGTTCTAATGATCAAAGGCTGTTATATTTGTAAGATCTACATCTTACAACGTGGTCTACGTGTTTTGTAAATTTTGACCAGCAGTGTAGTTACAATATAGAATAGCGAGGACTACAGCACACACAACCCCAGTGACTGAACTGCTAAAAGATCACGTCCTTCACATACAGAAACAACTGGAATGCAGGGACGATGTCTGAGCACCTCTTAGTAAAATCGCTCTAGTACAAATTAAGAAACCTCTGTCAGTTATTGAACTTTTATATTTTCTGTTTCAAGTTTCTATGTCCTTAAGCGTATATTTAAGAACAGAAATTTTATTTTAATTATGATTTGTTTCAGGAGGAGACTAGCGGGATGTACTACACACTAGGACAGCCAATGAGAACTGACTCAAAGAACATTGTAAGCAGCAAAGATAAAGCAATAGAACCTGTTGTAGAAAGAAAGTATGCCATGTTAGGAAGCAAAAGGCTTTGCCAGATATTGATTGCTCCATCTGCTTCGAGAAACAATATTCAGCTATCAAGAGATGTGCTTTTTGCTGACAGGATTGGGGTCGCTTTCCAGAAGGGTTCACCGCTGAAGAAGGTGTTTGATAAAATGTGAGTTTTTCTTCAAGAAGATTTTTCTAGAATAAAATATTTAAATCTGTAATTTACTATGTAGTAGTGGTTTCCATGGTTACTTTTCTCTATGTAGTACAGAGTCAAAATCTGTTATACAAGGGTTCCCGGGGATTTACCTCTTCAACAAGAGTGTTTTACTTCTGTAAATTACGTGTGTTCTTTGGGTGGATTGCCTGTTTTTCTGGATGAAAAACCCGAGGGCGAAAAAATTAAAGGCTAAATTCATAACATTTCTTCGGGTCATTGATCGAATTCAACCTCGTGTCTTTTTCACACGGTGTGGGGAGGAGTTTCACACGTAGCACGCTGATTATAAGAACCATCCTCGCCAATCACATTGACGGAATTCGTCCATGTGATTCCAGAGGATGGTTCTTATAATCTCTGATATGGCTGTGTTAGTTGGTCTCAGGCGAGAAGAACAAGGATTTGTCACTTGCTGAAACAATCGAACAAACTAGAAGACCCGTGCAATTTGAGAACATAATACTTAAGGAATTCGGCAATGGTATTTTGAAAGATTTTTTTTTTTAGAATAGCCATTCTTAGTTAGTAAAGGAAATCAATTTTATAAAGATAGTATTTTCTTAAAGGGAGAAGGTGCAAAGGTTTTTATATAAGTGGGTCACTGATGGAATTTGAACATAAGCAAAATCCACCAGCATGGTATACCTGCTGGGTGCAATCTGAGACAACGTGGAAGAAACACCTAACTCAAAGGTGTTGAATATAAGGCATGTGTTAAGCAACCAAAGGTGAAATGTAATTATAACTTGGTTTTTCCTCCCGAAAACCAGGGTTTTTCGTCCAGCAAACAGCAAATCGACCACAGATTTGCCTAAGTTGATGATACGCCTAAAACTCAACAATATTCCATTGCAGGGTTCGATTACTGAGTTAGATATACAAAAATTTATTTTTGAAAAATAGTTTTTAAATGAATATATATTAACCATGAGGTGATTCTTAAAAACTTTTCTTATAAGTGTTTATATTTATTTTATTCTATTCTTTAAAGCATTCTAGGTCTTAATTTTAAATGAAATACTTAAATCAACCTATTTTATTGACTGCGTGCTTTAATTTCCCAGCATATCCAGAATTCTTCAGAGTGGAATTTCTGAGAAGATTGATGATGATGCGATGTTCAGGTTTCATCTGAAGTATCAGGGAGTGACCCAAACTGATGATGAAGAGACCCCCAGGGAACTAAGACTGCGCGACATCGAAGGTTCTCTCTGGCTGCTGGCCATTGGATATTTGGTCGCCATTTTTGTTTTGTTTACTGAACTGTGTATCAGCAAAGTTTTCTGTTAGTCTGGAACTGTATCTATAGCTACTCAAGTAATATTAGACCCAGTCATATCCAAATTATTTATAAAAAAAAATAATCAATTTTTTAAACTCTGAAAATGTTAATTAAGAACCAGTAACGCTCACTGTACAACGAAACAAAAAAAAATATATCTTCTTTAAAATGAAATCGCAGAGGCTAATAATTATAAATGTGCTGAATTTAAATATAACTTGAAAATAGATCCGCCACTATTTACAAGGAAAAGATACTGAAAGGTTTATAAATGAAGAATAGTACTGTTGTGTATCAAATAAGACACAAAACACCAGTCCTCATTCAGAAAGAAATCGCCCAGCGGATATAGGTGAAATCTATGTCCAGGCTATTCCCCAAGTGTAAGACCATGCATTTTAATACATTAAAACATAGCGTTTTTCTGACCATTCTAGAAGCAAGGTACACGGTTTCCCGATCTGGTCCTTCGTTTGTCCTAAAGGATTCTCAGAGAAGACCTTACCAGAGGGAATCGTTCTAAACGTGACGTTTGGCGGAGCCTGACACCGTCTGGGGCTGTTTCTAATGGTTTGGGCTCGGATTATTGGTCAACGTTCCTGAAACAATGAATATCATGAAGTACATTGACATTCTGTCAACCTTCCTATACTGTGGCAACAGTATGGGGCAGGATCCGTCTCTATATCAGCGTGACAATATACCATAACCTGCTGCAACCTGTAGTGACTTGTTTTGAAGACATGGGATTAGCAGAATTCATCGTTGTTATGAAGAAGAGATATAAAGGAGGTCAAATAGCGTCTTTGGGTTATCAAACGTTCTTCGGAGTTCTTGATGTGGATGTCCAATTAAGGCCATAGGTGTGCGAACAGAGTATAACACACCATATAAATACAGAGTTCTTTATAACATTCGGGAGCCCAGGAACGTTGGAATTATAGTGTACAAACAGATAGACCATTAGCATAAGCATTGGCAATGATGCAATAAAGCAAGCTTTTACAGCATCAACAAAAAAAGAAAAAGACGCTTCCTATTTCACCTGTGTTCATTCCCTCTAGTTGTTCCAGTTGTTCCTCGAATTTATTTAAGCCATCAACTTTCACAACAACAGATGGAAGTTTCTTCCAGGAATCATCCACTCGCTTGCTAAAGGCAAATTTCCTCATATCTGTTTTGCAACTGTCCTTCCTCAATTTGAATTTGTGTCCCATCATGTGCGTAGGCTGAGCAAGAGGAAGAATGCAATCAGCATTGAACTTGCTGAATCCATTCAAAACCTTAAAAACTTCAATCAGATTATGTCGAAGGTGTCTAGTTTCTAGACGCTGTAATTTGCAGAACTGAAGATTTTCTTGGTAAGAGCACCCCTTTGTGTCCTTCACCAATCTCGTTACCCTTCTCTGTACCCGTTCTAGTAGCTCTACATTCTTCCTAAAATAAGACTTGTAAGCAGCACCCAAGATGTGGACTGATCATTGCCTTCTAACAATGAGATAATCTCCTCCTTATCACTACAAACAAAAATTTCATATATATCATTGACAATACCCCATGAGCTGTGCTGGCTGTCTGTTTGCTTGCTCGAAGAACCATATCTGACTCCACAATTTCCCCCAGGTCTTTTGCATTGTCCACTACCCTGAAGAATTACCACACAGTTGGTACGTTCTTATAGATTTATTGCTACCCATATACAATCTTTTGCTTTCGTCAATGTTAACTTTCTGTTGCCACGCCTCAGTCCATCTGCCCAACTTTTCAAGCCTAGTTGCAGTACCATACCATCATTACTGTCCTTAACCATCTTGCTCACCTTTGTAACATCTGCAAATTTAGACATCAAGCCTGATACACCTTCATTAATATCATTGAGAAATACTGATAACAAAACAACAGTGGGCCCAACACCGAAACCTGGGAGACTCCACTAATAACATCAGTCACAAAGAGCAGATTACCACTCCCTGTCGTCGACAGAGAGTGGTAATTACCCCTTGATTACCACTCTCTGTCGTCTCCCACTGAACCATCCCTATATCCATTCTAGCAACTTACCCTTAATGCCATACCACTCCAATTGGCACAGCAGCCTTCCACGTGCAACAGTATCTAAAGCTTTCCTGAAATCCAATTATTTGACATGAATATTATTTTTGGCCTTTATTAGCATTAGTAGAGGCACACGACGCAAGAAAGCAAGCTTATGCAGCATCAGCCAAAAAAAAAAAAAAAAAAAACCTTCCACTTCACCCCTCCGTTCGTTCGAAATACCTGTCAGCTCAGCCTTAAATTTATTTAGGCTATCAAATTCCACAAGGGATGTAAGTCTGTTCCACCAACCAACTACCTGCTGGCTAAAGGCAAACTTCCACACATCTATCCTACATCTGTCTTTCCTCAATTTGAATTTATGCCCTCTCAGGTGATTATTCTGAGCAAGAGGAAGAATCCCATCAGTATTAAGCATACTCAAACCGTTCAAGGCTTTATACCCTCTATCAGATCACCTCGCAGGTGCCTAGTCTCCAGACACTGTAATTTGCAAAACTTGAGTCTTTCTTCCTAAGAGCACCCCTTTGTTCCATTGATTAATCTTGTTGCCCTTCTCTGTACTCGTTCCAGCATTTCTACATCCTTCTTGAAATGAGGCCTACAGACCTGTATACAGTATTCAAGGTGTGGCCTGACCATTGCCTTATACAAGGGAATAATCACCTCCTTATCCCTGCTAGAAATGTTTCCCATATGTGGTACTTTAAATTTATCAATGTTTAACTTCATTTGCCACCTCTCAGCCCATCTGCTGAACCTTTTCAGATCCTGTTGCAGCAGCATTGTGTCAGCAGTGTCCTTGACAACCCTGCAAACCTTCGTATCGTCTGCAAACTTGGACATTAAGCTTGCTATACTATCATCAATATCATTTATGAATACAGAAAACAATAATGGACCAAAAAATGAACCCTGAGGGACTCCACTAATAACATTAGTCCACGATGAGCGGTGTGCATTGATTACCACTCTCTGTCTCCTCCCACTCAACCATCCCTTTATCCATAGCAAGAATTTTCCTGCAATGCCACTCTGCTCCAGTTTGCACAGCAGTCTTTCCCGTGCAACAGTATCAAAAGCCTTCCTAAGATCCAAGTATATAATATCAAAGTTATTCCCTGCATCCACTTCTTTTGTGACTGCATCATAGTATCCAATCAAGTTGGTCAGGCAAGACTTCCCCTTAACAAACCCATGCTGTGTCTAAGCTGTTAATGGGGTATTGTCTAGATGATCTTGCAATGCTTCTTTAACCAGTGACTCCATCATAAATTTCCCCGGAACACAAGTAAAACTAACAGGTCTTTTAGATTACAGCGTCGTTTAGGGCTAAAGCCTCAGGTTAGAAAAGCTGTTGCCCACCCACTGATGACGAGCCAATAAGCCCCGAAACGGTGCCGTATGGGTGATGGCATCCGCTGAGAATAAGCATAAATAGTCTTCTTTTTTGGGGAACCTTTACTCATTCGAGGTAGTGAAATGTTATGGTAACTCTTTGTGAAGGTTTTCACAATATGAGATATATTTAATGATGCCATTTTATAACTACTTAAATAGTTGGCTACGTACAGAAATTATACAGTCGCACTAAATTGTACACTTACAGATCTATAATTACTCGCGTTACCCTTTGATCCCTTTTGTGAATTGGGAATACAATTGCACATCTCCGGTCTCCGGAATGCTCCCTAAAATTAAAACCATTAAAACTCTCTGATAGATCTAATACATGGTTATGTTCGCATTATAGCCATAGCAGCTAATGCGCCAATAAAAACCCATATCACACACACACACATGGTTATGTGCCGAAGTCCGAGAAGCCTTCAAGAGGAAACAAAAAGCAATCAGAATATGGAAAAGTACCATAACTCAGCTGACTACCAGATGTAAAAGAAAGGGCGGGAAACCTTCCTCGAATGTAAACGATATGCAATCCAGCAGCTGGTACTCAACAGAATAAACCACTCCAAACGTATTACATCCAAATGCAACAAAGATTTCGATATCGATGAGAAGGTATTTCAGGAATGGATATCTTTGACTTTCAACCAGATGCCATTAGAGCCAAAAACCCCAAACTTAAGTGATTTCGTCATGCACTCCAGACAGCCCCTTTCAACTATAACGCTAACAAAACAACCCCTTATAAATACCATCAATAGACTTCCTAATAAATCTACAATTGATCCTGACGGCTTCCCTCTCTTCATGGTTAAAGTGTGTAATGCCTTCATTGGGGATCCCCTTCTTGTAATCTTTAATCGCATATTGAATTCCGGATCAATCCCGACAATGTGGAATCACTACAGGGTACAACCCATACCCAAAAGGAGAAACCCTAAGAACCTAAGGACTTGAGACCGATCTCAGTGGGCTGCTCTCTATTAAAAGTGTTTGATAAAACTATGTTATTAGCACTGATAGATCAATGCTTCTCTCATAGACCCAAACATCTGCATACTGTGATACCCCAAAAGATCTACATTTACAAACCTACTGGACACCCTATTTAAAATTCAAACTGCTCTCAACAGTAAATCTCAGCTGGACGTCATCTTACTTGATATTTCATCTGCATATGATAAGCTCTCATCTACATTCTAGAAAAGTACTTTGGCATTACAGGAAGCCTGCTAAAAACCATCAACCTCATCCTTACATAAAGACAACTCATCATCAGCTATAAATCCTTCCAACAGAAGTGCATTATAACGAGAGGAGTACCACAAGGAGGTGTTGTCGGTATACTGTTCGCCGCTGCCCTTCAACCCTTCCTCGCAAGGTACACTGATTTCTCATCGTATGCAGACGACCTCAAATTATACATAACATCTAATGAAGCTGAACAAACTCACCTGATAAATCAGCGAGTCACCGTCCTGATCGACAGCCTTGTAGCCTATTTACTGCAAATAGGTATGCAATTAAACGTATCAAAATCAGCTCAACTTACTTTCACAAAAAAGAGAATCAAAAATGACATCAGAGCCTATCACAACGGATTACAGATTAAGGAAAGCGAAGTCTCACACTGACCTGGGCATGACTTGTGACGAGGGCCTCACTTTTCAGACCCATTTTTCGACAATGAAATCGAAGACTTTCTCGGCGATGTGGTCAATTCTACAAGCGCTGACGGGGTTACTGAACGTCGATGTATTCGGTGGATACGTCCAGCGGTGCCTACAACCTATCGCACTGTATGCATCACCAATCTGGTCTTCTGCTCCGACGTCGTATACAAACAGATTCTTGGCAGTGGAGTAGTGAACAATGCGATGGATCAACAGGGTCGCGGGCAACGCATTCGCCAATTGACCCCAGAGCTGTTTTAAATACCAACTTAAATATCATTCCCTGAAGAGTTCACATTGCATCCCGGAATACTCTTCTTTTGTCTCAGATGCTAACTGGTGTGATTGACGCCCCCAATCTTCGAGGACGTATCTCTACTCCATATGCTGGACGCAGTAATGACAACCCCTACCTACCTTTACACTCTATACTGTCCAACCTGTGCTGTCTGAAGAATTTCTTCCCAAACAACTCAGTCAAACTTTTCAATTCATTGGCAATAGACCACCCTGTGAAATACTCCAGAAGCAAGCAGTAGAGAGTAAAGAGCCTCTGTACCACTGTAGTCCTAATGCATAGAACAAGGAATAACATCCCAATCACATTGTGGTGATCAACCACCGGCATGATGCCAACGAGCCACCATAAGAAACTAGCAGCAACAGGCCTCCCAGAGACCACTTACTTGGACTCCAGAGGGCCACCATCCTGAACACCTGTAAGATAGTAAGAGAGTTACTTGACCACCAATAATTAAATTTAAATTTCACATGCATTAAGATGATGCATGATAAATGTATGATTTAGTTAAAAGCTCAATAAACTATCTTAATATTCAAGAAGTTTTTTAGTATTAGTATTATACATGACCACATGGTGGCTAGGTGCCTAGTTTCCAAGCTTTGCATCCCAAATATTCGAAGTCTTTCCTCATATGGACACCCTTTTGCTGACCTTACCAGGCGAGTTACCCGTATTTCGAACCTTTCAACAATCACAATGTCTTTCTGTAGGTGTGATCTCCATACGTACACAGTATTCCAAGTGTGGTCTAACAATAGCCTTATACAATCAGATCATGACCTCCTATCTCTACTAGAGATTGTTCGATAAATCATCAATAGGACACTATGGGCCTTCCTTACAACCATGTGGACGTGTGTTGTGTCTTATGTAAGGCGGCCCTTAAAAGTTAGTTCATCTCCACCATGGTTCTCTGTGATGATATACCGAACTCTGTACCATGGCCAGCATTGAGTGTAGTGCTATATTTGCGAAGTCTGTGTGTTGTTGTGTTGTTTAGTTGTTTCTGGCCGCTTTGCTAAATGCTGCTTCCAAGTAATCGTCCACGCCAAGAGGAGACGGACAAAATTATACACGTACTAAACAAAATGTAATATTTCCAGCATCCATAGGAAGAAGCGCAAGTCCTTTGGGTGCAGCAGTCTCCTTTAATCACGTACGGTGGTGAATACCACAAAGAATCCCACATCCACTGCAGAAAGTGTAATAGCAATGGATGCCAGCAGTTCCCGTATCCAGGAAGCCCAATTCTGGGTACAAGCAGGTGAACGTGCCGTCTCTAATAAACTGGAGCCCAACGAATCCTGCCCCCGAAGGCGTTAGCATAAAAATAAAAAATAAACTGTCCCCAAAGGAACTAGCATAATTAACAATTTTAGGGAAAAAATATTTTAAAGGACAACATATTATTACGTTTCAAAAAAAATAAATAACTAATAATAAAAATAAATTTAATTAAATAAAATGTTAAAAATATAATAATTTTTAAGATTTAAGATTTTATGAGACTCGTCAGACCACGTGATATTTTTCCATTTCACAGTTCGCAGTTGGCGTTGGTTAGCAGCACCACTCCAGTGGAATCTTTCGATTGTTTTACAGAAAGAAGTGGCGATGGTATTAGCCACACAACTACCCAATCCCGGATGTGGTCACTCCCTCCGCATAGCTCGATTGGAAATGAATCCCGAAGGTGACTGTTGTCACCTTCGGGCAGTCAAAAGCTCACGAACTGGAAGTTGTCTTGAGCTTTTAATGTCTCCTCAATAGGGGAGACAGAATTCTTGCAAATCTCTCTTTTTAGGTGAAAGTACTTCCTTTGCAGCTCTCCCAAGTCTAGAGTTAATTCGCATGGATTTTTATTAGGAAACCCACTGATCTTGTTTCTGGAAGGATTTGCACATTTATAAAAGCGAGTATCGAAACCCCATGAAGAATTCTTTTACAAGCTGATATTAAGTGGACTTTTCCTTTGAACAAGAAACTATTTAATGCATACCTTACCTTAGATAAGGATCTCACGATCTTCAGATTTCTGAATCCTGGAATTTTCCCTTATGGTTGTCATGTACACATCTACTTTATACCACTTTTGGGTCTGGGAAGTTCGGTCAGTGCGTGTATAGACTAGAAGGAATTCATTTGTTGTTTATTGTGATTTGAGTAATAGAATGAAATAGTTTCAGGACTTACATCCAATAAAAATTGAGAATAACCTTTAATGCACCTTATTCGATATGGTTTTCGATTCAATGTTACACGCATTCTCACTTTCAGATCCAGAACAAAATGATAACCGGAAGTCAGCTTTACCGGAACAGTTGGTACTCAAAAACAAAGCAGTTCGAAAGTACAAAACCTCATATACCAAACGAGTTCAATCTTCTTACCCTCAGAGACAAAGAATTAATTCTCTCAGCAGTACCAGCAAGTTTTTCTCAAGTTTAGGTAAAATAAATTTCAATGGCGTGCAGTACACGTTAAGCCTAAAAACTTTTCAGAAGAAAAATTGGACATAAAAATAAATAATAAAAATTAAAGCGCCATACAAGGATTCTGCAGCATTTTCTTTCTCTGATAAATCCCTTTTTCGTACAATTTTTAAAAAAGTAAAAAAATTACGATATAAATTTAAAAATTACGTATTTTTAGGTTAAATATACCTTTGACATACAAGATAGTAATGATGGCAGCCTTGTGTCCTCTGGAGGCAGTGAATATAAACTCTTACAGCTAATTTCAGAAAAACTGAAATTCGGTTAAATGAATTAAAAATACAGAATTTTAAAAATAATCTTATTTGTGGTTTTTAATTAATTTAATTCTAAATCTTTGTAGCGATATTCGTCAAAATATTTGGTAGAAATTGTACGATTTTACACTCAAAGATTCATTTAATTATGAAAATAAATAATAATCGCCGAATAAATTCTAATTACTTTTTTAAAACTTCACACCAGATATTCAGTTGTTACTGCCAAGGATTTGCACAGTGGGGAACTCGAATGCCCAATGGGACCTGGACTGGACTGTAATGAGGAAGGTATGTACATTATGTTTCCATTAGATGCAGAGGTTGCCTGGAACTAGTGAGGATTTTGCGATTACTGAATGCTCAGTTTATTAGGAACATCTCAATAAGATGAAGTCGAACAAACCGTTTCTGATATGAATCGATAACAAGCTTCTATGCACCCGACCAAGGGCAAATCGTTACTCTCCTCGGGAAATTGAGTCCATCAACAAGAAATAGTGATTTCCCTAATAAATTTTGCTTTGGGCACACTATGTATACAAGGTCCCAAGATTTTGTGAACCTGAGAGCTACGAAAGGTAATCTTCGCATTTGGTGATTTCGTCCATTTTACTAGAATATCGACGAATAGACAAGGAACATCATAATATATTTGCTCTCCTCTAGAAGAAGGATGCGATTGCGATAAAAATCAATAGATTTACTTGGGCTGACGCTTCGTCATTGTCCTCCTTCCATGTGGTATCCATTTAAACAGACCAAGAACACAAATGGAAGCATGAATTTTAAACACGAATATTTATGCGTAATTTGTTCTTTGTATTGGGAACCCTGCAGATGTCTATTATAGGATTTTTCTGTTGGCTGCTTCCCATGGAGAATAAAACATTGGTATTGCTACAAATGTCAGTTAATGTCAGGAATGGAAAATAAAGAAAAAAAACCGAAGAGTAACAGACTTGTTAAGCATTTTATGCCCATTGTAATGAGCAAAAGATCTGGTTCGAATACCGTTAGGATGGAAGGAATGTTATGATCTGATCGGTACTATAGCCAAGCTAGTCGGTCTCCAAAGAGGGAATACGGTTTCTCCCCAGAAACTTCAGGTTTCAGTGATACACAGGAATTTTGCCACATCGGTGAGGTGATTGTCCCGTTGTATAAGACAATGATTAGGCCACATCTTGAATACTGCATCTGGAGGCCTCATTTTAGGAAGGATGTGGATGTGTTGGAACGGTGGAGAGAACTGCAACAATTTTAGTCAAGGAAACAAAACAGGTGGTCTTCTGTTTCTATACATTTTAATATCTGAAGACAAGGCTCCAGATGTTGCAATTTATTGTAATGAGGTATTTACGATTTTGAAAGGATTGAATTAGCTAAATGTTGATGGTATCCTCACTCTTGCTAGAAAACGCACGTGAGGGGACACAAATTTAAATTAAGGACGGATGGCTACAGGTGAGATCTGGGGAAATTTGATTTCAACCAGAGATGTTAGAACAAACTTCCATGTGGTGTTGTGGAAGTGGATAGTTTGAACAAAATGTCCTTTCGCAGTTTTAAAATTAATTGGGAAATTATAAGTACGATTGAAAAACAGTTTCCTGCATATACGGATTACAATAAATGTGGGACTATTTTAAACATGGGAAAATTCGAAATTTCATCAACAGGCCACGCGAAAAGCGATTAATTTAGAAATATAAAACAATGGTAATTTTTTCTGCAATATCTTCTATACATAAGGCTGTGATTCTGAATGCCAAGTGTAGTTTTGTTAAAGCAGGGATTTAATACTCCATTAATAGAAATTAATGAATAATTAGGATTTGGCGATGCCAATTATTAGACATGTTTCAATTTTTTTAACATACAGGAAGCTGATCTCGGTAGGGAAATGTTTACTCTCACAGAACTGAGAAATGCAGTCGTGGACTTTTCTTTCCCATATCTGTACGATGCTGTCACTTTCTATGTTCACAAGCCGAGACTTACTCCAAAAACCTTTGTCGACTTGCAATATTTTCAGAAAAAGGTGAGTAAAAGTCTCGAAATAATTTGTAAAAATATCAAACTTTGAATTTTTCTTATAACAAACACTACATTACTTGACTTCTAGATATTCGCACTAATAGGCATGATATTTTTACCGGAAACTCGGGTGTTTTGGTTTTTCATCCAGCAAACAGAAAATCGACCAGACAATTCCTATCACTTGTTCTTTAAAGCTGTGTCCCCAAACTTTGTTCTCTTCTGTGTCACCTTTTTTTCACTTTCTTACTCCACTGGTGTTTCCCCCTTCTGCTTGGAAATTTCCATCTAAGCAATTCCTAAAAGAGGGTGACAAATCCTTCCTCTCCAATCATCGTGTCATTGCAATTACTTCTACTCTTTCTAAAATAATGAGAACTCTACTAACCGACAACTCTTAAACTAACTAGAAACCTTCACTCTGATCAGGAAGGATTCTACTGGGGATATATTGGTTTATTTTCTCATTTTTCGAAGAATTCGATGAAAAAATGATTCTTCTGCTCCTATGCTAATCATCGATGACACTCAGATTTCCAGACAAAATCACATCTCTCTCTCTCTCTCTCTCTCTCTCTCTCTCTCTCTCTGTCTCTCTCTCTCTATCTCTCTCTCTCTCTCTCTCTCTCTCTCTCTCTCTCTCTCTCTCTCTCTTGGTATAAGCCTATCACGGACATTTCTCCCTCTACATCTAAAAAACTGTCTTTTGACTTCGTTACTTTCTTATAGACATTTCAATGGGTACTGTTGTTTCAATGTCTTTTGAACTGTCTTCTATAATTCCCGCTCAGCATCCTTTTTAAAGTCCAACTTAAAAATTGTTCCGACCAGGAAAATTTCTTGATGACTACAGAGCGAATGCGTTTTTCTGACTTATTACACCCTATTACAAGAGCAGAATTGTATATAATTGGTTCCAGAAAAGTTAGATTGAAATCAACTTACTGCGATATTCTTCTTATAACCAGATCTCAATGCAATTGAGCATCTCTGGGAAGATTGAACGAACTATTCGAAGTTCAGATCTGCAACCATCCAGTTTGTAAGGACTATGGGTGGACCAGTATCCCTGTGTCACGTCTTCCACACCCTGTTCAGTCTGGGCACGACGAATTCGTGCTGCTCTGAAGGATGGGGACACTCTCGCTATTACGTTGGTCTACGTAATAAAGGGACCATAAGGGGTATTTCAGTTAACTAGTTAAACATCAAGTTAGTTCACGGTTTTCAAAAGTCTTATATTTACTAAAAGCGATTAATATGTGAGTAGAACCAAAGATTTTCTTTGTTCCTGTCCTATGAAACGAATTCCTGTGAAACTCATGGACAACTGCTTATGTCTAACAGGAGTCCTTTGAAAGGGTTTTGAGTTTCAGATTTTTCATGACATTTTAAAATATTTCCTCTAATAGGTTAAGAATTACAGTATTTTTATAAAATTTCGATATTTTAAAGGTTTTCTACAAAATATCGAAATTGTTTAATGTTCAATTAATGTGCACCGATGCTAATATTATTTTTTCCTTTCTGTCGCATCAGGTCTGGTAGGGATTTATCATTTCGCTGTTGATTGTTGGGTTTGTTCTCTATATAACTGGATGTTTGCTGCGTTCTGTTTTGAGGGACGGACATCCTCCTCTAACCATGATAACGTGGCAGTTGTTTGAACGTGTAATGTAACAAAGTAAGAGATCGTTTTATCTTTTGAAGATCAGAATGCATGACGCTCTGATGGCTTTATAGATTTTAATCGACAAAGAGGTTGGGTGTAGCCTTCCTCAACCGGTATTATCTTTTAAAATCACCATTTTTGTTTATCCTAAATTCTCTTTCCTTGACTTGGATAATTTTGCTTTTTTATTTCTCTTTTCCCATAATTCCTAGGAGGAAATAGTTCTTTATGGAAGGCAGCCTCCATGAGAATACTGATTGGCTCATGGAGCATTTTAGCATTTTTTTTTACCAGCAGTTATAAAGGAGCCATTCTGTCTCACATCCTTGTTCCAGAAAGAGATGCAGCAGTGGACACAGCCTATAAACTTTATCAAGCTGTCTCTGAGGGCTGGTACACCTGTGGAGCGTTCTTTGGAACAAGCATATATGAACATCTGATGGTGAGAGATATAATATACTTTGTGTTTCAAATCATTCCTTATGAACTGCGAAAGGTTAAATAAAATTTCTGTTATGCTGTTCTGTAGGAAACAAGCAGTGATATATATTATATCCTCTGCCAGTCGATGCTGAAGGACCCAAAGAACATCATTCGGGAGGAGGATGAGGAAATGCAACGTGTCTTGGAAACCAATTACGCATATAGCGAAAACAGTTTCTTCTCCAAATTGCAGATTAGTATATCAGGACGTAGCCAAGAACTGATCCTGGCCAAAGTCATATTTTTCCTCGATATGATGGGAGTGATTTTCCCTAAAAATTCTCCACTGAAGGAAGCATTCGACAGAATGTGAGTTCTTGTGAAACTTTCTTAAAATAATTAATTATGCGAATTAGATTATTCTTGTATTAGATAGAACATAAATAGTATATGCGAGAATTTCTTCCCAAAAGTTCTAGCATATTACAGAAATACTTTTTTTTGTGTGTGTACCACAGGATATCAAGAATTGTTCCAAGTGGTATACGAGAAAAACTGCTTCAAGACGAAATACTCAAGGTCCAGGTACAAAATAGTGGAGTAGCCCCATCAAGCGTTGAAAAAATCAACCAAGAGCATTGACTCTTGAAGACATCGGAGGATCTCTCTGGTTGTTGATGATTGGGTATCTCACTAGGACGTTCGTCTTCTTTTTAGAATTTTTTAAAGGAAAAGTACACTGAATAATTAATTTAAGAGGGAAAGAAAGTTGAACTTGATATCTGAGGATTTTATAAATCTGAATGTGAGGGGATGATTGCTTTCTTATCTTGAAACTAAAAGTTTGTAATAAAAGTTTATTTTTCATTATTCAGCTCTCTGATATTCTGTATATCCAGAGTTTATAATCTTTTATTTAAGTGCCATAATTACAAACATAAGAGCTTCTTTTATTTTTATATATATTTTATATGAAAAACCTTTCAAGAATCCCTTCCAAGGAGCCCTGCGATCCAAGAAGCCCTATTTTGTTTAATAAATTATAAACAGAAAAAATTGTATGTCCAATACAGTTACATTTGACACACCACATCATGGAAAATCTAACAATATACAGTATAAGATATTAAAATGTAAACAATTATTTTGTTCTTCGTTTTTCCATTTTTCCTTTCAGTATTTCCATTAAAAACACAAATGTAGCTGCCAGATGTCCAAACATTAACAACCAGAACGAACCTTCAATGTCTTCAATTGATAAAGGCCGTCGATTTTCCTCATCATTGACCGATGACTGAGCACCTCTTTGGTTGCGCAAGAATTCCTTTAACATCTCATCTTCATAGAATTTTTCAACAATGTAACTCTGAGAAAGTCTTCCTATTCTGCAACACAATCTAAAAATTACTAATTTGTTGAAGACCATAACTTAAAAGTTTAAACTCGATTTTACAAAGTATTCAACATTTTAGAACTTGACTGAATTATCAACTAAAGGGCTACTTCAGTTGGTAATCTACGCTGCCCTTGGTAATAAACTTTAAGTAATTTTACGACAAAGGAGAATTACTTCAACAAATTACATTAAAATTTTAATGAAATTTAACATTAAAAAGAATATCTATAACAAATATTTGAATTCGCACATCATTCAGATATCTGTATATAACGATGCTGATAAATACTCACATCCTGTTGATTGTATCCGTCAGTGGAGACCCATTTTGAAGAGCGACTCCTGTCATGGCGAAATAAAAAGGTTCTTTGGACAATAGAAATTCGTCCCGAGTACTCAGAACCATTCCCATATCACAGCCCATCTTCCTTTCAATGAGGGCAAAATTTCCTTGCAAGATACGAATTATGTATTCCTCTCTGGACGTTGGACTGTTCCCTGGTTCCTTCATCGATTGTCCAAATGTGTAATACATGCCGCTAGTAGCAGTCTGAAAGGTAAAATGTATGAAATGTCATCACTGCCTGAATAGTCAAGAAACTTTTGAAAAAAAAAAGTAATTATTTTAGATTACCGTGAATGCAGTATGGACCGGAGACCCTCTATATGCCCCACAGGAAAAAGAACCTCGAGAAACAGCTAGATAGAGCTTTTCAACTGTATCGATTGGAGTATTTCTTTCTGGAATGAGGACGTAAGATAAAATGGCTCCACTATAACTGCAAGTGAAAACAACAGCAGAAATCAACCAAGAGGCACATATAATCCTCAAGGATCCAGACTTCCAAATAGATCCTCTTCCTCCTGAAATAAAAGCGATTGTCTGTTAATAAACAATTTTCCTCATAACATGATAATTACATTAAGAAATGAGAAAAATGTCTTTTCCTCTAACGTTTCATAGATAATTTCCCATCTTCTTCCCCAGAATATTGATTTAATACGTTTACGTAATTTAAAAGCTTTCATCATCGTCATCGTCAGCCATTTTCAATCCACTGCAGGAAGAAGGCCTTTCCAGCAACTTTCCAGTTCCCTCCATTTTGTGCAATGGCCATTCATTTACTACCCACAAACTCATGAATTTCAGCTATAGATCTCCGTCGTTGTCTTTCAGGTTTTTCCTAGCTCCTATTGGATAAAAGGTATAGTGCAGAGCCATTATCAACCCGTGCAGGATGGAAGCCTTCTCAACAATTCAGGCTGAGGGAAATGGACCACTCTTGTCCATTGCAGGTTGGCAGATCGACCGTATTCAGCAGTCATGGGCTTGAACGCCGGTCTACTCAAAGAGCGTGTGCTACTGCACTTCCGCTCCCGACCACTCGGCTACGGAGGCCTTTACTATTAGGTACCATTCTGTTATTTTCTTAGTCCATCTGTCATCATGTCTTCGAGCTATATGTCCTGCCCAAGACCATTTTGGTTCCTTAGTTTTGATAAGAATATCCTTTACTTTAGTTCTTTGCCTAATCCATGTGTTTCTCTTCTTACCTAACAGTCTGATTCCAGTAAAAGTATAATTCGTTTCATTCTTCGCTGTATAGTTCTCAGCTTCTCTTCCATTCTTTTGGTGAATACCCGAGTTCCATAAATCATGGTGGGGAGCATACATTGGCTCATTATTTACGTATCAGACAAACTGTGATATTGCTCCTCAGCATGTGACTATATTTATTGAATGCCATCCATCCAAAATTTATTCTTCTCTTGACTTCCAGCCATTTATCATTATTACAGCTAACGAGTTGTCCTCATTTTTGATTTGTCGCAGATAAATATACGAATCCACCTTTTCAATTTCTGCTCCTTCAATGATTATATCCCTTTCTGTGGCATACTTGTGCATCATTACTTTTGTTTTAGCCGTATTCAGCTTTAGTCCGAAATCCTTGCTAACTCTGCATAGCTCATTAAGATTTACCTCTAATTCATTGGAATCCTGGCTTATTACACTACCCAACAAAATTCTTTTTCTTCATACCTCTGGAACAAAGCTTGGATATTCCAAACAAAATTAATGTCCTGATTATGAAAATATCAATCTTTTTGCTTCTCTCATTGTCTACATCAAAAGATATACGCATTGATTAAAATTCCTTGTTTTTATACAATATCAGCATAAATGGTTATAATTATTACGCACAATATATGTTATTTCGACATGTTTCTCACTCAATAATTTCATATTATATTTCAGATTGATTTCCCGTTTAAGGAACCAACAGCAATCTCCCACCATGGTAGAGTTTCTGCAATATAAAAACAATTGGTATTGTTTTTCTATTGCAGATACGTCCTGGTGGAAGCGCTCTCCTTGTTCATCAAGGAGAGCGCTGTGCGGGCGTGCCTTTCTGCAGCTCTTGGAACAGAGAAGTTTTTTTCTGATTTATTTTCTGCTTTATGAGTTTAAATTGACATATTAACTTATTTTCTAGAGTAGCTTTATATTCCTATTACGGTACTTAAGTTTAGAGTAACTTAGATAGAGATTTTGTAGGTATTACTTAGTATCGGAAAGGGTATCAAATCCACGTGTTTACCGTTCATAAACAGCCGCCATTGTTGCGTGAAAATTAATCAGTAAAATCTATTAATCTTGTCGAACTTCATTGTCAATTAAATTGTACTTTTAACTGTATATATATATATATAACGACTTAGAGTACAAACGTAACAAATAATTAATACATACGGAAGTTATATAAAGGGAACTCGTAGATAACAGTCGATACTGAAAAATAAATATAGCGTTATAACAGTGTTAAGATACAAGTTTAAGGTTTTAATTTTGTTCTGAAATTGTAATTTTATCGACATTTAAATCGAAATCATGACTCTGACCAGAGCAGCAAAGCAAAAGGCTCAAGCTAATGGGAGTGCTGTGACTCAGGGGAGAAATGAGGGGGGCAGTTGCCCTCTGAATCACAGCCTTTTAAGATGCACTGTTTGCTTGATGTTTACGGACAATCGGGTACGGGACACGATGCAAGGAGTGCAAGAAAATTAGGCGACAACTCGGCATTGTTATGGGCCTATATGAGACCTTGAAGGACAGGGTGGATGCCCTCGAAGGAAATAAATTGAGGGGCCCATCAAGCTCTCAGCTGCCCATATCAACGCCAGAGCTTGCACTTGGTCATCTTGCAACACAGAGGCAGCCCCCAAGGCAGAATGCGCTGGTCCCACAGGAACTAGTAGTTGTTGGTGACTCTATTGTCAGGGAAACGGGGAACATGCTTTGTAAAAAGGATAGGTGGAACAGGACCAGGGTATATCTGCCAGGGGCAAAGGTTGATGATGTTGTAGAGCACATATCATCTTTTAAGGGCACAAAAGGTGATATAGTTGTACACGTTGGCACTAATGATATTAAGAGTAGGAGACCAGCGGAATTACTTAACAAGTACAGGTCACTGTTGAAAAAAAGCCGTGAATTAGGGTTGAATTTAAAAGTGTCTGCAATTCTGCCCAGACACGATAGGAGGGAGTATACGATGAGAGCCTTGTCGATCAATTCGGCCCTGGAAAGATTGTGCAAGGCTCAAGGGGTAGAATTTTTTTCATCCTGGTCTGTACTTGTTAACAGGAGAGATTGCTTCTACAGGGATGGGATACACTTAAATAGAAAGGGTGCAAGAATATTTGCTGATGCTATCGAGGCAGTGTTAGTTGGGTCGGAAAACTGCTAGCTTGGGGGGGAGACAAAGACTAATGGATTAACTGTAGCCACTGGCAGAGGCGAAAGAGATTCTTGCACTGCTTCTATTGGAATGAGCAGAAGGCTGAAAAATAAGATGCAGGATATTTCAGAGACTGCTGAAAGTCATTGCGGTACAAGTAAACACATGGGTTGTGTTAGGGCAGCAAAGAATAGAAACAGGTGCATGTATACTTGCGTGTACACTAATGCTAGGAGTTTAGTAAACAAATTTGATGAATTTGAGGTATTGCTCAAAACATC
Source organism: Mastigoproctus giganteus (assembly GCF_048544385.1). Lineage (NCBI taxonomy): Eukaryota > Metazoa > Arthropoda > Arachnida > Uropygi > Thelyphonidae > Mastigoproctus > Mastigoproctus giganteus. The sequence goes on from NC_143580.1 coordinate 226,471,012, forward strand.
AAAGGCAGATATTGTTGGGATTTCAGGGACGTGGTGTTACACAGATATAAGGAATGCAGAACTGGAATTTGGGGAGTACAATGTGTATAGAAATGATAGACAGGACAGGAGGGGAGGAGGGGTTATGCTATTAGTTAAAAAACACATAAAATCCAAGGAAGTGAAGCCAGTCGGCATTGATAGACAGGGCAGTGTCGAGTCAGTTTGGTGTGACATAAGCATAGGTAAATCAAAATTGAGAGTAGGAGTGTGCTATAGGCCTAATGACTCTGATGAGTATAATAAGAAACTGTACAGGGAAATAGAGTGGGCCAGTAAATCAGAGAGTCTTATAATGGGGGATTTTAATTTCCCAGATATTGACTGGAATTTGTGGGTTGGTCACTCGCACACTAGCAAGGCTTTTCTGGATTTATTGGATGATTGTTTTCTACACCAGAATGTTCGGGAGGCAACTAGAGGGAGTAATACTCTTGATCTGATTATCAGTAGTGATTCTTCATGCATTAAGAATCTGCAGATAAAGGAACCACTAGGTGGCAGTGATCACAGTGTGCTGAAGTGGGATTTACTCAAGGAGGTAACTACCATCAGAGGTAAAGGGAAGGGTTTTTGCTTTCGTAGAGGCGACTATGATGGTCTGAGACAGTATTTAAATTCTATACAGTGGGACCAACTGATGATGTTACCAATAGCAAATTAAAAATGGGAAGCATTCAAGAAACTAATCTTGGAAGCTACCAGACTTTACATACCAACTAAGAAATGTTGTTCAAGGTTCAGGCCTAAATGTTTGTCAGATGAACTAATGAGACATATGGCAGAGAAGAAAAATGCATGGGATACATACAAATTAATGGGTGACATGGAAGCCTATGATAGATATAAGTTGGTCTGTAACCAAGTCACAAAGGAGATTAGGCAGGCAAAGGCAGATTATGAGAAATCCTTGGCAAAGGACGCAAAGAAAAACAGAAAAGAGTTCTTTACATATTTAAACTCAAGAAGGAAAGGGATGAATCAGATTGGTCCACTGGATGTTGATGGTTCAACAGTTGAGGATCCAGCTCAAGTGGCTAACAATCTAAACGAGTATTTTGCATCTACATTCACACATGAGGAGTTATTCAGGAAGGGGAATGTCGTAGGTGAAGTAAACATTGGCAGTGAGCTAGATTATTTTCTAATAACTGAGAGGAAAGTGGAGGAGAAATTGTTGAGGATAAACATAAAAAAGACACCCGGGATGGATGGGATCTATATAGTTATATTAAAGGAGGCAGCAAAGGAAGTAAGCAAACCCCTAGCCATAATTATGAGAGCTTCCTTGGACTCAGGGGAGGTACCCATGGACTGGAGATGTGCAAATGTAACCCCAATTCACAAAGGAGGATCAAAGGCTGACACAAGTAATTATAGACCTGTGAGTTTAACTTCTGTTCCATGGAAATTAATGGAGGCACTGGTTAAATAAGCACTGCAGGTTCATCTAGACAAGACTTCATTTATTGCTCGGACACAGCGTGGTTTTGTGAAGGGGAAGTCTTCCCTGACCAATTTGATTGGGTACTATGATGCAGTTACAAAAGAACTGGATGCAAAGAATAACTTTGATATTATATACTTGGATCTTAGAAAGGCTTTTGATACTGTTGCGCATGGAAGACTGCTGCACAAATTGGAGAAGTGTGGCATTGGAGGCAAATTGCTGCTATGGATAAAGGGATGGTTGAGTGGTAGAAGACAGAGAGTGGTAATCAATGGACACTGCTCAACGTGGACTAATGTTATTAGTGGAGTTCCTCAGGGTACAGTGTTGGGTCCATTGTTGTTTTCGTTATTTATAAATGATATTGATGATGGTGTATCAGGCTTAATGTCCAAGTTTGCAGACGATACCAAGGTTGGCAGGGTTGTTAAGGACACTACTAATACTATGCTGCTGCAACAGGATCTGGAAAGGTTGAGCAGATGGGCTGAGAGGTGGCAAATGAAGTTTAACATTGACAAATGTAAAGTACTACATATGGGTAACAGTAACCCCAGATCAACGTATCAACTCTGTGGTACTACGCTGACAGTGGTAGAGAATGAAAAGGACCTGGGGGTAATTGTGCAGGCAGATATGAAGTTCTCTGAGCAGTGCAGACGAGCTGCAAGTGTAGCTCATGGTGTGTTGTCAATGATATACAGGAATTTTTCTAGCAGGGACAGGGATGTGATTATTCCCTTGTATAAGGCATTGGTCAGGCCACACCTTGAGTACTGTATACAGGTCTGGAGGCCTCATTTCAAGAAGGATGTAGAGCTGCTGGAACGAGTACAGAGAAGGGCAACAAGATTAGTGAATGGAACAAAGGGTTGCTCTTACGAAGAAAGGCTTAAATTTTGCAAATTACAGAGCCTGGAGACTAGACATCGGCGAAGTGATCTGATAGAGGTGTATAAGGCTTTGAATGGCTTGAGCATGCTCAATGCCGATGGGATTCTTCCTCTTGCTCAGAATAATCACCTGAGAGGGCATAAATTCAAATTGAGTTGAATTCAATAAATTCAACTAAGTTGTCGGATAAATGTAGGGAAATTTGCCTTTAGCCAGCGGGCAGTTGGTTTGTGGAATAGACTCCCATCGGTTGTTGTTGAAGTTGATAGCCTAAACAAATTTAAGGCTTAGCTGGACAGGTATTTCGAACGAACGGAGGGGTGAAATGGGAGTAGTGGTTGTTTTTCTTTTTTTTTTTTTTTTTGGCTGATGCTGAATAAACTTGCTTTCTTGCATCATATGCCTCTACTAATGCTAATGCTAATGCTAATCACTGACACCTGCTACGTTTTCAGGAAAGAAATCCAAATGGGAATGAAGAAAATGCATTTTCATTTTGAAATTCGGCACCCAATGTTCTTGTAACATTTCAGCAAGTATGTTATCAGTTGCATAGTTCTCTTCTTTTCTCTTTCGAGAAATCCGCGTACAACAGACTTGGAAGATCTCCATGCAGCCAGTTCAACATCGCTCAGGCTTCTTTGAAATTCTTCATTTTCTGTGGATCAACCAATGGAATATTGCTTTGCAGGGAATATATTCATCTCTCTTGTCCCAGTGTTGTACGACTTAGTGTTTGGCTGTTGCACGATTATCCCACAAACATAGGAAACAACAGCATTTAATGAAAACACCTTGCAACCAAACGAATGCAGTCCAATCACTTTCAGATCACCACAAATATTTCAACCATAGTCATGGTAACGTACAGCAGCAAGAATCTGGGACATACTATCGTAAGTTTCTTAAAAGTCAACAGCATAAAGTAATTGATAGCAAAGTATTTCCATTATGAACCCATTGATTACAATGGCTTCATAATTGAGGTATTGTGATCAATGTTCAGTTCGTGCATAAGACCAAAGATGTCTTTACAGACACACATGTTGTTTTCCTTTGGCAAATATCTTGAAAACTCTTTGTTTCGCTTGCGGTATATTGTAATGCTTTTCCTTTGACAAGTAAGTTCCACTGTTCTAGTCTGGTTCCGAGTAATTCAGCCTTCTCTTTGGGTAAGCCCAAGTCTTTGATTAAGTCGTTTAATTCTTCTAGTTCAATGTAGTGTGGGGCCTTTTCTTTTTTTGGCTCGTAGTCCAAATCATGTGAAGTACATGGTTCCGCGACATCTGATAAAAAGATTTCTTATGTACCTTCATCACTACTTCCGGTTCCCCAAAATTTTGGGGACACAGATACTGGTAGTTCTTTTCCATGTGGGACTGGCATTAATTGCTGATGGGATATTTGGATATTTGATGCGGTGCTTGCTCTTTTTGGAAATACCTTTTATTTTTGTAATGCAGAAATAGCAGTCGTTGAAATGATTCTTGGGCTCGCGCCACACCATAGGGATGGTGTGGCACGAGCCCAAGAATCATTTCGACGACTATAGTCATTTCGCCGAGCATTACCTTTCGCCAAGACAGCAAAAGGTAATGCTCTCAGCTTGCTATATAACCACAGCCTTACGTTCGTTGTACAATCAATACAACAAATATGTGGGCCCCAATTTTTTTCTTGGTCACCGTCCTTGCAGCCCAAATACAACCAATATGCACCTTTTGTGACATTGTGTATTTTCTTCCTCTGAGTTTTTGGAGTTAAGTGTCCACAAACAGCAGAAGTGTTCTCTGTGAATGATGCAAGTTGTGTGCTTTGTCTGCTCCATTTTAACAATGCTTTAAACTAGAAACAACAAAACCAATTGGTAAATTTGAACAGAAGGTAAATTCTTGTAGCGTAGTTTATCATACATTATATATTGCACAGTTGAATGGTGTAATAAATTAATGCAAATGCTGGCTTATCTGGAGAAGTGCATCAAAATGAAAATATTGCAAGAACAGTAATGATGTACTTGACTAACGTTTAGCCAAAAGAAAACAAAACGAACCAAAAGTTAATAAGTTTAAAAATTGTATTTCAAACAGCAATGATATCTTTGTACAAAATCCAGTTATCTTAAAATTGAGACGTGAGAGGAAATTTGTAAGATCGATTTTAAATTCTATTTTTTATTATTTTTATTTTTTATTTAGGTAAACCCCAAACACGAGAGGTATTAGAACCTGTATTACTTAGTACTGTGCTTGGGTTGGAGGTTGAGAAGACGAAAGAAGATATTTGTTGACATTCCACTTGAAATTCTGTAGGTTGTAATTTTCAGGAAATACGTATGAAGGAAGGTTGTTCCAGAAAACCGCAGTTGAAAGTATAAATGAGGAAGAAGAAAAGTTGGTTCTGTGAGTTTTGAGTTGGACAGTAAATGGATGTTGGCTGGTGGGGGCACGTGTTCGGACTGTTTTGAAGAAGAGAGCAGGAATTATAGAAGCCAATTCAGAAGAACAGTGCCCATGGAAGTATCTGTAGAAGAGGCATGCAGCAGAAACAATGCGTCTATGAGACAGCGAGTGGAGAGACTCTGTTAGAGATGAATCATTAATTAACCTAACTGCCTCTTCTGAATGCAATCAAGAAGCCTGAGAGAGGTTTTGGGGGCACCACCCCAGATTTGGGAACAATATTCCATGGCAGGGCGGATTTGCGATTTATAGAGTGAGCAGCTGTTTGGAAGAAAAGTAACGCAAGAGAGAAAAAGAGAAAACCCAAGTTTGTTAGATGCAGAGCAAGCAATATTTGTAATGTGCTTGTGCCAAGAGAGATTAGAAGTCAGGGTAATCCCCAAAAGAGATATATTATTTTGCCTAGAAATCAGAGTGTCACTAAAATTAGGCATAGGAGCAGAAGAATCCTTTTTGCGAGATATAAGACAAGACTGAGTTTTAGAATGGTTGAAATCAACTAAGTTGTCTTTGCTCCATTGGAGAATTACCTGAAGATCGGCATTTAAGAAATTGGTGGCGGATATCCGAAATATTGAAACTGATTGAGCTGGGCAAGGTTTCTCAAAATGGAAAGTGGAATCCAATGTGCTATCATCGGCAAAACTATGGATAGGATTTCCAGTCAGTGGAAGAAGGTCGCTAATATACAAGAGGAAAAGAGTGGGGGAAAGAACTGAACTTTGGTGGACACCGGCATTAGTGGAGAAGTTAGAAGCAGAGAGCCATCAACCATCACCCTCAGTGAGCGATCAGAGAGAAAACTGGATAACCAATTACTAAAAACAGTTGGCAAACCATACGATGGGAGCTTGTTTAGAAGACCTTTATGCCAAACACGATCGAAAGCCTTTGAGATGTCAAGAGCAACTACTTGTGTTTCACTGATCCTTTCCATTGAATTAGTCCACAAAGGGGTAACATAAGCCAGAATATCTCCAGTGGATCGACACTAACGGAATCGTTGATCAGACGGAAGGTAGTTTATGGGTTGGCGGTTAATTGATTTCTCCACTAGTTCCGAAAGAGTAGAAGTAATTGCAATGGGACGATGATTGAATGGGAAGGATTTGTTATCCTTTTTAGTAACTGGCTGGATATGAGCAAATTTCCAAGCAGAAGGAAACACACCTTTGGAATAAGAAAGTGCAAAAAGGCGAAAAAGACCAGGAGTAAGTTCAGGAGCACAGGTTTTGAGAACAAGTGGATAAATACCATCGGGAGCAGGAGCTTTCGTAGCATCAAGATTCGTCAAAATCCTTCTGACATCCTTTTGACGGAAGACCACAGGAGGCATTGAATGGAGCGTGTTGCGATTGGTAGGAGGTGTTTTATCAGGATCATTAATACATGAGTTAGAAGAAAAATGGGATGCTAGCATTTCAGCTTTGTCCTTGGCTGAAGTGATAACAGATACATCTGATTTGGACAGAGGTGGGAGCAGAGATGGGAAAAAGTTGTGGCCAATAACTTTGGCAAGAGACCAGAATGCTAGGCTACCATTAGGGCAAGAAGCAAGTTTTCTACTCTTAGCCAGTTCAAACTCTAATTTAAAATGATTAATAACTGCCTTACAAATGTTGCGAGCTTTGATGTAGGCAGAAAATGAAACTGCAGAATTACAAACTAGCCAATTATGATATGCAACATTCTTCTCTTGAACAGCCTTAGAACATTTATTGGAAAACCAAGGTTTAGATAAAGGACGAGACTCTAAAGTGGAGTGTGGGATAAACGATTCCATTCCTGCAAGAATAATTTCACTGACACCATCTGAGCAAACGTTGACATCAGAGATTGTGAAACAGTAATCCTACCAAGGAAAAGAAAAAAGAAATCTCGCAGTTCATCCCATTTTGTATTCTTGTAATGACAAACAACACGAAGATGGGAATAACTATGAGATAAAGGTCCCATTGGAGAAGAGATAATCACCAATTTGTGATCTGAAGTGCCTAAAGGAACTGTCACTTCGACCGTGTACTTAGAAGGATTGTTTGTGAGAAAAAGATCAAGCCTGTTGGCTGTATGATTAGTACAGTTCGGTATTCTTATACGTAATTGAACAATCTGTGCAAGGTCATTAGAAATTGCAAAAGCCTAAGCATCTCAACCAGCTGGGTCGGTGTGAATAGAAAACTGAAATCAGCTGGAGTTGTGAACATTAAAATCACCAAGGAAACTTACTTACTGTTAGGAAAGTTGGACTGCAGAAAGAAAGTTTTCAAAGAGAGGAGGTCAAAGAGCTCCAAGTGATTAGTGGAGTTGGGAGAAAGGTAGCGACAACAGATGAATCTGACTCAATGAGGTAGAGAGATTTTTAGCCAGAGAAGTTCAGAGAGAGGAGATTCCAAATTCCCAAGTCTCTGACAGGTTATATCAGAACGGACATATGCACAAGTACCACCTTTGAGGCGAAAGGAACCATACAGCGAATAATTTGGGCATCTGAGATGAGCAGTAGTTGAGACTACCGATAACTGAGATTCTGTCAGAAAGAGTACATGAGGTTTGGCAAACTGCAAGAGGAAATGGACATCGTTGAGATTAGAATTGAGACTACGTATATTTGTGAAATTAATTAGGAAGGGCTTACATAAAACTTGATCAGAAACAACCATTGATTTGCTGGAGGCAAAAATCATGTTGGGTAGTGTTATCACAATGTGATCTGCAATTCGTAAATGGTTTAGGTCGCTCTAGGGTGCCTCCGTAGCCAGGAGGGCAGGAGCAGCAGTGCGTAGCACACGCTTCTTGATTACACAGGAGTTCAAAACCGTGACCACCAAATACGGAGGATACGAAAAGGTCAGGGAATGACCACCTCATATCCCCGGAGCAATATGGCCTTAGTTGCTAATGCTCCTGAAAACCAAATAACAACAGCCTGCGGTACTCCCCATTCACATTTCTTCAAAGTTTATATACTCGAAATCTTGTCCATGATTGTGGTTTCTACCACCACCGTATATGCTTACACGTCACAATCTGATCTTTTACACATTTATCTTGTTACAACAAGTTTATGATGAAGATTCGATGCAGCTGTGCCTCGTGACTTCATCAGAAATTGCAAAGCGACTGGAATAAAGGGAAATGATATTGAATTAGAAGAAAGCACCTGAAAAATTTATAGAGGTTCTTGATTGTACAAGACACTCGAGATGCAGGTAGATCTATTGTGGTTAATCGTAAACTCAAAGTAAGAGTATCAGTATATGTGAAGTACTTTTCTATTTAAATTTCAAAAGAATACAAGAATCCAGTTGTAAAATTTCTTACCTTGTGAAACGAAAGATCCAAACAAATACCAAATTATTGTATTTAGAGAGTTTTGTGTATACTTGAAGATACAGTGGGCCCAGAAATTCACCATGTAGATTATAGGGGCTCCAATAATTATTGAAAGGATTGCACCTGACCAGACCTTTAAAGATTTAAATTCTCTGAGAATCATTTTGTTATTAGACCACCAGATTTAATTATATTAAATGCAATTTTCAATTGATATAATCCGAAGTCTCCTTATTACAAATTATTAAATAATTTAAATTTTCAACGGTAAAACTATCGTAAATTGAAAAGGTAATTAATTTTTGATTAAAAATTGCAGTTACCATTTTCTGAAAAGGGCGTAGGTAGACGAATATTTTCCTTTTCAGCCCAGGCCTACGTATCAAGAAGATAACTGGATCAAAATGATATGGATGAGAAAAGTCGAAAGCCTTCCATCTTGACTCAATGATTGCAATTGTATCAATGCTGATGTCCGCTTCCTGCGAAAGACCAAATAATCAGTTAGACATTCGATTAGTATTTTGGACAAGCATATCTTCAAAATTGAAAATAACATGAGTATGACAGAAATGAAAGCACATCCTTTTCACCTTTCTGACCAGCATTCCTGTTATTCCTGTCCATGTTCCATTCTTCATCTGAAAACCCCATTTATCTTCTTTGGAAATGACAATTTTATACCTAGTTTCATAAAAGAATTTTATTTAAAGAAACAAAAATACCAGCCATTGTTGTAACTTCAAATACCAGACTAATTCACTAACCATGCATCCTGGTTAGTGAATTAGTACTAAATTCACAAAAATCGAAGGATTTTAGTAATTATTAGTATATTTTTACTATTTAAAGTACTCTTTCTGCTCTAAATAAAATAAAGAGAACATACCTAAACTGCAGAGCTTCTGAAAATAGTTGAAGGAGCTTATATTCAAATCCTCCAGTCGGAATGATGTTTCCATCCTCTCCAGTTTTCATTTCAAAGATAATATCAAACTGAAAGTAATCCTAATATTAAATCGGAAATTATAATCAGAATAACTTTTTATATACTCTATAACTTAGACCTAAGGATCACCATTATTAAGGATCAATATAATCATTTGAAATTCTCTGTTGAACATGTATTTGGTTTGCCTTTGATAAATGCCCTCTGCAACTTCCCTTTCTTCTTTTTTAGAGTTAATTCTATAGTCGAGATATAGTGTCCAATCTTCTGCATGCTTCTACTAACTTAATTCTGAATTATTGGGTCAATGGTTGAATATTTCGGACCTGATTAGTATTTTAGATGGTCATAATATGATACGCAGCTTAGATGTATTTCCAAGAAAGTTTCTAAGGTCTTGGCAAAAAAGTTAACAGGAACAACATGGTTTCTTGTGGAACTCCCCTTCGAGTGGTGTATTTGCATAAAGTTGTGTTCCTGAAAATTTTCATCAATTGGGACTTTGTAATTTAAGGAATTTAAAATTCTAAATAATGTATAATCATGCATTTCACTTTTAAAGGTTGTCCTGAATTCGCAAATGCAACCTATCCTAAATTCAGATCGGTTAATACAAACCCAGCCTTACCGGAACTGCCGCAACCGTCAATGATTTTCCTGTGAGATTAACTACAGCCTCTTCCTTTGGAATATAGTGATTTCTTTGAATGAATCGCTTCTTTTGAGAATTAATGTTAGAAATTTCGACAAGAATACGAAAAAAAATGATAGTATCAAATATTACCACAAAATAAGCAAAATAGTTAAAACAGTCCTGGAAACTTTCAACTGTAAAACGGTTTATTAAACATAGTACCAATATTTCAAAGTCATAAGGCCTTAGTGATTAAAATTTATTGTCTTGTTTCTTTAAATTATAAGCACCTAAAAAAAAAAAAATTCATTCTCGAAGTCTGCAATATTTCAATGCACATATGCGGTTTTCAAAGGATTTAATTGAAGTTTAACTGGGCTATTGGACACGATTATTTAAATATCCACTCCATTCTTAGCCTTTTTTGAAAAAAAAAATTAACCGACCGAAACCAACGTCTCAATACGTTCCTGTGACATAGAACAATAACAATACCTTGAAAACTCTGGTTTTTCATCCAGTAAAACAAGCACTTAGATTTGACCAATCTAGAGCAACATATTCCCATTTATGTGTAGTGTTGAAAATCCTATGAATAGAGAAAGGAAAGATTAAAAAACTTTGCTCAAAATCTAGTAGGGCCACCTTTGGCTCCAATTTCAGCCATACTCGTAGAATATGGATTCCACTAGGTATTTGTGGAAGCATAGCTCCAGATTTCACCATTCTTCAATCAGGATATTTCTCAACTGTGGTGGATAGACCGCAAAGCCTAAATGCCTCATTTCCAATATATACCCCAGATATCATCAGATGGACACAGATTCGGACATATTAATGCAGTCGGTATAGATGTTTGAAATATCAGGAATATTAATTGAACTTTTCGCATAAAATATTTGCATGGTGGATAGTTGCGTTTTCGTTTTCGAAGAATGCATCGCAATCCTAGTAAAATTGAAGCATTCAAAAGTGCATTTCGTCCGATACATTACAATGATATTCGTGTTAAGGCAACCCTCTAATGTGATTACACCTCGTCCTTATGAGCAGAACATACCCCATACCACGATACACTTCCAGAAACCTGAGTGTTGGATAAGTATCAGTATGAATAGCATGGATTCATGAGGCTCACTCCATATTTTCAGTCTGTAATTCATGAAAAAAGTATAAAGGAAGATGAGTCAAACCTATGAGCTTTTCTTTTTTTTCTTTTCTACAGTCCGGTCTTCCCTTTGACGCATCATTCTATTCGAAGTTTCTGCAAAACGTCGAACAGAATGACTCACATATACTCATGGAGAGATACTTTGAGATGATTGCTTTCGACACATCAGTGATTTCCTTTGTTTCCTGGATTGTGTCTCCATTTAAACGTGCTCCAACAATAACACCCTCTGAAAATCGGAAAGATCGCCTATCTTATCCCTGATGAGATTGATAAGAAGCACGAGGAAAGCGTACAGTATTTCATTTTATATTTTGATAGTGTATGAAAGTGGATATTAATAAAACTAATAGTTAAGGCTTTTCAAAACAATAGTATAATTTTAATAATAGTACATAGTGGTATACCCAGCCAAAGTTATTCGATGCATTAGAAAAGTCATTGTCAAAATTGAAAATATGTAGATATTTGGAGTCCCTTGGTCCAATTCCGTAAACTTCCTTTTTTGGTAAATATGCCTTCGGAATCCAGGAAGAAAACAAGATGGTCTTCATATTTGAGCTATGAAACAGAGACTGGATATTGTCAATGGACTCTGAAAAAAACATCAAACAGGAAGTTAATTAAAATTCATGTCCTTTTGAAACATTTCAATAGATACTTTCCCTAATTCAAAATAAATGCAAGCCCTAATTTATACTAAGGACAAAAGTGAAGAAATAATGACCAAATGTGCAAATATTTGAAAATTAATTGAGAAGCGAACTGTTCTGTTAGTTAAAGGGGTGCATACCGAGTCCTGAATTCATGATGACGATAACATCGGGTCTGGACAAAAGATCCCTGGCGAAAGCCAAAAGAAAATTAAGGAAAATTTCCTTTCCCCACATATTCATCGTGCGATCTAGAACGAAAAAATAAAAGAAAAGTTTCACTAATTATAATTATATTCCAATTAACACTTGCCGTACTTCATGGTGAGGACTGTAGTACATGGACCAGTCTGACAGTCGTGCCTGGAAGTGGCTGGTACCAGGAGAAATCTACTTGCCCTACTATACGAAGAAAGAAGAAAATCTTTATTGTACAGTAAAGATACAGATACAATAATGCCCGCCACAGCCAGGAGGCCAGGGGCTTGACAATGATATAGGGTAATATAAAAATATGTACAGTATAAAAATTTGTGCAGTATAGAATATTACATAACAATTAAAAACGTAGCATTAGCCATTCAATAGATATGAGTATGTACATAGTTGTGAGGCAGACAGTACACCAAGGTATGTACACGTTCATATGTACAAAGCACATATTTAAGCATATTCACACAAGTCAGAATATTTCACAGTGCCAAATTATTGTTCGGTATTGCATTTTCTTGTGAAGACAGTTCGTCGATTTGCCTGCGACGTGCCGTTATGCACCTCATAGGAGATAGCAGGTGGAGATATCAGTATGAGTCGACATCAGGGGCCAAACAAAAGGGGAACAAGTTCGGCCAACGAGCGCCTGTAATTGCGATCAGAAGCGAATTTCTGCAGGTCAACTCCGATCATTAGCAGGGCTTGTACTGTAGGAAGTACTTGTCCAGGTACGAATCTGTCACTGATCTTCAGCCTGTTCCGTTGTAGCTGAAGAAGAGGGGTGGCTCGTAAGGACGGAAGTGGAACATGCCACTGGCATATATCCCAGAAGTCGGGGGAGTTGATTTTGCCAACCAGCATTTTGACTGTGGTCACAGTTCTCCTCATGCTGATTATTTGAGGCAGCCGCGGGATTTGGAGTTGGTCGGCCATGCTGGTGGTCCTCTGCTGAGGGGGGAGTCGATGTTTGTGGGTTGCCCACTTCAATATCCAGTATTCAGTGGCGAAGATGGGCTTCATGAGAGAAGGTACTGCGGATGCCCATATTTCAGAGGCATACAGAAAGGTAGGATACACAATGGTTTCCAGATATCTGATTGTGGTTCTTGCGTCTGTGTTATGAAGAAGATGTTGACGGGCAATCCAGCGCATTCGGTTGATCTTGCGTAGAACACATTCGATGTGACAGTTGAACCTAAGGTTTGGGTCGAAGGTTACACCGAGATCTTTGTGTTTAGTAACACTTGGAATAACTGCACCCTGCAGTGAGGGTTGTATGGATGTGGGACACTTCTTCAGAGAAAAAACCATAATAACGGATTTTTGGGGGTTCAGTTTGAGACCGAAATGGTTGAGATGGCTAGAGAAAGCTGTGATCTTATTACAGATTTCCGATGTGATCACTCCTCTGTCGGCTGATGGTGGTATTTCCGTTAGGAACTTTATATCGTCGGCGTAGGTAATGACATCATCTCTGTTACACACAAACGGAATAAGGAGGGCGGTAAAAAGTAACCCCGATAAAACGCCACCTTGCGGCACACCAGCATTGATGGATCGGGTATAGCAGAGGTTACGATGAGTGAGGTACACTGTTCTGTTCCGGAGGAGCGAGTGCAGAAAAGCGAAAACGTCACCTTTGATCCGAAAGAAATTGGTTAGGAGATTCAGAAGGGCTGAGATGTTGAGGCTATCAAAAGCAGCTTCAATATCGGCATAAACAACCACCAGTTCTGATTTGGCCTCAAATGTGTTTAAAATTTCCGTTTGGACTGCCAGAAGGTTGGAGACAGTTGATATATTAGGGAGAACATAATGGAGTTGTTTTGATGATTGTGGAAGAAGATGGCGTGTTATATGCGGAAGAAGGACTTTTTCCAGTAGCTTTAGGAGCGTGGATGCAGTGGAAATCGGTCTATAGTGCTTCGGCTGGCTTGGTAGTTGAACTTTAGGTAGTGGGGCAAGACTGTATTTGCTCCAGGATGCCGGAAACACTCTATGAGAGAGGATGGAGTTGAACAAGTAGAGCAGAGGATCAAGGATATATGGACTGAGGCACTTTACGATGAAATGTGGGACATTATCGATGCCAGCGGTGCATGACGGACGCAGCGAGTTGATGGCTTGACGAAGCTGCTGTCGATCGATTTGAATGGAAAACAGCTCATCATCTGGACTTGAAATGGGGTCTGGTTGGTAATCATATGGTTGTGTGATGTTGTCTTGGAATCTGGCTACATAGTTGATCCATTCAACTGGATTGAAATTGGAATCTGGTTCAGAGTTACGGGTATATGGCACTTTGCCTTTGGATAAGGTCTTGTCAGTGTATTCTTTAATGGCTTGCGATTTCAGTCTATTAAACAATGCTCTAGCTTTGGAGTACTGAATTCGGTCATATGCTGTACCAGACTGTTTCCATTGTTTATGGAGGGACTGTTTGCACTTGAAACTGTAATTTAGCTCCGAAGACCACCAAGCATTAGTTCTAGCGGAGATACTGACCTGTTTAGCTGCTGAGAACATAGTAACAGTGTGCAACCATCTAGTTAATATGTCTAGAGCCAGTTCCGGATCTCCTGATTCGAGAACTTCCCTGGGAATTAATCTTGTTGCATAAAGGCATCTGTTCGGTTGTAGGAAGGTGGGAGAGATGATGATCTTCCTTTTGACGTTGTGGGAGACATTAAAGTTGGGCGTTGGGAGCTGCAATAGGACTACGATGGGTTCATGATCGGCTTCAAAGTGAGTTTCGGGTTTAATGTCGACGCTACAGGAACCAGACGATAATATGAGATCCAGGCGATGAAGACCTCTAGTTGGGCCTTCGTTTATGATCCTGAGGCCACTAGGTGCAATCTTAGCCATAAGTGACTCATGAAGATGTTGGAGATTTGGTGGTAAGTTAAAATCCCCACAGATGAGGTGGATAGCAGATGTGTGAAGCGTATTTATTAGCCAGGATGCAATATCATTGATTGTCTGAGCATCGGGGGTTGGGGGTGTATATATTGCACCGAGATCTAATAAGCAAGAGTTGATCTTGACCGTTACTATCAATGCTTCGAATAGATTGGATTTGCTGGAGACTACATGTACGAACTCAAGTCTACTGGCATTTATGATAACAGCAACGCCCCCACCACAGGTATGAGAGCGGGAGGTGAAGATACTACGATACCTACGATCAGGTTTGGTGAAGCAGCGGTTCTCGTAGGTAGCACAGTTGGGACAATCGACGTCCTTCTTACACCAGATGGGAAAGAACTGAATTCAAATCCCATCGACGACTTGAGGGAGGAATTGTATGGGTCTTTTTCGCAATGTGCCGTAAGTTAGTCGCTCTCAAGGAAGGGTAGCATCGTGTTTTTCTCCCGTATACTCGAGTTTTTCGGTGAGCAAAACGAAAATTGACAACAAAACAAACTCAGTTTACCGACATGTCATGTAGGGCGCAATATGAATTTTGTCGCTGATTCGGCTAAAGTTCTACAACAACAAAAGAGGCAGTGTGGAGGTTTTCGACTGTTTTACATACTTTCGCTAGGGACATATTGGTTCTTTCGGACAAAATAATGGGTGTTGAGGTGCAATATATATCCTGGAAATAATGCCTTACCTACTTTAGTTATTCTACTCGCGTGGCGATAGTTTGATTAGCAGAGGCCTACGATGCAAGTAAGAAAGCTTATACAGCGTCAGCCAAAAACAAAAAACCTTCCCATTTCACTCATCCATTCACTCCAAATGTTTGTATAGTTTTGCCTTGAATTTATTTAAACTGTCGACTTCAACGATGGGTGGAAGTTTCTTCCAGCAATCAATCACCCGCTGGCTAAAGGAAAATTTCCGCACATCTATCCTACAACTGTCTTTCCTCAATTTGAATTTATGCCCGATCAGGCGATTATTCTGAGCAAGAGGAAGAATCCCATCTGCATGCTCAAATTATTCAAGGCTCAATCAAATCACCTCGCCGGTGCCTAGTCTGCAGACACTGTAATTTGCAAAACTTCAGCCTTTCTCCGTAAGAGCAACCCTCTGTTCCATTCACTAATCTTTTTGTCCTTCTCTGTACTCGTTCCAGCAACTCTATATCCTTCTTTAAATTAGGCCTCCAGATCTGTATAAAGTTCTCAATTTGTGGCCTGACCATTGCCTTATACAAGGGGATAATGACCTTATAGAAAAATGGTTTCAGCATGCTCAATGCTGATGGGACACTGCCTCTTGCTCAGAATAACCACCTGAGAGGGCCTAAATTCAAATTGAGGAAAGAAAGATGTGCGGAAGTTTGCCTTTAGCCATTGGGTAGCTGATTGGTGGAACAGACTTCCATCAGTTATTGTGGAAGTTGATAGCGTAAATAAATTTAAGGCTCAGCTGGACAGGCATTTCGAACGAACGGAGGAGTGAAGTGGAAGTTTTTTTTTTTTTTTTTTTTTTGGCTAATGCTGAATAAGCGTGCATTCTTGCATCAAATGCCTCTGATAATGCTAACGCTAAAAGTATTACTCCCTCTCGTTGCCCCTTGAACATGCTGCTGCAGGAAACACTCATCCAATAAATCCTGCTGGCTGGTGTGCGAGTGACCAACTCACAAGTTCCAGTCAATAGCTGGGAAATTAAAATCCCCTATGATAAGACTTTCTGATTTACTTGCCCATTCTATTTTCCTCTACAATTGTTTATTATTCTCATCAGATTCATTAGACCTACAACACATAGTGTTTTTTTTTTTTTTTTTTTTGACAAGCGGCACCGGTGCTTTCGCACAACTCCGCATTTGAATCTCTTGTGAAGTAAGACAGTACAGTACTGTCAAGGCCAGATATCATATGTTAGTGTATGTTCATGTTTGCTTAGTGCGGGTTATGTTGTTCATCTGGCCGCTTAGCCTAGGGTCTGTGGAACACCACAGACTGCTAGTTACCGTCACTGGCACTGGGAGCCGGACCAGGTATGTGGAAAGAGAACTCTGGCTGGCCGACCCTGGGGTTAGCCTGAGCTTCCCAGGGAGGGCCGAGAAAAAAAAAAAATAATAATAAAATAAAATAAAAAAGAATAATAATAAAATAAAATAAAAATAATAAATAATATAAAAAATAAAAATAATAATAATAAAAAAAAAAAATTAATAAAAAAAAAAAAATAATAATAATAATAAAAAAAATAAATAAAAAAAAATAAAATAAATAAATAAAATAAAATAAATAAAAATTAAAAAAAAAATTAAAAAAAAAATAAAAAATAAAAAAAATTTTTTTTTTTTTTTTTTTTTTTTTTGAAATAGGAGAAGGGGTGAGAGATTGAGGAGAAGAAAGAAGGTAAGCAAAAGAGAGAGGGTGAGGTAGGGTGGGCTCCCCCCTGGGGGGAGCCCACCCTACCTTCCTGAGGTAGCCCACCCAGCCTTCCTGAGGTAGGGTGGGCTCCCCCCTGGGGGGAGCCCACCCTACCTCAGGAAGAAGAGAAAAGGTTGTGAGGTCAAGTGACCCACAAAGTCAGATTGCCTAATAGCATGATCCTGCATTTGAAAGTCAAATGCCAGCCCCACTCCCAGAGGAGTATTTATATGAGTTCCTGCACAAGTAGGAAAATCAGATATTGTCATACACCTTGAAGAGAAGAGGTGCCAGCAAGTGAGTGGGTCCCACAATGGGCAAGGGGCCCAGGGTCAACAATTTAATCTTCTTCATCCAAGGGTGACTTGTAGGCAATGGGCAGTGTCCCACACTGGGACTTGGATAATCTTCTCTTAGGGGATGAGAGGAGGCACATGGATTCATGAAACTCAAGGATTGCTTGGAGTTCTTGTGGCTATTGTAGAAAAGTCCTTTTTGGGTTCGTGGGTTTGTCAGATAGCTTCCTTTGTGAACGTCGAGAGATTCCTGTTAGGTCATGACAAAGATCAATATTCTGTTTGTGTTTTCTTTGATTCCATTCAGGATATGTTCTGTGAATTGAGTTTTGGGTTCATTATAAGATGGGGGTGCGTTGAACAGTTTGCTGTAGGTGAATTTGACGCATTTCAAATACAGTCTGGGCAAAAGTAGTGAAGGCTTTGTAGTTGGTTTCGTCAATTATGTAGAGGTGTTCCTGCCCACTGGGTATATTTCCAGTTTTGGTAATTAGGAGACTTCTGGGTAAATCATAAAGAGGGCAATTATACATGAGGTGAATCCAGTCTTCATTTTCACCGCATGTGCAGAGAGGAGAATCGGTGAGACCCAGGGCATGCAGCTTGGCCCGAAACGATCCATGACCAGTGAGGAAGAACGAGACGTGAAGGCCTGGTGAGTACCACGGAGGAGGTTTTGGTGCAGTTATCATAACTTGTGGAAGAAATCTTTTAGTTGTTTCACCTTTGGTTGTTTGCTCCCAAGATCTTTGCCAATGCTGGAAGAGCTTAGTGTAAATCTGTTTCATTTCGTTTTTTGGATCATTAGCTAGATCGAGTGTTATATCCAGAATGGTGGTGGCAATTCCTCTCTTTATGCGGTATGCAAGGCCGCGACGAATAACCTCCAGGTCCAGAGGAAGAGTGCCTGCTAAGACCTGCAGGGCAGGATTACTGACTGTGCGGCATGCTCTAGTCACAGTGAGTAGGATATTGCGTTGAATTGTATGTAGCTTTGCTTTATTACGTGCAATGATGGCACGAGGGAACCATATGGCTGCACCATAGCACACAGCTGGTAAGAAGATGGTTTTATAAAGTAGCATGAGAGTCCTCCTCTTCAAACCCCAGTCTGCTCTGCTAATTCTTACGATCATGGCAGTATAACGACGTATTTTATTGGAGAGGTAATTAAGATGAGGTAAGAATGTTAATCGGGAGTCAAAGGTTACTCCTAGATATTTTAGTTCTGTTTTGAGTTGCAATGTCTGCCCAGAGATTTTAATTTGGGGTGGTCTTCTTATGTCCAAGGATCCTTTGAGGAGGATTGTCTTCGTTTTTTCCCCAGAGATGACTAACTTGTGGTTGTTTGCCCAATTTTGGAGGATCGTTAAGGCAGGGGAGGCAATTTGCTCAAGCTGAGTTCTAGAATCAGCTTTGATAAGGAGGATGAGGTCATCTGCATAGGCCATGCAGTCCACAGGACCCAAATCCATAAGAAGAAATTCATCTAGTATCAAGTTCCAGAAGTAGGGCCCAAGAACCGAGCCCTGTGGACACCCTCTAACAACTGGTCGGGAGGTTTTCTGAAAATTTGTTTGAACAGTGACTGAGCGGTTGAAGAGGTAGTTCTGGAGACAGCGGTAGAGGTTGAGTGGAATATTGATTTGACGTAATCTCCTGACAATGCTGGGCCACCAGATGGAATCGAAGGCACCAGCAAAGTCAATGGAAATAGCCAGTAGATATTTTTCTGTGGTTGAGTTTGCTGTGTTGAGCAGATTGTTCATAGCCTCTTCAGTGGAGCATCCTGGCTTAAAGCCATACTGCTTTGGAGAGTCTAAGTTGGCTGTCTGGTAGTAGGTGGATAATCTGGATTGAAGCAGCCACTCCATTACCTTTCCCAAGACCGGGAGAAGAGCAATGGGGCGGTAAGATTTGGGTAGAGTAGGATCTTTATCTGGACCTTTTAGGATGAGTCGAAGCACTGCCTGTTTCCAAGAATCAGGGAAAATTCCTTTCGCAAGGCATTTGTTGAATAGTGCTAATAGGTGGTTTGGGAGATGTGTTGCTGCTTTCTTGATGACCTCAACCTCAATATTATCATGACCAGGGCATTTATTCATTTTTGTTCTGTCAAGTGCTTTGTTCATTTCCTCAGAGGTGAAAGGAGGTTCTATTTTATTGTTGGAGAAGGCCTGGTTGTCTTGTTTAATTTGCTTTTGTTCATCATTGAGGGGACTCTCATCTGTCTGAAGTAGGGCATTCAGAATATTATTCATGGATTCAGCCCATGTGTGTGTTGGATTGCCATCAGGAGTCAGGGTTGCATTTAACATCTCTCCCCTGGGCAGCTTGTTCATAACAATGCGATAAACGACCCCCCAAGGATCTGCGTTACCAGTGGTTGTCACAAGGTTCTGCCAAGACACTTTCTTTTTCTGCCGAATGAGGCTTGTGTAGTCGTTACGATATCTTCTATATGCTTCCCGTAGAGCCTGGACCTCAGCAGGAGGCCAGGAGTGCCTCGCTCTCTGGAAGGCTTTTCGGGCAGTGTGGACTTGCCGCCTTAGGTTTTCTAGTTCCTTGCACCACCAAGGGACAGCCTTTAGGTGCTTCTGACGTTTTTTCATAGTTCTCTCACATGCTTGTTGGAGTGTGCTTGTTAGGAGGGAGAGGTGCTCCTGTGGATCAAGATGGTTTAGTTGGGATGTATCCATTTGTAGCTTTGATTTTATATTGTCCTTGAAGGCATTCCAGTCAGCTGTTTTGGTGGAGTATCTGATGATATCGTGGTAGGTGGGAGGAGTACTATCAAGTTGTCTAGATAGATGGAAGGAGATGGCCCTGTGGTCTGAGGTGGTCCAGGCCTCATGAACCATCCATGATGAGAACTTTTGTGCTATGGACCGTGTGGCGAGTGTAACGTCAATGTTGCTTTCCCACAGGGTATTGCTGAAGGTAGAAAGGTGATGTGGTTTGTTAAGGACTTCAAATGGGGAAGATGAAAGGAAATCTTCTAATTGCTGTCCATTCTGGAAAACTATGTGGCCATCCACACGGCTATGCCACAAGCGAGATCTACAATTGGCATCCATCGTTACTAGGATTTTGCTGGAAGGTAAGAGGGTTATGACTGACTGGAGATATTCAATATATGTTGCGATATCAGTTCGTGGTCGGCAGTACAACGAGACTACGTGCAGAGAGCCTTGTTGGCAGATAATGTGTGCACAAACACCAAAGGGGGTGCATAAGGAGTCGATCTTTGTGACTGTAATTGTTGTATTCCTAATAATGATGGCTGCCCATGGAGTATCTGTGGTTGTCTCAATGATCCTATAAGCGCGAGGGTAGCCCTGTACCCGTCCCTTGTGGGTGTAGGGCTCTTGAACACAAAGGATATCAATTTCTTCTTCATCCATTTTCATTCTAATTTGTTCGACAACATTTCTAGCTCTTTGGGCATTCAGTTGGAGAATTTTGAGGACGTTGGTGGAATGGCGATTATGGTGTACAGCCATAGTCGGTTTTGTTATGGATGGTTCTCAATACCCTTAAATAGATTGGACATTTGACATCCCGGACGGAGTGATTGGGCTCCATTTTTGCTGCTTTGCAGTTGGCGCAGTTAGGGGCTCGATGTTTGTTTGGACAATTGTTGTAGGTGTGTCCGCGTTCAGCACAGTGGCCACAGGTGAAGTCTTGTCGGGCACAGACATGGGATGTGTGTCCAAATCGGAGACATTTAAAGCACTTGATGGTAGGTATGTGCTCCTTGAACCGGCAAGAGCTCCAGCCAATAAATATTCGTTGTTGTTGGAATAATATTTGCCATATCTTTGGGGAGAGTTCGACTACCCAGTTGCAACAAGTACCCGATCTGGATTTGGTGGAGTACTTGACTTTAAGTTCACTTTGAATTTCATGTCTAGTGATATGATCAGCAAGGTTCCTGTCATATATTTCCTCAAGGAGGTCATCTTTGGAAATTCCTTTTTCGACATCGAAGATTACAATTGATGGGCCTTTTGGTTTGGGTATCTCAGCGCTAAGACCCAGTTCATTTATCTGTGGGATTTGAATAATGTTTTCTGCATCTTTTTTGGAAGCAGTCTCAATGATGATTCCAGAATTACGGATTTTTCTGAGGCTTTTAATTTTTATGGTTTTCATTTGAGGTTTCAAGTTGGTAGTAACAACCTCCTTGACAGCCTCGCTTGAAGTAAAGCAACCCTCTTGGGTCGCACGAAGGATGACTAGGTTTTGTTCTCTATTCTGTCTGGTGTTGGGAGGGGCAAATAGCTTATCTGCCATTGGTTGGATCCTCTGCGCATCTGAATAGGACCGGGGGCGCTGTGGCATTTCACTTGGTTCCCGGTTCTTGGTCTGGTGATAATCATTAACTGTGATATTCGGTTCACTGTCCATAAGGTGGCAGTCAGTGTGATTGGGAGGATGGGCATTAATTTTTGGCCGCTGTACCATAGCAGCATAGGTTGATTCTGGGATAGGTGTAGGGAGAAGTGCTGGTCGTGTCTGGCGGTTTGATTGTGCTGTCAGATCTGGGAGGAAAGAGTTCTGAGTGCTATGGCTGGTCCAAGCTGGACTGCTGAGGGCCTTTGTCAAAGTATAATTTGTTTCCCTCAGTTGTTCATTGATTGCAATTAGTTGTTCATTCTGTAGTATTAGGTCATGTAACATTTTCTCGAGGGTACCCCAGCAGCCTGTAACTTTTTGGGCAGCTGGCTTGGTTACTCTACTTCCTTCAAAGCGAAGGCAGCATTCCATCATGGACCTGAGGATCATAATTTTCTCCAAGTGAGAGCAATCCTTATCTAGTGAGGACTGCATGGAGTTCAGTTCTTCTTCTAGGTTCTCCCAGAGAGCAGCTGAAGGAGAACAGGTTTTAGTGGATTTCTTGACCTTTTTTTTGGGTTTTAGCCGTTTTCGCTCAGCTGGAGGGGTGGGGTTATTCATATTGGTGTCCACACCCGCGACCTCCTCATCAATAATAATATTGCTATTATTTGGATCCCGTTGCGAGGAAACATCAGTGCCTAACTTAGCTGGTTGTTTGTTGAGCTGTTTAATCAGAGCTGAGTTTGGGCAGGTGTTTTCAAGTAGTTCCTGGTTGCTTGAGGTGTGCCGTGCTCTGCATGAAGGGCGCAATAGCACAACTACGGGAGTACTGTTTCCCGTTTGAGATTCGATTTTTGACATATTTTCTTTAATTTTATTTTTGTTTATTATTACTATTTTATTTATTATCAATTATTTATTATTATTCACCTATTATTATTTATCCATGTATTATAATTATTACTCATTTATTTATTATTATTATTTTTTGAAGTTGTTCAAAACAGCTAGAATTTATAGCCAATTAGCAGGAAGCTTCTTAATGCCAACTCGAAAAACGTAGGTTCGCTAAGTGAAACAATATGGTGGCGAACAAAGGAGACTGGCGATAAACATGGTAAAAGGTAAAATAAACTGCTAGGATCTAAAATAAAGACGTTGTATGTGGGGTGACCAGTTTAAAAGTTTCCTGGGAGAACTCCGTTCCCAGTCAGTTTCACAGTTTACAGGTTTCACTGCCTCAGTGACACTATCTCTACGGCGACCACGTGGGTTTCCATAGGGAAGATACGACGATATATTTCACTTGCTTGTAAAATGGCCTTCCCACATCAAATAAAAGATAAAATTTTACCTGCAGGTAGAGAAAGCGATGCTGCATCCACTGAAATGGTCGTCACAGTCCAGGGAATTGATAATCCAAAGTAGAATCCGTATTTTATGGGAACACTCTAAACATCGTTGCAACACAGGGAATGAACAGTAGCGCCACCCCTGACCTACAACACACTCCTTTCTCAATTTTGCTTTCCCAGTGGTTATGTCACACAAAACTGACTCGACAGTGTACTGTCCAGCCATGTCAACTGGATGCACTGACTCATTAGAACTCATTTTCCCACACTCCTCACATCGAGCGCAAACAAAGACATTCTCCTCGGCAATATCATATCCAGTTCCTGATGTTCCACAAACATAAAACAAGCAGTACATTTCAATAGGCTGTGATTCAGAGGACAACCACCCCCGCAGTTCTCTCCTCAGCCACAGCACTCCCACTATCAATTGAGACATCATCAGGTTATATGTATTAAGTTATAACGTTACGTTTGTAAAACTAACTAATTATAATATATAAAAAATTTAACTGTCTATTGGCACCCACGTGGTTCGAACTCTCACGATAGCTATCTATGCCGAATCACCGAGTCTAAAAGCTCTGCCAATATAACTGTTCTACGCTATGTCCTACGTGAAAAATTAAATTACTAAAACGCGTAAGCAGTGCTGTAATTTATAATACACTGCTACAAGTTTTGAAGAACTGCCAGTATCTGCCATATCAATACGAAAAGCAATGGCGGCAGATTCTAATGCTACTACCCATACAATGCTGTAGGATATCCCCAGGGGCTCACATCTGGTGAGTATGGGCTTGGCACACCCAGGGTACTGAGCTGAATATCATCATTCTTCCCCTTCTTGATGATTCCTGCTTACGTCTCTCTCTCTCTCTCTCTCAGGGTAATAGAGAATTTTTTTTTTTTTTTTTTGGCCGGTGCAGCATAAGCCTTAGGCTTCCTTGCACTATATGGCTAATAATAATAATAATAATAATAATAATAAATTATTAAACTGGGGTTTCTTTGCAACTACAAGGCCCAATAAAGAATCGAAGAATATTGATTTGAAGTTATGAGTGTTGAAAAGTGCGTCCGTCTAACCTTAAGCTTTTTGAGCTTTCTTAACTTTGCGTGTTTGTTAGTATGACACAAGTTCCAGTGGCTACCTGCTACTTAAAATATAGCCGCAGATTCATTTCTGTTTATAAATTTTCTAATTCAACACGAGAGCTTAGCGCTTGAAAAATTTCCTCCAACAAACCTTGCAGAGTCTCGCAAAACCTGGAATCTTCTCGTGTCGTGTGTGGAAGGATTTACACATTTATAAAACGGAGTATCGAAACCACTTGAAGAATTCTTTAGAAGCTCATATTAAGTGGACTTTACCTTTGAATAAGAAACTGTTTAATGCTTACCTTACCTTAGATAAGGATCTCACGCTCTTCAGATTTCTGAATACTGGAATTTTCCGTTATGGTTGCTATGTACACACCCACCGACATTATAAACAAAGAATCAATATTAAAAGTTATTACGTCTGTGAATCAATAAGTACATGTGTGCAGCATGCGCTATCTAGTAAGGGAATCGTTGAGCAAATAGACGCTTAGTATTTGAATAATCAACAACAAATTCAGGTTCTGAACACGCACAACAACCCACATTTGATGCCAGTACACAGCAATAATTATTAATATAATGGAGCTTTCGCACTCCTGTAATGATCAATTGAGATTAAAATTATTACACCATAATGAAAACGTGAGGTGATGCCAAGGGCCATGAAAACTGTAGTTAACCTCGGTATAACTCAGCAAGAAGCTCATAATATTGATTGTTCATTTGGTGACATCAGATGTTAAGTGAGGCAATCGATAGAAATTGGGTGGCTACCAGGCTGTTGCATTAAATTTGATCTACTTCAAAATTACATTGTCCCGAGAACGGTGTATTGACCAGAAAATTATGATCGAATATCACCATATTGGTCTTCTCTAGAATGGACCACACATGCGCAGTGAATATGGAAACTGCGCCATCTTCTTAAATATTTTGGACAATTAACTGCACCCTAATTTAACTAAAGGATTGATAAACCATGACTTGAATGATTAAGGAGGGTGAAAGAGATAGTGGAATCGGTTTGTGACATATCCAAAGATCATAACGGAAAAAATTAATTCAAAATGTGAATGACTCTTAGGGATTCAGCGTATTTCTTTTTGAATATGATTGTGACTTATTTAAGCTTCAGTGGAATCTTTAAGATGCCAGGCAATCCGCTCCCGAGATAATCAATTGTCAGCTATATCTTTTTCCTACAGAAAAGGAGATATTTTGGTGAGTTTGTATATTTTTAATCAATTTTGCAAATTATTAGAAATTGCTTAAGCCCTCTTTGAATCAACGTTTCGATAAAATATTCGTCTAATTAAAAAACTTAAAATTTTATATTTAGCTTTTCTGGAAATGTTTCTGGAGTCGTTTCTTATTTTGAATGTTGTTCTGGACATGAAATAATTTTGTGTTCCAATTTATCACAAATGTATTCAGTTAGAGTTGATAGACATTGCAGTGTCCAGCAAAGTGCTCCGTACTTGTCAATGCAATGTTTTGAATTTCTTGGAATGAAACATTCAAAAATATTGCTTTGTGACAACGAGAGTGGTATTTGTATTGGAAGGTTTAAGGACTGTTTCTACAAAACGTACAAAATGCACAGAGTTGTCCAGAACAGAGTAGATCATGGAATTCATGGTTCTTCACTACCAACAGTGGACACAGCCCCACACTATGATACCTTCTCCATAATTCATTGTTTGGGTCAGAGCAATTCGGTGTAAAGTCATTATCACTAGTCCTAATCCGTATGGCGTTTCTTTGGTCGATTCCCTCCTTTTTCGGGACGAAAATCCAGAGATTCCAGGGAAAGAAACCTTGTCATCCATTTCTCAGACTGACTGACTCTGCCATACAGAGAAAAAAAGCCCATAAACGTACCTCGCATCATTGACAGACAGTCTTCTCCCAAACATAATTTATGCGAGAAGACTAGTGTTGTGTGTATTCCATTGACTTCATAGATGACTCCAGTACCCCATGTTGCCGGATTCTCGTCTGGTCTTAGAGTGACGTTAAACGAAGCCCGCAACAATCCTGTGTATGGACAGGAACACAAATATTCGATGGTGTAGCTTGCTTGTATGGGGAGGTGGCATTTGTTTCCGTGGTGATACACAACGTCGTCAGGGAAGGGACCTTTGGAGCACGCGTTTCTAGAGACGAACTGCTAGGGGCATTGGCAACTAAGGCCATATTGCTCCGTGGAGATGTGGTGGTAATTCCCTGACCTTTCCGCATCCCCCATTTTTGGTGATCATGGGCTCGAACTCCGTTCTAATCAAGAAGCGTGTGTTACGCACTGCTGCTCCTACCCACTGGGCTACGTGATGGGCAGGAACAGCAGTGACCACATGCTGACCACCTGCCTAATACTTCGTAGGTCCTCCTTATTGCCTTCAGTACAGTAGCTATACGACATGGAATTGATTCACCAAGATGTCGGAAGCGATCCGGAGGTAGGGCCAACCATGTTCTGTGTAACGCACCCAGCAATGAAGATATGGAGGTGGTTGGTTTATCCAGACGCCTAATATGTCTTTTCATAGTGTCCCACAAGTGCTGTATAGGATTGATATTGGGGATGTTCTGAGGCCAATTGGTTTAAGGAACACATTGCTGGAAGCCAGAAATGTGTTCCTCAAACCATTTCTGCACAAGTGCCCGATGGCTCGACGCATTTTCATCTTGGAAGACACCATCGCCAACGGGAAAAAGTGTAACATAGCGGGGAGGTAAGTACACAGTCAGCAAGCAGTTGACGATAGCGGAGACCACTGATACGTCGTTCCACATGCACCAGGGGTCCAAGTTCCTGTCAGTGAAACATGCCCTGGATCATACAATCGCCTCTACCGGCCTGCACTTTTGATACCATGCATGATGAATGAAGAGCCTCACGTTGACCCCAAATCCGTACACGACCATCCACAATGTGGAGTTAGTAACGTGACTCTTCCAAAAATTCTAACGTCCAACTTGCATTCTCTTTGCACCAGGCGAGTCTTTTGCGATAAACTCACTGTTTTTTTTAACCGTCCTCCGGATATATAATTTCCACCATAGATCTTACAAATATAATAGCAATAACTACTGAGTTCGAATAAATCCAGGAAGGCCAATGGAAATTGAGAATTATCATTAATACCCGTGTACTAAGTTAAAGATAGTAAGTATTAAGATTGGATATTTAGTTTTAATGTAAATAAGGCTAAAGTTTCAAGAAACACTGGATTTGAGGATGGGAAAGTTATAGACGTATATAATCCGTAGCCGAGTGGTCAGAAGAGAGAGTGCAGTAGCACACGCTCTTTGAGTAGACCAGGGTTCAAGTCCCTGACTGCAAAATACGTTCGATCTGCCAACCCACACTGGACCAGCGTGGCAGATTATGGTCCATTTCCCTCAGCATGAATTGTTGAGGAGGATTCCATCCTGCAGTGGGTTGATAATGGCTGCACTTTACCTTTTTACCTTTATGATAAACATCGGCTAAATGGAAACAAGTAATTTCGAGAATATAAGAGAGCAAACAAGGACAGGGGTCAGCAGTAGAGAAGGGGTACCATTTGCGAACAGGCGAGAAAGGGTTTCGGAGGGCAGGAACAAGAGAAATGTGAAACTGGATACGAAGCATCTGGTTTGGTCTAAGCCACCGTTAGGAAGTAAACAGGAAATGAGTGGCCGTCCAGTGTTTGCCTAAACAGAAAACGGCGTCAGGGTGGCTGACATTTGGATAATTTCTGTATATTTAGCAAGGAAGGTCTGAACACGAAAATGCGTGGTTTGGAGGTGACCGGAAAACATGAAAAGGTCATACTGCCGTGTGAAAAACAATCAGAAATTTCTAAAGAAGTGTTAGCATTTGCAAAGGCACGTGATGCAAGAAAGCAAGCTTATATAGCATCAGCCAAAAAAAAACCTTATTTCACCCATCCACTCGCTCCAAATGTTTGTCAAGTTCTGCCTTGAATCTATTTAAACTATCAACTTCTACAATGACACATGGAAGTTTGTTGCACCAATCAATCACCCGCTGGCTAAAGGCAAATTTCCGCACATCTATCCCACAACTGTCTTTCCTCAATTTGAATTTATGCCCTCTCAGGTGATTATCCTGAGCAAGAGGAAGAATCCCATGCACATTGAGCATGATCAAAACATTCAAGGCTCTGTACACCTCAATCAGATCACCTCGCTGGTGTCTAGTCTCCAGACACTGTAATTTTCAAAACTTAAGCCTGTCTTTGTAAGAGCAACCCTTCGTTCCATTCACTAATCTTGTTGTCACTCTCTGTACTCCTTCCAACAGCCATACATTTTTCTTAAAATGAGGCCTCTAGACCTACTAAATGTGTGGCCTGACCATTGCCTTATACAATGGGATAATCACCTCCTTAACCTTGATAGAAAAATTCCTATATATCATCGACAATACACCATGTACTCTTGCAGCCCGTCTGCACTGCTCAGAGAACTTCATATCTGCCTGCACAACCACACTCTGGTTCCTTTCATTCTCTACCACTGTCAGTGTAGTACCACACAGTTTATACGTTGCTCTTGGGTTGCTGTTTCCCATGTGTAGTAATTTACATTTGTCAATGTTAAACTTTATTTGCCACCTCTCAGCCCATCTGCTCAACCTTTCCAGATCCTGTTGCAGCAGAATAGCGTTAGGAGTGTCCTTAACAACACTGCCAACCTTTGTATCGCCTGCAAACTTGGACATTAAGCTTGATATACCATCATCAATATCATTTATAAATACAGAAAAAAATAATGGACCCAAAACTGGACCCTGAGGGACTCCAGTAATAACATTAGTCCAGGATGAGCAGTGTCCATTGATTACCATTCTCTGTTTTCACATCCTCAACCACCCCTTTACCATAGCAGCAATTTGCCTCCAATGTCACAATGCTCCAATTTGTGCAGCAGTCTTCCATGTGCAACAGTATCAAAAGCCTTTCTAAGATCCAAGTATATAATATCAAAGTTATTCCCTGCATCCAATTCTTTTGTAACTGCATCATAGTATCCAATCAAGTTGGTCAGGCAAGACTTCTCCTTAACAAAACCATGCTGTGTCTGAGCTATAACTGAAGTCTTGTCTAAATGATCCTGCAGTGCTTCTTTAACCAGTGCCTTCATTAATTTTCCTGGAACAGAAGTTAAGCTCACAGGTCTATAATTACTCGTGTCAGCTTTTCATCCTCCTTTGTGAATTGGGGTCACATTTGCACATTTCCAGTCTATGGGTACCTCCCCTGAGTCCAAGGAAGCTCTCATAATTATCGCTAAGGGTTTGCTTACTTCCTTTGCTGCCTCCTTTAATATAACTGGATAGATCCCATCCACCCCGTGTGCCTTTTTTATGTTTATCCTCAACAATTTCTCCTCCACTTTACTCTCAGTTATTACAAAATCATCTAGCTCACTACCAGAGTTTATTTCACCTCTGGCATTCTCCTCCCTGAATAACTCCTCATGTGTGAATGTCGACGCAAATTACTGTTAGCCACCTGAGGAGGATCATCAACAGTTTAACCATCAATATCCAGTAGACCAATCTGATTCATCCCTTTCCTTCTATAGTTTACAGAGGTAAAGAACTCTTTGTCGTTTTTCTTTGCATCCTTTGCCAAGGATTTCTCATAATCTGCCTTTACCTGCCTAATCTCCTTTGTGACTTGGTTACAGACCACCCTATATCTTCCATGTCACCCATTAATTTGTAAGTATCCCATGCATTTTTCTTCTCTACCATATGCCTCATTATTCCATCTGACATCCATTTAGACCTAAACTGTGAACAATATTTCTAGGTTGGTATGTACAGCCTAGTAGCTTCCAAGATAAGTTCTTTGAATGCTTCCCATTTTGAGTTTGCTGTTGGTAACATCATCAGTTGGTCCCACTGTATAGAATTTAAATACTGTCTCAGACCATCATAGTCGCCTTTACGAAAACAAAAACTCTTCCCTTAACCCCTGATGGTAGTTACCTCTTTGAGTAACTACCTTCAGGGTAGTAGAAAACAATCATCCAATAAATCCACAAATGTCTTGCTAGTGTGTGAGTGATAAACCCACAAATTCCAGTCAACTCTATTTCCCTGTACAGTTCCTTATTATGCTCATCAGAGTCATTACTGCTATAGCGCACTCCTACTCTCAATTTTGATCTCGCAATGCTTATGTCACACCAAACTGACTCGACACTGCACTGTCTAGCGATGACCACTGGCTTCACTTTCTTGGAGTTTATACATTTCTTAACTAATAGCATAACCCCTCCCCCCTTCCTATCCTGTCTATCCTTTCTGTAGACGTTGTACTCCCCAAATTGCAGTTCTGCATCCCTTATATCTGTGTGACACCACGTCTCTGATATCCCAACAATATCTGCCTTTCATGTTTTGAACAAAACCTCAAATATTCATCAAATTTATTTACTAAACTCCTAGCATTGGTGTCACACAAGTATACATGCACCTGCTCTTCCTCTTAGCCACCCTAACACAACCCATGTGTTTACTTGTACCGCAATGACTACCAGCAGTCTCTGAAATATCCTGCATCTTGTTTTTCAGGCTTCTGCTCATTCCAATAGAAGCAGTGCAAGAATCTCTTTCACCTCTGCCAGTGGCTACTGTTAATCGTTTCGTCTTTGTCTCCCCCCAAGCTAGCAGTTTTCCGACCCACCTAACACTGCCTCGATAGCATCAGCAAATATTCTTGCACCCTTTCTATTTAAGTGTATCCCATCCCTGTAGAAGCAATCTCTCCTGTTAACAAGTACAGTCCAGGCTGAAAAAAATTCTACCCCTTGAGCCTTGCACAATCTTTCCAGGGCCGAATTGATCGACAAGGCTCTCATCATATGCTCCCTCCTATCGTGTCTCCGCAGAATTGCAGACACTTTCAAATTCAACCCTAATTCACGGCTGTTTCTCAGCATTGACCTGTACTTGTTGAGTAATTCTGCCGGTGCCCTACTCTTGATATCATTCGTGCCCAACGTGTACAACAATAAGGAGATGGCTGTGGTGGGATGTTTTCGCAAATAGGAAGGAATGAAAAATTAAACAGAGTATGGGGTTGGTTGCGAGTCCTTGGGGAGGCTTTCCAAACTTGAGGGAAAAAGAAAAGTTCGGTGGGAAGTAATGGAGCAAGTCTCCACTCTGTATCTGACTTTTCTGTAGTCTAAGGGAAAAACGTCTTAAGTTGTGGGTTGAAGTGGGAGTAGATTTTTTGGTGGTCCGAGTTCACATCTTGTAGTAGCAAGATGAAGAAGCGTGGTCCGGCATCCGAGGTCAGTGATAGGGTGATCGGCGTCACCAGGAACGAAATAGCGCAAATGTACCTCCGAAGTTTTTTCGTGTAAGAGACTACACTTAAGTCCAGGATCCACCCGTATGAGAAATGAGATAATTTGCTATGAATATTAATGATTATGAAATAACGTAAGGGTGGTCCAGGTGTAATAAAAAAAGAAAGAAATAATAATAAGGAATTAGTGAAGAAAATATAATCGTAGCGGTAGTAAGTCGAGGATATGTCAATATGCATCATTAATTTTGATAAGGTGTCGACCAATGAGGATAAAATAAAAGGAGTAACTACCTGTCTTACCAATTCGATTCGTCTGCAAAATAATCTGTCCATCGTTTAGCCTTCCTAAACACATAGACTACACATTGGGAAAAAATACAAGATACTTGTATTTTTTCCCAGGTCTACGGTCTGTAAAAAATGCAGACCTCAGACCAAGATCCTTGTAAGATACAGACCTGACTGCTAAGCCTGGTTTGTGAGTTGAACCCTATTAATAATTATTGGCATGCACCAATGATGGAATTGCGTGTTGCAGTACTGGACGTATAATTAATGCAATGATTCATTACCGATCTGTTTATGGACAACTGTTTCACAACAGCACATGCATATTCATTTTGTTTTTTATTTCTGAAACAATGTTCTATTTTATTGGAGCTTATTGTAAACAAATGTATGCATAGCAACCCTCCTAGATAATTCCAAAAAAACACGAATCTTAAGCGTCAGTTATAATAAAAAAAATATATATATATGTCACGAAATCCACGATGAGTAGTGCATGTGACCATGAAAAGGTCAGGTAACCATGGACACACATGGAACTCTTTGATGTGTTTTGCTTAGTGGTTGACGTTCTAAAACTGCCAGGTCAATATAACCCATGGTCAAATAGCTGGGCTGTTGGCTAATAGATTCTGTGTTCTGTACAAGGCTGCAAAGAAAAACATCACAGGGGATTCAGGTCAGGTGACAAAGCTGGTGGAAAATTGTCCCTCCTTTAATGATTCGTGAAAAACAGGTTAAAATATATTGCGCAGTTACGCACTTCAATTATGAATATTCTTGAACTATCCTTGAATCTATCTGGTTGTGCTATAAATAGTGATTTCTGCATCGAATTACTACAAGGTGGAGGTTAATATCTCAATCCAGCCTAAAAAAGCAAGATGCAAATCTGGGGAACGGAAATTTTCCTTAATTTTCTTTTAATGTTTTTAAAAGATCTCCTACTGAAGCCTGAAATAGTAATCGTTATCAACCCTACACCAGGTATGTACACATTTTATTCTTTGGCACTCATTTAAACTTATTTGCATGAAGACAACAAAGAGGAATTTCCACATGACACCCCACTCAAATTAATATTCACTTAAAGTTTTAAGACTCGTTATCATCCATGCGTAAAAGATCTGCATCGAATTACTACAAGGTAGAGGTTCGTATCTCAATTAGATTTATTAGATTTAAAAAGACACAGTTAATTATTGAGAATTTATATTTTAGTAAGGTGTGCAGATTGTGAAGATTAGTGATATTTCTTCGAAAGTTAAATACTTTATTTCTACTTATTCTAGAATCTGCGCAGGGTGTTCTGTCCCTGCTTCACGAAATGAACATAAAGGCAATCTTCCTTTCTTCTTGGACATTCGTTACTTTGCAATCTATAAGAAGAAGGACCATTGGTGATCATATGGATTCGAAAGATATCCATGTTTTCCTTTTCTTGGATGACACGTCTTCAGAGCCAAAGGTTTTCAATGACGTAAGATATATTGTTTATGTACTTACTGATTCCAGCTTCATTTTTTTTATATATTTCGCACAAGTGGTATGCACGTTACATTCTTTCAATAGTATTCCTTAAATTTCGGCATTTTGACATTTCTGTAAATAAAACTTACCCCAGCGTTTTTCCTACGCAAATGATATTTTGGTTGATGGCACCTAGGTTCCTAATTGCTGCAATGAGTATATTGCCATCCATGCATTAGGAAAAAGGAGACATACCTAAGACAGATATCCACAAAACATAAACATCCAGGACAAAGGACAGCAGTTTATCTTGAGTGTTCACTAGTTTCGGTGCACGTACCTAATAGCGAGCAGGCAAAAATTTAGCCCTCACAGGAGCCTGAATTCGCCTGCCATACCATAAAAATTTGCAAATAAAGAATACTAGAAGCATGCCAAATCACTTTGAATCAAATGATTTTGCAAATTGGATGGTTGCAGATCCGAAGATTCCACAGATGCTTAATTGAACTGAGATCAGTGGTTCAAGAGTCTTCCACAGTAGGTTTAATTCACTCTACTGTTCGAAACCAGTTGTGCATAGTCATAGTTCTGGCATTGTGATATAGCGCATTATCTTATTAGTAGAATCTATTTGTAGATGGACGAACTGCAGCCATGAAGGGATGCACTTGGTCGGATACCATCTTCAGATGGTATCCGAAATGGTATCAGATTGTTTCACGAAAGTACTCCTCACACCATTCACACCACCATCAGCATGCATTTTTGATATCTGGAGGGATTTGTGAATGGATTCATATTGTCATCCCACCAGTGTCAAAGAACAGAAACCGGTATTTGTCAGACCAAGTAAAGTATTTCCAATCCTCCACTATTCTGTACTGGTGTTCGAGAGCCCACTATAAATATACCTTCTTGTTTATTGCTGACAAAAGTATACCCAATTCATTCCGTGACAAGATCTAATGTGCAATACCACTGTTATATACTCAGTACAAATAGAATCATCCATTAACATTTGCCTAGATATTCTTAGATTGATTTAGAAATTTTGATTACTAAACAAATTTAGTTTTTTTAGTTCCATTGCATGCACAGTGTCATCCTCAGAAAGCCAAAAAATAAAAGTGCATGGTTTCTAACTTTGAAAACGGCAAATCTCAAGTTGATAATAAAAAACCCAATGAAACCACCGGAAGCCCCTGTTTCTTATAGACCAAATGAACTGTCTGCGCGCACAGTGGTATCGTCACCGTCCACTACACACCGGGTGGAAAAGGCCTGCGTTCGAATCCCGTCGACGACGTAAGGAACTTGAATGGGTTTTTTTTCACTCCGTGGTTTAGTTAGTCGGTCTCAGGCGTAGACAGCAAGGTTTTGTCCCCAAGAAACTGGGGGTTTTTGTTCAGCAAAACAGACAAATCGACCAAAAAACAACGGCAATTGACAGACATAAGACACACAGGACCGGCTGGTGAATTTAATGATTCGGATGGCCTAAAAATAATAGTTTTTGGTTTGTTTTTTTGGACCAATTGCATTCCTATCTGTTGTCACCAAAATATGTGAATACCTTGTGCACATCCGCATACAGCTAGATTACGAATTAACAAACTTGGCTTCGTCCAACCAGTTCGGCTTTAAAAAAGGTTGCTCAACAGTTGATGCACTTCAACATCTCCTGTAAAACGCTAGAAGATCAAATAAGAATTACTTTCTGGTGATTTCAGTTGACTCTGCCAAGGTGTTCGACTCCTTATGGTGGCCGACAGTCCTGAGTCAACTCCGTAGAGCCAACATCCCCAGCAATCTATTCAACACAATCAAAACTTATTTGACAGAGAGATACATAGTAGTCAACGCATTCAACCAGAAGGTGACGTGGAAAGTATACAAAGGCTCTCCTTAGAATTCGGTCCTGGATTCCTTGCTCTAAAACCTGAAAATGGACATGTCCTTGGCTATTCACCTCGCCGAGTTTCATTCACAAACCTTCGCTGATTACCTTATTGTCACCATAGCTGCAGCTTCCAGAACCCAACTTGAGACCCTGGAAAACCACTCCCTTTACGTCCTACAGGAATGGCACGGCAACATTTTCTGACCATATCACTGGCAAAGACAAACTTAATTCTCCTGAAGGGAAAACTAAATACAGGAAGGCCTCCCCAAATAAAGATAGATAATACCACCATAAAATTTCCAAACAAATAAAATACCTGAAATTAGTGCGGGACCAAAATCTCTCCTTTCAGGAACGCTCGTCATTATCACATGCACCTGCTGCATGGTAAGCAACTACGCACTCTAAGTCTTCGCTGGCGTCTTCCCTCTGGATTTGGAAATCTCGCGCGCGCCCTGGGCTTTTGTTTCACCATGTCAAGGGTACTTCACACACTCATCTTGGTTTCACCATAGATCCCACAGACAACACGAATGCAGAGAAGAAGCGACTTATAACTCACCTGCAGCAGACATGGCATACCAGATGGTCAAATTCCCCCAACGGAGAGATAACCAGGAAATTGGTCCCTGATGTCAGCCGTTTCTTCCCCAGACGGGCTCTACACCACAATCTTTTTCACAGAACATGGCTCCATAAAAGCCAAGCTTTCAATGTTTGGCCGAGAAGAGGACACATCCTGACCCTGCAGTGAACTTGAGAGTGAATGCCAGCTCTATGAGGATCTCCGCTGAATGCTCACCACTAAGCTAACTTAGTGGTGGTGCTCCTGTCTTTACCTGAAGGAAAGGAGCACCATCTGTTAGATAGCAAAGAAGAATATTTGGCCTTTTCTCGTTTTGCACTAGACCTCCTTGCGAGGCGAAGAACCTACATTCCCCTCCCACGGCGACAAGGACTACACCTCCTACACCTTCGGCAATTGCCCAGGTTGGACAACTACCGGATTTTACCAATTCCGGTAGTTCTGTAAATTACAGCTGAGCTATCTGCTGCCATGACTTCTGGCGATCTGGTCAGCCTCCCTTGACCGGAGTACTATTTTTCCTTTTCCCCCTCTGTTCTCCTGATGGAGCTCCACCCATCATAGGGGATGCCTTCTTCTATATACTCTCTTTTTTCTTAATTTATTTTATATTTTATTTATTAACAATATAAAAGTTTATAAATCTTATAATACCGTATTGATGGACTAATAATAGAATAGCAATTGCTTAAAAAACGGTACTCACCTTGAATAAATTTGCAGTGGTATATCGAAAATAGGTGGTTAGTATTTAGGTTGAATTGTTATCTAAGCAACTAAGGGGGGAAATGAAGATAAAAAACGTCATTTAATTTAAGCCCAAGGAGGTAGAAGTGTAATCATCCGAACCTAGGTTGTCACTGAAGAGGGAAGAGGTAATTTGAAAGCTTGAATAAAATAATACGATGAGGCCAGTAGTCATTACAAGGGCTTTCCTTAAATACACAAGGGCTTCCCTGTGGATTTGAAGATCTCGCGCGCGCCCTGGGCTTGTGTTTCACCATGTCAAGGGTACTTCACACACTCATCTTGTTTTCACCATGTCAAGGGTACTTCACACACTCATCAAATTAAAATAGAAGGTGTGACCATTAAACTTGCCAACCAAATGAAATATCGAGGAGTTATCCTAGACAAAAACTTATCCTTTCAACCTCACCTACAATATATAAGGACGAAGATAAGACGTTACTCGGCACTGGTGGTGAGGGTTACGAGAAAAGACTGGGGATTAAAAAAAAACAGCACTAATGTTGTATTATAAGGCAACCTTCATCCCTGCGATAACTTATGCTGCTGCAGTGTGGTACCGCAAAACGACGCTTACAGTCAATAGGAGAACTCTGGATACGATACAAAGGACCATTTTACTAACAACCACACGAGCATGCAGAACACTAAGCACACCAGCGTTGCAGGTGCTTGCTGGAGCGCTCCCCCTCGATTTGGAGACTGTAAAAGCTGGCTTGCTCTTCCTGCATGCCAGGGGGGTTGCTGCCACCTTCCAAGATTTCATAATTGACCCAGCGAGTAGTACAAAAACAGAAAACGTCCGATTACAGGCTTACCTACTTCGGGAGTGGCAACAAAGATGGACCGATACAACAAAAGGAGAAATCACAAGAAAATTCCTTCCCAACCTCAGCAAAATATATCCCAAGCAACCAGCCTGGTACTTTCCGGGGAAGCATTTGACTTCGCTCCTTACTGGACATGGTCCCTTTAAGGAGAAGCTGCTTGGGTTCTGCCTTATTGAGAACCCCAACTGCACATGTGGGGAGATCGAGAACTGGCACCACTTGGTCTACGACTGCCCAGAATACGAAGATCTCAGAGGCATCCTGATCACAAAGATACACTACCTTCCGATAGGACTGGAATCCCACTTCATTGACACAGAAGAGGAATACAGAGCACTTTCTCAATATGCGCAGGACCTCTTCGAGAGGAAAACTGCTAATTACCATAAATCGTGTCTGAAGAAAGATCACCACAAGTTAAACTGTACAAGACCATAAAATACTATCCAACAGAGTTACTACAGAGAAAAACCTTGAGACAAGTGAGTGAAAAACACAAGGACGGAGCTTACCCCATGAGCGACTGGACTGAAATCGACTCAATATTGAAGAAAAGAGACTTAACGCAGCACAGCTGCTGAACGTCATTTGGCGACTTGAAGAGGGCACCCTAGGGGGGGAGAGACGGGGAGAGAAGAGGGGGGGAGAGACGGTCTTACTGTCTCATCCCCTTCTCGCCATTCCCACTTTCCCTTCTGGTGGGGCATGAGCATGCCCCACTGTGACTTGGAGTTGCCTCCTCTCTCGACTCCATACTTCTGTCTTTTCCCCCCAGACTTCAGTCTCCCCACCCACTCTACCTGCACATACGCAAGCGAATGCCCTACACATCGGAATTGATTTAATCATCTCCAAATTACGTTTTTCGCCCATACACTCGGCGTTTCAAAAATTTAGCGTTATTCCACATAGAATTTACGAAAAAAAAAGAAATTAAAAAAAAATATATATATATATATATATATCTTAGTTTATTTTTTAACTTTCTTTTCCTTTTTTTTTTTTTTTTTTTTTAAGGTCCTAGCCGCCGAAATCTCAGGAAATTAAGCGGGAGGACCTGCCAGAGTTAATCTTAGTCTGCTGGTGTTTCCTGGTCTGCCTCCACGGGGCGAAAGTGGGGCAACGTTGGGCATCAGTAGGGGTCCAGCGGCTAAACGACCAGATGAACAACGGTACATGACATTACACATATACAATATCCATACACTTTTAAATCTCTGGCATTTTCCAGTGAACTGGTTCACTCACAATGAAAGCAACGCGGAGATGGGGGAAACCCCTGGTGCCGTTTGACCCTAAACACACTTTACACTTTACTCATCATGGTTTCACCATAGATCCCACAGACAACACGAATGCGGAGAAGAAGCGACTCATTCAGGATGTCTTCAGTTGGCAATTGAATGGGCAGAGAACGCGTGTTGTTTTAAAGGTTTAAGTTTATACTATCGTCATGCACTTTTTGACACATGGGAAATTTAACCGCGAAAGGTTCCAATCTGGTGAAAGGTTGAAAGAGAGTTTGGCGTTAATAATTTTAAGATTAGAATGATGTGGACACCATTCAATCACGAGTGCTTCATATTGACGAATTCTGTAATTACATTTGAGTTTAGTAATGGTAATAGCAGAGTCGATGAGAGGGGTGTGATTCTGGGTTTGGGCATGAATTGTGAGTTCTGTACTGGCTTCACTTGTTCTAAAACTGTTGAAATGGTAATATGCGCGGGTGTTGGAGGATTTGGAAGAACCGAATTTGGTGGTAGTGCTGCCAATGTAATAGGCGTCACAGTTTGGTTGACATTTAATGAGGTATTATTAAGATCGCTGGTGGAATAAGTGTGCGTATCTTTATAGGAATTAAAAAAAGATCCTAGTAAGCGGAAAAGACGAGAGAAATGTCTGTGTTTAAAAATACGGCGGAATTGTCCTGCGAGTTCACTAAGGAAGGAGAGGATTATACGAGTGTTGGTTTTGTTATTGTGTCCGGTTGGATTAATAATTTTATTTTGGCGGTGGAAATTTTATTTAGGATGAGTTGAGGGGGGGGGTCACCTCTGGCTAGAAATATTTCGGTAAGGTATTGAAGTTCATTATGTAGGTCATCTTGTGAGGAGCTAAATTTTAAGGCGTTGTGAATTTGGTTGTGTAAGACGGCTTTTTTAGTGCTGAGGGGGTGGTGTGAAGAGAAGTGTAAGTACTTGCCATTGTGTATACTTTTTCTGATTATTGCGAATTCCTATTTTTGTAAAGTAAAAAGATTAATTTCCTTGTTCTGTCTGAGTTTCCTTAGGATTGTGTCCAGTTTGTTTTTGAGTTTTGTGATATTGTGGTTAATGTCATTTATATGTGTCCTGATCGGCTAAAATTGATTCCATTTTTTCTATGTAGGTGTCTTTGTCCAGAATGACGAGTGTATCTCCTTTGTCAGCCTTTTGAATGATGACGTTAGAAGTCTTAGTGAGTTTGTGTATGTCCAAAAGTTGCTGTTTTTTTTTTTTATATTAGAGTGGGATGTAAGTTTGGAGTTTAAGATGCTATTAGTTTGGTGTATAAGGCGCCATTTATCAGGATGTTGATCGAGTTGGGATTGGAGTTCTATTATACGGTCTTTAATTGGATAACGTTGATCTCTAATGGAAATACAATTTCCACCGCCATCGATCTTAATAATACCTCATAAAATGCCAACCAAACTGTGACGCCTGTTACATTAGCAGCACTACCACCAAATTCGGTTCTTCCAAATCCTCCAACACCCGCGCATATTACCATTTCAACAGTTTTAGAACAAGTGAAGCCAGTACAGAACTCACAATTCATGCCCAAACTCACAATCACACCCCTCTCATCGACTCTTCCATTACCATTACTAAACTCAAATGTAATTATAGAATTCGTCAATATGAAGCACTCGTGATTGAATGGTGTCCACGTCATTCTAATCTTAAAATTATTAACGCCAAACTCTCCTTCAACCTTTCACCAGTTTGGAACCTTTCGTGGTTAAATTTCCCACGTGTCAAAAAGTGCATGACAAGAATATAAACTTAAACCTTTAAAACAACACGCGTTCTCTGCCCATTCAATTGCCAACTGAAGACGTTATTATTTAATGAAAGTCCTTCGTAATGACTATTGGCCTCATCGTATTATTTTATTCAAGCTTTCAAATGACTTCTTCCCTCTTCAATGCCAACCAAGGATCGGATGAGTACACTTCTACCTCCTTGGGCTTATATTAAAATCCGTTTTTTATCTTCATTTCCCCCCTTAGTTTCTCAGCTAACAATTCAACCTAAATACTAACCAGCTCTTTTCAACATACCACTGCAGATCTATTCAAGGTAAGTACCGTTTTTTCAGCAATTGCTATTCTATTATTCTATTTATTCTTATTTATTAATTATTATCTTTGTTTTTTTTTCTTTATTTATTATCTGTCCAGGAAGCTCTGTAGACCCTGGCGAAGAGACCAGGCAGAGAATTATGAGCAACCTGGCTATCTCCTATTGGTGTGTGCGGGCAACGTGGGATCCCAACAGAGGGCCTACTGCCAAAAGCCAGAACAGACAACAGAACCGAACGCACTACTTCACATACAACACGTAACACGTTTTCTGGCTTTCACAGTGAAAGCCAGGAAACGTTTGTCTCCACAGACAAATTCTGTGGAGACAAACATATGGCGTAGATGTGGGAAAAACTGTAGGCCCCTTTCCCCTAACACTGTGGAAACTATAATGTAGTGTACGCGAATGGTTTTTACATTGCTCACATTTTTCACATTTTCATTACAGTTTGGAAGGTGCAGGACATTGTCTATGAGATGGATCGTGTTTGTTCAATCTAACTATTCTTCTGACTCGTGGATGTCGACGTTCGCAGCGTCCTTTCCATGCTTACGCAACGTCATGATGGTATTTGCTACTACGACAACAGATCAGACAATCGCCTTCGAAATACAACAGGTAACTCAGCGCGTCTCATATAACGTGGTAACATTCA
This sequence comes from Mastigoproctus giganteus, assembly GCF_048544385.1. Classification (NCBI taxonomy): domain Eukaryota; kingdom Metazoa; phylum Arthropoda; class Arachnida; order Uropygi; family Thelyphonidae; genus Mastigoproctus; species Mastigoproctus giganteus. The sequence continues at coordinate 226,512,426 of NC_143580.1, forward strand.
CGAAAATTGAATGGTACTGATCATGATATTTCATCTCCGTTTACGTGAATTAGTATTGATTCAACAATATGTATGTATGTAATTAAGAGCTGATGAAGAATTCTTTTTATAATGGTAATATATTCCATCATCAATGACTTTGGATTATTTATAGGATACACATTTTTCAAATCAGTTAGAAGCAGACATAAAAAAGTTCCTCGAAATAATAGCAAGTTGCTCTTTGATTTCAGATCGAAAACGGCCATTTAAACTCAGCACCTTATCAGAACAGATGGACCTCCAAAACAAAACAGTTCGTTAATGGAAAACAGCTAATTCCAAAGGAGAACAGTCAGCTTAGCCTTAAGGATCAAACCCTCACGATTACAGTAGTTCCCGTAAGTTGTCCTTAAAATTCATTTTCAAGTTTTTCCTTATTTGACTTTTAACAGGCAAAACAGTTGCTGTTGTAGTATGGTTTTAGGAGCATCGGTGACCAAGATCATATTGTTCCGTGTACATTGTCTGTAAATTGCTTGTGTTCTAAAGTCGATTTTTTTTCCGGAGAAAAAACCATCCTCTCTTCTCCTGAGAACGAATAACTCAATTATGAAAAAGGCCCATAAAAATTACACCCATCATCGACGGGATTTGAACTCAGCTCTTTTCCACTCGGTGTGGGAAGGTTGGGATCCTACCAACTGTGCTATCGCGAGGGTTGATATAATTATTATGATATTCTTAACGTACCTAAAAAGTTAAGGATTGTCCTAATTTCCAATTTCATATGTAGGTGTTGAATCCAGCAACACCTCCATATGAAATTGGTATGCCATGAATACATGAGTACACCAACTTTTCAATGTACGCAGTTGTCAGTAATAGATATGCAAACGATAAGAAAACTGATAGTTTGTTTTTGTTTCAATATTTTAGGTGCCTCATCTGTTTGATGTGAAAGTCGATATGAATGGACAACTAGTTGCCACCGGAGGAACCGAATATAAAGTTTTTCGATTATTTTCAGACATTCTGAAATTCAAGTACGTGTGGTATTATCTTCCAGTGGAACTTTAGTGAATTAATTTAAATATTTAGTAATTTAAATTAGACCAATACTCTGTGATATATGTAGTCTGTCAAAAATTATTGAGACAGATTTTATAAAAAAATTTATTGTAATTTTCTACAAGTGAAAGTGTCCTCCTTCAGAGTGTCTTCCTAGGGAAGTTAATTAGCGCCTCCAACAAACTTTTCATCCCTGATAGCATTACTGAATAGTCTTCTTTTTGTAAGATCCTTTCCGTAGTTTTTAAAAGACTTCTAGGTAGAAAGTTTGGTTGGGAGTTTTTCCTTGAGACACGAATTCTTTACGCACCATTCTACGCTGATCAAAAGAACAGATAAACATCGATTTCTTTCTGGATTTGCTCATTCGTTCGCTCTATCTTTCTTCGGGCTCTCTGCTCGGACTTTCTTCGGGCTCTCTGCTCGGACTTTCTTCTCTCTCTCTCTCTGTTTCTCGATCGTACTCAAAATCCATGTTTTTTACTGGTCTCACTCGCTGGAGAATGAGTTTCAATACGACCGCCCAATTAAATGCTCATCTCCAGTTTTCTTTCTGTTCTTCAGTGGGAGTTTTTGGTACTATTTTCCCACAGATTTTGCGTATGCCCAAATATGCACTTAAATGCGATGGACTTCTGGGTGACTCATGTTCAGCTAACCTTCCATCAATCTCACGGTCAACCATCAATCAGACACATTTAGAGCCCTTACTCTCTCCACATTCTCTTCTGTTGTTGCTGAGAGAGATCGACCTACACGTGGTTCATCTTCAACTGCCTCGTCTTTCCAAGAAGGCCTTGTGCTATCGGAAACCTTTTCATCCCAGTTTCGTTCAATTGGAGTCAAAATTCGTGCGCAATGCTGCCACTTCCCATTTTATTAAATCAGTCTCATTAATTTTGGGACCTACACTGCAGCCTAAAATTTTGGAATCACAGCGTATTACAATAGTTTTATTTTTATATCTTTTTTAAGCATTGCAAAATTTACAACAAAAAATATTGAAATATTAATAGTAACAATTGTAGGGAATTTCCATCAAAACATCCTCCACAAGATTTTATCGATGCCTTTCACAGACGTGGCATTCTGGCGATTAATTTCATAATGTACCTTGACTAACATTATCCCAAGCGATCTGCAAGGTTGCCCATAAATTTTACAATTCGGGGACACTTCACGTACTTGATGGTCTATATGATCCCATAAAGAACTATTGCGTTGGGGTGGCCACACCATTGAATACCTCCACCTATTATTCGCGGCGCAGCGTAAAGTTGTACTTCGGGTTTTGTTATAATACAAAATTTCTTCCACAAATTCGAAGTCCAGTGGATATTTCATCCTGTTCAAAAATGTTTTTATATTACTCCTAAAATTTTAAATCATTGCAAAACACTGCAGACTCATCTACAATCAACAAAGTGTATAAAGAATCGTATTTACACAATACCTTCTTCATTTACCGTCTTAGAAATCGAAGACCCGTCAACATAAGATCTGAATGGAATAATGTCTTCAAAGATAAAGTAACCAAGAGTGTTCCAACTAATCACTGGACAGGAGAGAATCAACTTACATTCAACTAATCTTCTCCTGAAATTTCTACTTAATTCTAGTTCTTAAGCCAGTGTATCGCAAAATAATCTTCTCCAATTAGTTTGGTGTGTTAAGTGCTGTGAGGCGTCACTGTAGCGGATCAGTAAAGTGGGTGTGCTCTGTGATCGAGTTGCTAATTTACTGGATGAAAGACCCATCTTTTTGAGAGAAAACGCCCTGCTACCCTTGCTTGATACTGACTAACTCAACTACTTTGTGAAATGGCCCATAAATACGTCATTGACGAGATTTGAACTCAGGTATTTTCCCTCCAGGGTGTGGAGGACAGCGATTCTACCAACAATGTTTTGCCGGTTAACAAACCCAACTTAAGGTTGGAAGGAAAGTTGGGTCATCATAACTTTGTTCATGAAACCTCTTAGATCTGACAATGAGAACGCCGAAGAGGAATTACTGCATAATCAGGGTTCCCAGGAACAGAGGCTTATTCCAGTCTTTTCACAGATAATAACAAGACAGTGACTGCTTTCGCAGACACCAACATCTCCTATACAACCAGTATATTGTATGCCGTGTCCTAACTTCCACAGTTTCTAAGAAATCCGCATAACGCTTCACAAGAAATTGTATAACTGAGCCTAATAAATTATATCTGTTTTTCCAGGTACACCATTAAAAAGCAAGATGAATATCTGTGGGGAAGCCGGTTGAAGAATGGATCCTGGAGCGGAATGATTGGCACGTTAGTCAGAAAGGTAATTGTCTGTAAACTTGAACACGCAGTACATGAAGTTCCTCTTATTATTTTGACCTATTTTTCATTTTTCGTTTCTGCTTTTTTTAAATTTTAAAATGTTTTTCTCACAAATTTTGTGTATTCTAAAATTAAAATTATTCTAAAATTAAAATAACCCAAAAATTCGGGAAACATCCCAGTCTTATTGTGGACTTTTCATACCTTTATTGCTTTGATCGTATATTCTTCGTTTACAAGCCAAAGATGAAGGCAAAAACCTTTGTTTATTTGAATCCCTTTCAACTAATGGTAAGTGGTTAATGAACTTTCCTCATCGATAATGTCATCGGTCCCATGAAGCAACTTTTGACAAATAATTGTTTGATTTGCTTAGATGATAATTTGGGAAGGATTTTTGAAATTGAAAGTGGTACCATACAGTACCAGTATGACAATTTACCGTCCCCTATCGGCTCTAATGGCAGGCCCGAGGGTCAGGTAGTTTGACTATTGGTTGGTGTGGCTTATAATAGGGTAGAATTTGTAGCTTCGTTTCTCGGAAGGATTATTATTTTAATGGATGCTCCAAAACAACATAATCAATTTACACTAAAAAGACAGAAATCATGGGATACCTGGTTCCGGGGCAACGCGGCACTGTCACCCCTATCGCTAGTGGACAAACTCACCGTTGGCAGATACATAAGTACACGGCTTCACTGCATTCACGTAGACGGAAATTCGATGTCAGCATGGATAAACGTGATGAATCAAGCGACTTTGAAAGAGGGATGATAGTGGTTACTCGACGCATGGGTCACATCTATTGCGGAAGTGGTAAAGAAATGGCACTATCCCCGTTAGACAGTAACAAGGATGTATCTGGAATACGCCATTTCCGGAATAATATCTCATCGTGGACAGCGCTGTGGGCGGAGAAAGGTGGTGGATGAATGTGGCCGTCAACGTCTGTTTCGCATTGCTTCAGCCAACCGGAGAGCGGCTGTGGCACAAGTCACCGCTAACTTCAACGAGGGAGGTACCACAAACGTCTACACCAAGACCATCTAGCGATCATTAGCCGCAATAGGTTAACGGAGCTGCAGATCTAACAGAGTTCGCTGGTTAACACCACGACACAGGACTCTGAGCCTCATCTGGGTGAAAGAATATCGGTACTGGGCCTTGGATGATTGTAGACGGGTCTCCTTGTCCCATGGGTTGTGTTTCCAATTATTTCGAGCGGCGTGACGGTGGGGTGCATATCTCGCGGAAACCGCACTAAGCTTGCACCTGTCATGTGAACAAGAAATTGTTCAGGCAGGTAGACGATCGGTAATGGGCTGGGGCGTTTTCAACTGTCGCACGTTTGGACCTCTGGTACGTCTAGACGCATTTCTGAACGTTCAAGGTTACGTGTCCATCCTTGCAGACCATCTCCAACCCTGCACGGTCATTATTCGCCCACAGGGCAATGGTCCCTTACAGCAGGACAATGCGCCTACCCATGGAGCACTGGTAACAAGACCATGGTTCGAAGAGCGTCCTGCAGATTTTACCACCATGAAATGGTCTGCCATTCACTGGACTTGATCCCTGTAGTGCATCTTTGGGATGCTGTAGAAAGGTACGTTCGATCATTGGATCCTCCACTCCAGAAGGCGATGGGACTATGGAGAGCGATGCAACAAGCCTGGATGGAAATACCTGTGGAACTCTTTCGTGAACTAGTGGACTCAATGCCTCGCCGTGTGAGTACCCTTATCGGGGCGTAATGTGGGCCTACCCGTTACTAGGTAGGTATCACATGATTTCTGTCCACTAAGTGTACACTATAACATGATTTCTAACGCTTTGTTGTTAAATCCTCAGGAAGCTGATCTAATCTTGGAAACGATGACAATAACCGAAAGCAGAAGTAGAGTTGTGGACTTTTCGTACCCTTATTGCTTTGATCCTGTAATTTTCTTCGTTTACAAGCCAAAGATGAAGCCAAAAACCTTTGTTTATTTGAATCCCTTTCAACTAATGGTAAGTGGTAAATGAACTTAGCATAATTATAGCATAGAGCAATAGAAGGATTTTTATGAGCATCAGCGACTAAGGTCATATTACTACGTGTATATTTTCTATAAAAATTCTGTTTTCTGTGGTCGATTTGCTGTTTGCTGGAACAAAAACCCGATTTTATGGAGAAAAAGCCATGCTATTCTCCCCCTGGGACCGATTAACTCTGCCACGTTATGAAACAGGCCCAAACAAATTCCTCCCATAATTGACGGAACTCGACCTGAGGTCTTTTCCACGCGGTTGGGAAGGACGGTGATAATACCAATGGCACGATATGACCTAATTTGCTTAAGGTTAACGCATCCACTCACATCTTACCTTTTTGAACTTTGGAGCGAATGCAATAGTGTACAATGCATACAATTGTGTTAGAATTAAGACATGATTATCGTCCTGGAATTAATTTATTGCATATTGGTAGATTAGAGGATAATCGCTTGGTTTTTGTAAACGAAATCAAGGACTCGTTGAAAAATTACGGCTGGCAAACTCAAAATAATTCATTGACTTCGTGAACATTGTACCCAATACAGCAGAGGAAGAACAGATTTGTACAGTTATAGGATATTCGGACATGAAGTTCTTCTAGCAGCGTAGACAGGATCAAGGAAGGCCCATGGTGTTCCATCGATCATTTAATTGTAGAGACATAGAGGTCATAATACCACTGTACAAGGTAGTGTAAGCCTGCATTTGGAACAATCTTTTCAAGTATGCACAATTTGCCTAAAAAAGGACATCCAGCTTCTTCAAAGATCTAAAGACTCTCCCAACTCGCAAGGTGAAAACGGCAAAAAGGCGTCCATGTCAGGAAAGCCTTCAAATATGGGGAAGGCAGAGGTCGGTAGTTAATCATGCAGGAGGAGAATTGATTGAGGTGTTCTCTGAGAGGATAGCACTTTCACTTTTATAAATGTTTACAGAATTAAGGACCATAAATTGAAGTTATAGGGAAAGCAGTTTGGACTGGTTGGTAGGAAGCTTTCTTTCATCCAGCGAGTTAGTAATTACTGCAATAAGCTACTGGTATCGGTATTTAGGATGACACTTTTGGGAATTTTAAAGGTAACCTCAATAATAATAAGGCCATAGTGTTCTGTGGTCGATTTTCTGTTTGCAGGAAGAAAAACCCGAGTTTCCGGGATAAAAAACAATAGCACAATATGGCCTCCACCATATTGTGCTCAACGCAAAAAAAGGTAAAAGCGTATCCCGGCATCAAAGAAGTTAATAAACATTGTACTAATTATTGCTAATATGTCTATAGCAATTAGGATTATTGTTTATCAGTGCTAATCCTTTTGCTTAAACTGCGTTTTCTTTCCATTTTCCAGGTGTGGGTACTCCTTATTCTTTTTATGATTATTGGACCAGTGATGGTGCATACAATCAGCAGTTTAAACCATCGAATCTTCAAATACAAAGAGAAGTCTTTGTTCCTGATTGGATGGGATATGTTTGGATCTTTACTTGCTCAAGGTACCTTGCATAATATTTATTTTTAGTATAACCGGATGGATTCCTTCATTCTCTAGTGAAAAGTTTCAATCCTACGTAGTGTTACCTAAAAAGAATAACCCTTCCGAGTAGTGGCAAGGGTGCTCCTTTTAGTAACTAAGGCCGATTCTTTTCTGAGTGCTAGATGTAGGCAATGCGATGAACTTAAATTATAATTCAGTGTACTGCAATAAGTACACTGAATCAAAGAGTCAATCTCGCCGCTTAACAGTACACTGTTAAGCGAGATTGACTCTTTGAAAACGAGAGTGGATGCCCTAGAGAAAATTCGAGTCTGACGCTCGACAGTAACCCAAGTGTCTGACTCTATTTAAGCAAGGGTCTCCCGAAACTGGCACCGGAACTCAAACTTTCAGTATGCTTTAGTTCCACAGGAAGTTGCCTTGCTCGGTGATTCAATTATAAAGAAAACTATAAATACAGTAACACAAACAACCTTGGAGGATACGAGATATATCCCCCTGTTCCCTTGTTTAAAAAGTGGAGAAGTGGTATTCGGACAGTTCGTTAAAGCAAGAAATTCAGTCATAAAGGAAAAGAACAAATGCGATCATCAAATGTGCTTCTACCAATGCGAATTTGTTAAATCCTAGGATTTACCGGATTGATTTGGATCTTTTAGTACTATAAAAGTAGTAATACTAGTAGAATTATGTAGGGTAGTCGCATCTTCTCAATAACTTATTAATTCATTTTAGGAGGAAGAGTTTCTTTGTGGAAGTGTAACTCGATGAAGATGTTGTGCATTTCTTGGAGACTTTTCGCCCTTATTATTACCTTCAGTTACAGTGGAGCCATTCTCTCGTACCTTATAGTTCCTCAAAGAGAACCTGCAGTGGATACTGTCCAAAAGCTCTATAATGCTGTGGAAAAGGGGACCTACTCATGTGGAACATTGACTGGCACTAGCCTATTTACATTGCTTATGGTATATCCACAGTTATTATTATTATTTCTCTATATATTAAAAACGTTTTCTTCCTAGTGATATTTATTCCAGCCAATGGGAGAAGAGGGCGAGGAAATTACGTCACTAGTAATGCAATTAATTATTAACAGCTGACACCATAACGTGACAAAGATTTTGTCCCCAGTCTACAGCCGTTATATTGCAGTTATATGCAGGGCAAGCCATTCGTTGATTGGAACAATGGATAGTGTCTTATATTCTGGATAATGTCTTATATTCGCCTTTTCGTTGATGCTAGTTGTAGATGGAGAAAAATAAGACGCAGCGCTGAGATTAAGAGGTTGGGTTCCTTCACAGATATTGTTTTGGTTGTCTCTACCCTTGGGTCAGACGCAAGCGGGGGCTGATAGAGGTACCGTGGGCATAACACCTCTCAAACGATCGTGTTTGTTGCGAAGCGTTTAGGCTGCATTCGACAACCTCATCGAGTTTATCCCCATAATTAGTACCATCATGTGTAAAGCGCTTTTTCTTCAGAGTATCCTTTTCAATGTATCCTTTGTCATCTTTTTTACTGCATGAATTTCGGATGTGGGGTTATTATGCTTAGCAACACTGCTCTGGGGAGAAAGAGGAGAATGCTTAGCAATTTTTTGCTGTTCGAGGATGACAAAAAGTTCTCGAGATTCTGGTATGTATTCACTTCTTGATGAGAACTTCTTGATGAACGTAGGTACGGGAATTTTCACTGTCTCTAGTGTGGCAATACCATCAGTGACCAGTTGTTGGGCTTCTGTTGAGATCGCGTTTGAATCGTGATGTTTATCCGATTGTTTGTTTGTACTTGCCACATGTTGTTCCTTCAGATCTCACTGCATGTCTTGATAAATGCAGATTCATGGTGAATTGCTTGAGTGCGAATACCTCTTGAGAGACTGCTGTATTTGGCGCTCTAAGTATTTGGTTTTCGTCCATCAAAACCGCTAGATTTTCTTGCATCTTCTTCAGATTCAATGCAATACTTTAGATTGCCGCTAAGAGTTGTTCAGGGGATTTTTTTGTGTTCTGCAATTCTGTACTTGCTGTTCGTGATGCATGGCTACTACTTTCAGTTTCATGCTTTGGTTCAGAAAATGTTTACTGATGTTCTAATAATCAAAGGCTGTTATATTTGTAAGATCTACATCTTAAAACGTGTTTTGTAAATTTTGTCCAGCAGTGTAGTTACAATATAGAATAGCGAGGACTACAGCACACACACCTCAGTGACTGCACTGCTAAAAGATCACGTCCTTCACATACAGAAAGAACCTGAATGTAGGGACGATGTCTGAGCACCTCTTAGTAAAATCGCTCTAGTACAAATTAAGAAACCTGTATCATTTACTGGACTTCTACATTTTCTGTTTCATGTTCTACATTCTTCATTTTATATTTAAGAACAGAAATTATATTTTAATTATGAATTGTTTCAGGAGGAGACTAGCGGGATGTACTACACACTAGGACAGCCAATGAGAACTGACTCAAAGAACATTGTAAGCAGCAACGATAAAGTAATAGAACCTGTTGTAGAAAGAAAGTATGCCATGATAGGAAGCAAAAGGCTTTGCGAGATATTGATTGCTCAATCTGCTTCAAGAAACAATATACAGCTATCAAAAGATGTGCTTTTTGCTGACAGGATTGGGGTCGCTTTCCAGAAGGGTTCACCGTTGAGGAAGGTGTTTGATAAAATGTGAGTTTTTCTTCAAGAAGGTTTTTCTACAAAAAAAATATTTAAATCTGTAATTTACTATGTAGTAGTGGTTTCTATGGTTACTTTTCTCTATGTGGTACAGAGTCAAAATCTGTTATACGAGGGCTCCCAGGGATTTACCTCTTCAACAAGAGTGTTTTACTTCTGTAAATTGCGTCTGTTCTTTGGGTGGATTGCCTGTTTTTCTGGATGAAAAACCCGAGGGCGAAAAAATTAAAGGCTAAATTCATAAAAAAATTTCTCATTGATCGAATTCAACCTCGTGTCTTTTTCACCCGGTATGGGGAGGAGTTTCACTCGTAGCACGCTGATCATAAGAGCCATCCTCTCCAATCACATTGACTGAATTCGTCCATGTGAATTCAGAGGATGGTTCTTATAATCTCTGATATGGCTGAGTTAGTTGGTCTCAGGCGAGAAGAACAAGGATTTGTCACTTGCTGAAACAATCGAACAAACCAGAAGACCCGTGCAATTTGAGACATAATACTTAAGGAATTCGGCACTGGTATTTTGAAAGATTTTTTTTAGCATAGCCATTCTTAGCTAGTAAAGGAAATCAATTTTATAAAAATAGTATTTTCTTAAAGGGAGAAGGTGCAAAAGTTTTTATATAAGTGGGTCATTGATGGAATTTTAACAGAAGCAAAATCCACGAGCATGGTATACCTGGTGGGTGCAATCTAAGACAACGTGGAAGAAACACCAAACTCAAAGGTATTGAATATAAGGTATGTGTTAAGCAACCAAAGATGAAAATTAAATATAACTTGGTTTTTCCTCCCTAAAACCAGGGTTTTTCGTCCAGCAAACAGCAAATCGACCACAGATATGTCCTAAGTTGATGATATGCCTAAAATGCAACAATATTGCATTGCAGGGTTCGTTAGACATACAAAAATGTATTTTTTAAAAATAGTTTTTAAACGAATATATATTAACAATGAGGTGGTTCTTAAAAACTCTTTTATAAGGGTTTTTAATTATTTTATTCTATTCTTTAAAGCAGACTATGTCTTAACTTTAAATGAAATACTTAAATCAACCTAATTTATTGACTGCGTGCTTTAATTTCCCAGCATATCCAGAATTCCTCAGAGTGGAATTTGTGAGAAGATTGAAGGTGATACGGTGTTCAGGTTTCATCTGAAGTATCAGGGAGTGACCCAAGCTGATGATGAAGAGACCCCCAGGGAACTAAGACTGCGCGACATCGAAGGTTCTCTCTGGCTGCTGGCCATTGGATATTTGGTCGCCATTTTTGTTTTGTTTACTGAACTCTGTATCAGCAAAGTTTTCTGTTAGTCTGGAACTGTATCTATAGCTGCTCAAGTAATATTAGACGCAGTCATATCCAAATTATTTATAAAAAAATAATCACTTTTTTAAACTCTGCAAAGATAAATTAAAAATCAATAACACTCACTGTACAACAAAACTTAAAAAAATATTTCTTCTTTAAAATGAAATCGCAGAGGCTAATAATTATAAATGTGCTGAATTTAAATATAACTTGAAAATAGATCCTCCACCATTTTAAAGGAAAAGATACTGAAAGGTTTATAAATGAAGAATGGTACTGTTGTGTATCAAATAAGACACAAAACACCAGTCCTCATTCAGAAAGAAATCGTCCAGCGGATATAGCTGAAATCTATGTCCACCACAAGTGTAAGACAATGCATTTTAATACATTAAAACATAGCGTTTTTCTGACCATTCTAGAAGCAAGGTGCACGGTTTCGCGATCTGGTCCTTCGTTTGTCCTAAAGGATTCTCAGAGAAGACCTTACCAGAGGGAATCGTTCTAAACGTGAAGTTTGGCGGAGCCTGACACCGTCTGGGGGCTGTTTCTAATGGTTTGGGCTCGGATCATTGGTCAACGTTCCTGAAACAATGAATATCATGAGGTACATTGACATTCTGTCAACGTTACCCTTCCTATACTGTGGCAACACTATCGGGCAGGATCCGTCTCTATTTCAGCGTGACAATATACCAATACCTGCTGCAACCTATAGGAACTTGTTTTGAAGACATGGGAGTAGCAGAATGCATCGTTGTTATGAAGAAGAGAGATGAAGGAGGTCAAATAGCGTCTTTGGGTTCTCAAACTTTCTTCGGAGTTCTTGATGTGGATGTCCAATTAAGGCCATAAGTGGGCGAACAGAGTATAACACACCGTATAAACAAAGAGTTCTTTAAAACATTCGGGAGCCCAGGAAGTTTGGAATTATAGTGTACAAACAGATAGACCATTAGCATAATCATTGGCAATGATGCAATAAAGCAAGCTTATACAGCATCAACAAAAAAAAGAAAAAGACGTTTCCTATTTCACCTGTGTTCATTCCCTCTAGTTGTTCCAGTTGTTCCTCGAATGTATTTAAGCCATCAACTTTCACAACAACAGATGGAAGTTTCTTCCAGCAATCAACCACTCCCTAGCTAAAGGCAAACTTCCTCATATCTGTTTTGCAACTGTCCTTCCTCAATTTGAATTTGTGCCCCATCATGTGCGTAGGCTGAGCAAGAGGAAGAATCCCATCAGCATTCAGCTTGCTGAATCCATTCAAAATCTTAAACACTTCAGTCAGATGTCGTCGAAGGTGTCTGGTTTCTAGACGCTGTAATTTGCAGAACTGAAGATTTTCTTGGTAAGAGCACCCTTTGTTTCCTTCACGAATCTCGTTACCCTTCTCTGTTCCCGTTCTAGTAGCTCTATATTCTTCCTAAAATAAGACCTGTAAGCAGCACACAAGATGTGGACTGATCATTGTCTTATAACAATGAGATAATCTCCTCCTTATCACTACAAGCAAAAATTTTCTATATATCATTGACAATACCCCACGAGCTGTGCTGGCTGCCTGTTTGCTTACTCAAAGAACTTCATTTCTGACTCCAAAATTTCCCCCAGATCTTTTGCATTGTCCACTACCCTGAAGAATTACCACACAGTTGGTACGTCTTCTAGATTTATTGCTACCCATATACAATCTTTTGCATTCGTCAATGTTAACTTTCTGTTGCCATGCCTCAGCCCACCTGCCCAACGTGATGTCAAATTTGGACATCAAGCCTGATGCACCTTCATCAATGTATAAAAAAGGAAAATGGGCCCAACACCGAAACCTGGGAGACTCCACTAATAACATTAGTCCACGAAGAGCAGCACCCATTGATTACCACCCTCTGTCTTCTCGCACTTAACCATCCTTTTATCCATTGTAGCAACTTACTCTTAATACCATTTTGCTCCAATTTGTATAATAGTCTTACACGCGCCACAGTGTCAAAAGCTTTCCTGAAATCCAAGTATTTGATATGAATATTATTTTTGGGCTTCAGTTCCTTTGTGACCACATCATAGTATGCAATCAAATTCGTCAGACAAGACTTCACCTTAACAAACCCATGCTGTGTCTGACCTATTAATGGGATCTTGTCTAGATGATCCTGCAATGCTTCTTTAACCAGTGATTCCATCATTTTCACCGGAACACAAGTAAAACTAACAGGTCTTTTAGATTACAGCGTAGTTAAGGGCTAAAGCCTCAGGTTAGGAAAGCAGTTTCCCACCACTGATGACGAGCCAATAAGCCCCGAAACGGTGCCGTTTTGGGTGATGGCATCCGCTGAGAATAAGCATAAATAGTCTTCTTTTTTGGTGAACCTTTACTCACTCGAGGTAGTGCAATATTATGGTAACTCGTTGTGAAGGTTTTCACAATACGAGATATACATAATGATGCAATTGTACTTAAGTAGTTGGCTACGTACAGAAATTATACTATCGCACTAACTTGTACACTAACGGGTCTATAATTACTCGCGTTACCCTTTGATCCCTTTTGTGAATTGGGAATACATTTGCACATCTCCGGTCTCCGGGGTGCTCCCTTAAATTAGAACAATTAAAACTCTCTGATAGATCCAAAACACGGTTATGTGCAGAAGTTCGAAAAGCATTCAAGAGCAAAGAAAAAGCATTCAAAATATGGAAAAAAGTACCATAACTCTGCTGACTAGCACATGTAGAAGGAAGGGCGGGCAACCTTCCTCAAATGTAAACGAAATGCAATCCGGCAGCTGGCACCTAACAGAATAAACCGCTCCAAACGTATTACATCCAAATGCAACAAAGATTTCCATATCGATGAGAAGGTATTTCAGGAATTAGTATTAGTAATGGCCGCATGGTGCCAGAAAGCCTATGGCTTAAGCTGCACCAGCCAAAAAAAAAAAAAATCCGAACAAAAAATAAATAAATAATAATAATTATTAAAAAAAAATTAAACCTATCATCCTATGCGCTTCCCTTACCGAAGGTACTATCCAGATGACCTTTGAATTTCCCCAAACTGTCGGCCTCTACCACCCAGGAAGGCAACTTATTCCAGTAATTTATAACTCGCTGGCTAAAATAAAACTCCCTGCAGTCCAATCTAAACATTTCCCCCCGTAACTTGAATTTATGTCCCCTAGTTCTAGCATCATTTATAATCTTGAAAATGTTGTCCTCATTCATTTTACTGATGCCTCTCAGAGCCTGAAACACCTCAATCAAATCTCCTCTAAGGTGTCTACTTTCCAAACACTGCAACCCACATATTCGAAGTCTTTCTTCATAAGGACGCCCTTCTTTGCACCCTTTCAAGAAGCTCGATGTCTTTCTTTAGGTGCGGTCTCCATACTTGAACACAGTATTCCAAGTGTGGTCTAACATAAGCCTTATATAATGGGATTATCACGTCCCTATCTCTACTTGCAAAAGTTCGATAGATCATCGATAGGACACCATGGGCCTTTCTTGCAACCTGTTTACAATGCTCAGAGAATTTCATGTCTGACCGTATCTTAACACCCAAGTCCCTTTCCTCCAGTACTGGGTTTAGTTGAACTCCACTAAGTGAATACGTTTTTTTTTTGGGATTACTGTTTCCCAGGCGTAATACCTTACGCTTTGTTGGATTAAAGCACAACTGCCATTTTTCAGACCTTTCCTGAAGTCTATCTAGGTCTCTCTGAAGAAGCTCAGCTTGACAGTGATCATTAACTACTCTACTAATTTTAACATCATCTGCAAATTTAAACATCACGCCCTCTATCCCTTCATCAATGTCGTTTATGAAAATTAAAAACAAGAGTGGCCCTAATACTGATCCTTGGGGAACCCCACTTCTTACATCAACCCAATCTGAGGAATAGCCATTTATCACAACCCTCTGCCTTCTGCCCTGAAGCCATTCTTTTATCCATCTGAGGATTTTCCCAGTGATTCCAACCTGTTCCAGCTTATAAAGCAACCGCTCATGTGGCACTGAGTTAAAGGCTTTGCTGAAATCTAAATAAACAATGTCGAAATTATTCCCTAAATCCAGCTCGTGAGTGACCCTTCCAGATTTGTTAAACATGATTTTCCCTTTACAAAACCATGCTGAGTATTCTTGAGAATTTCAATTCGATCCAAATGATCCTGAATTCCACCCTTGATCATTGCCTCCATGATTTTCCCTACTACTGAAGTCAGACTGACAGGTCGATAATTTCCAGCTTCACTTTTAGAGCCACCCTTATGTATGGGAGATACATTTGCACTTTTCCAATCCAAGGGAATCTCCCCAGAGTCTGGTGTTGCTCGCATAATTAGCCTCAATGGTTCAATGCACTCGCTTGCCGCCTCTCTTAAGATTATAGGGTATATTCCATCAACTCCAGGAGCCTTACTGGTCTGTAGGCTCGAAAGTTTTTTCATTAAATAATCTTGCGAAATTTCAATATCATTAATTACATACTTTTTAACTTCGCTCCCACAATTTCCCATTTCCACAAAAGGCTTTTCATTTGTAAATATCGATGCAAAATAACTGTTGAGTTCATCTGCAACGGCAGCTGGTGTATTTATTACTATCCCCTTTCCCTTACGTAAAGGTCCGATCTGGTTTTTCCTTCTCTTCTTGGCATTTATATATGTGAAGAATTCCCTATCCCCCCTCTTTGCTAGGCAGTTTATGATTTTTCATAAACTGCCTTTGCCTGTCGAACCTTTTCTGTGGCTCTATTACACATCACCTTGTTGTTGTTATAGGCTTCAGTACTTTTTTATTGCTCTGTAACCTTTCCATGTCACCTTTTTCTGCTCAAGTAATGTGGCCACTTCACTATTCATCCAATTTGGAACCCTTCTCGTGGAGTATTTTTTAATGGTATATACGCATTCAAGGCATCTGTGATTAATGTTTTAAAAGCGTACCACAGTTTAATTGTATTCATTCTCTGCGCGATATCTACCCAGTTAATAGAGGCCATGTAGTACCTTAAGGCATCGTAATTTCCTTTTCTGAAATTAAAACCCATTCCTTTGCCTTTTACTTCTGCTACCTCTCTCTTCATCTTCCACCTTAGAACTCCGTGATCACTTCCTCCTACTGGTTCCTCTACTGTCAGCCCTGTTACGTCATCTGATTCATGGGTGATGATGAGGTCTAGGATATTCTTTTCTCTAGTACTTTCCCTGACATGTTGGTACAAATAACAGTCATCTAGTTGATTTAAAAATTTTGTTTCCCATGTCGAGTTTCCTTCCCATTTACTCCAATCAATTAGAGGCAAATTGAAATCACCCATAATAAGGCATTGACGCCTTCTTGCCCATTCCATTTGCATGTAGAGGCTTTTGTCATAATCTTCACAATCGCCTGGTCTATAGATTACTCCTACTTGCATTATACCTTTGTTTCCAACTATCTCACACCATACAGATTCTATACTAGCATGTGAAATGTCTGAATCCGGAATGAGTATCTTTGACTTTCAACCAGATGCCATTAGACCCAAAAACCCCAAACCTAAGTGATTTCGCCATGCACTCCAGACAGCCCCTTTCAACTATAACGCTAACAAAACAACACCTTATAAATACTATCAGTAGACTTCCCAATAAATCTACAATTGTTCCTGATGACTTTCCTCTATTCATGGTTAAAGTGTGTAGGGCGTTCATTGTGGAGCCCCTTCTGTCAATCTTTAATCGCATATTGAATTCCGGATCAATCCCGACAATGTGGAATCACTACAGGGTACAACCCATAACCAAAAGAAGAAACCCTAAGAACCTAAGGACTTGAGACCGATCTCAGTGGGCTGCTCTCTATTAAAAGTGTTTGAGAAAATATCTTATCAGCACTGATAGATCAATGCTTCTCTCATAGACCCAAACATCTGCATACTGTAATCCCCAAAAGATCTACATATACAAATCTACTGGATACCCTGTTTAAAATTTAAACTGCTCTCAACAGTAAATCTCAGCTGGACGTCATCTTTCCTGGAATTTGATCTGCTTATGATAAGCTCTCATCTACATTCTAGAAAAGTACTTTGGCATTACAAGAAGCCTGCTAAAAACCATCAACTTCATTCTTACCCCAAGACAACTCATCATCCGCTATAAATCCTTCCAACAGGACTGCATTATAACGAGAGGAGTACCACAAGGAAGTTTTGTCAGGTCTACTATTCGCCGCTGTCCTTGAACCCTTCCTCGCAAGGTACACTGATTCCTCATCGTATGCAGACGACCTCAAGTTATACATATCATCTAAAGAAGTTGAATAAACTCACCTGATAAATCACCGAGTCTCCGTCCTGATCGACAGCCTTGTAGCCTGTCTACTGCAAATAGGTTCGCAATTAAACGTATCAAAATCTGCTCAACTTACTTTCACAAAAAAGAGAATAAAAATGACATCAGAGCCTATCAGAACAGATTACTGATTAAGGAAAGTGAAGTCTCATACTGACCTCGGCATGACTTGGGAAGAGGGCCTCACTTTTCAGACCCATTTTTCTACACTGAAGGCGAAGACTTTCTCAGCGATGTGGGCAATTTGACAAAGGCTGACAGGTTTACTGAACGTCGATGTAGTCGGTGGATACGTCCAGCGGTGCCTACAGCCTATCGCACTGTATTCATCACCAATCTGGTCTTCTGCTCTGACGTCGTACATAAACAGATTCTTGGCAGTGGAGTAGTGGACAATGCGATGGATGAACAGGGTCACGGGCAACGCATTCACCATCTGATCCCGGGGCTGTTTTATATACCAACTTAAATATCATTCCATGAATAGTTCACATCGCATCCAGGAATACTCTTTTCTGTCTCAGATGCTAACTGGTGTGATTGACGCCCCCAATCTTCTAGGACTTATGTCTACTCCGCAGGCTGGATGCAGTAATGAAAACCCCTACCAACCTTTACACTCTATACTGTCCAACCTGTGCTGTCTGAAGAATTTCTTCCCAAACAACTCAGTCAACCTTTTCACTTCATTGGCAATAGACCACCCTGTGAAATACTCCGGAAGGAAGCATTAGAGAGTAAAGAGCCTCTCTGGAGTACATCAGTTTGTCCCCCCGTATAGAATTTAAAAACTGTCTGAGACCACTGTAGTCTCAGTACTTACTGTAGTACCACTGTAGTCCTAGTGCAGAGAACAAGGAATAACATCCCAATTACATTGTGGTGATCAACCACTGGCATGATGCCAACGAGCCACCATAAGAAACTAGCAGCAACAGGCCTCCCAGAGACCACTTGCTTGGACCCCAGAGGGGCACCATCCTGAAGACCTGTAAGATAGTAAGACTTGACCACAAATAATTAAATTTAAATTTCACATGCATTAAGATAATGCATGATAAATGTATGATTTAGTTAAAAGCTAAATAAACTATCTTAATATTAAAGTGTTTTTTAGTATTCGACGTCGTTCCTCATATGGACAACCTTTTGCTGATCTCACCAGGCGAGTTACCCGTCTTTGGACCCTTTCAAGAATCACAATGTCTTTCTGTAGGTGTGGTCTTCATCCTTGAACACAGTATTCCAAGTGTGGTCTAACAATAGCCTTATACAATCAGATCATAACCTAATTATCTCTACTAGCGATTGTTCGATAAATCATCAATAGGACACCATGGGCCTTCCTTGCAACCATGTGGACGTGTGTTGTGTCTTATGTAAGGCGGCCCTTAAAAGTCAGTTCATTTCCGCCATGGTTCTCTGTGATGATATACAGAACTCTGTACCATGGCCAGCATTGAGCGTAGTGCTCTGTTAGCGAAGTCTGTGTGTTGTTGTGTTGTTTAGTTGTTTCTGGCCGCTTTGCTACCAGGAAGCAGCAATCACCAGGAATGCTGCTTCCAAGTAACCGTCCACGCCAAGAGGAGACGGATAAAATAATACACGTACTAAACAAAATGTAATATTTCCAGCATCCATAGTAAGAAGCGCAAGTCCTTTTGGTGCAGCAGTCTCCTTTAATCACGTACGGTGGTGAATACCGCAAAGAATCCCACCTCCACTGCAAAAAGTGTAATAGCAATGGATGCCAGCAGTTCCCGTGTCCAGGAAGCCCAATTCTTGGTACAAGCAGGTGAAAATCCCGTCTCTAATAAACTGAAGCCCAACGAATCCTACCCCCGAAGGCGTTAGCATAAAAATAAAAAAATAAACTGTTCCCAAAGGGACTAGCATAATTAACAGTTTTAGGGAAAAAATATTTTAATGGACAAAATATTATTACGTTTCAAAAAAAATAAATAACTAATAATAAGAATAAATTTAATTAAATAAAATGTTAAAAATATAATAAGTTTTAAGATTTAAGATTTTAAGAGACTTGTCAGACCACGTGATATTTTTCCATTTCACAGTTCGCAGTTGGCGTTGGTGAGGAGCACCACTCCAGTCGAATCTTTCGATTGTTTTACAGAAAGAAGTGGCGATGGTATTAGTCACACAACTACCCAATCCCGGATGTGTTCACTCCCTCCGCATAGCTCGATTGGAAATGAATCCCGAAGGTGACAACAGTCACCTTCGGGCAGTCAAAAGCTCACGAACTGGAAGTTGTCTTGAGCTTCTAATGTCTCCTCAATAGGGTTAGACAGAACTCTTGCAACTCTCTTTTTTTAGGTGAAAGTACTTTGTTTGCAGCACTACCAAGCCTAGAGTTAATTCGCATGGATTTTTATCAGGAAACCCACTCATGTAGTTTCTGGAAGGATTTGCACATTTATAAAAGCGACTATCGAAACCCCATGAAGAGTTCTTTTAGAAGCCGATATTAAGTGGACTTTTCCTTTGAACAAGAAACTATTTAATGTTTACCTTACCTTAGATAAGGATCTCTCGATCTTCGGATTTCTGAATCCTGGAATTTTCCCTTATGGTTGTCGTGTACACATCTACTTTATACCACGTTTGGGTCTGGGAAGTTCGGTCAGTGGGTGTATACACTAGAAGGCATTCATTTGTTGTTTTGTGTGATTTCAGTAATAAAATGAAATAGTTTTTTTCATTTTAAAAAAAGTGCTGAAATTTTTTCAGCACTTATTCGATATGTTTTCCCAATCAATGTTACACGCATTCTCACTTTCAGATCCAGAACAAAATGCTAACCGGAAGTCAGCTTTACAGGAACAGTTGGTACTTAAAAACAAAGCAGTTCAAAAGTACAAAACCTCATATAGGAAAGGAGTTCAATCTTCGTACCCTCAGAGACAAAGAATTAATTGTCACAGCAGTACCAGTAAGTTTTTCTGAAGTTTAGGTAAAATAAATTTGAATGGCGTGCAGTACACGTTAAGCCTAAAAACTTTTCAGAAGCAAAATTGGACATAAAAATAAATAATAAAAATTAAAGGGCCTTACAAGGATTCTGCAGCATTTTCTTTCTCTGATAAACTCCTTTTTGATACAAAATTTTTAAAAAACTAAATAAATTACGATATAAATTTAAAAATTACGTATTTTTAGGTTAAATATACCTTTGAATACAAGATAGTAATGATGGCATACTTGTATCCTCTGGAGGCAGTGAATATAAACTCTTACAGCTAATTTCAGAAAAACTCAAATTCCGGTAAGTGAATGAAAAATCCTGAATTTAAAAAATAATCTTATTTATGGTTTTTAATTAATTTAATTCTAAATCAAGACACTTAATCTTTAAATTTCAATACTTTCACCGTTAAAAATGTGAAATATTTAATAGCATTTGTTCATTATTTAAAAATTTTATTTTATTTAGTCCAATTTGTATCGATATTCAACAGTATATTTGGTAGAAATTGGACGATTTTACAATCAAAGATTCATTTAATAATGAAAATAAATAATAATCGTTGAATAAATTCTAATTACGTTTCTTTCAAACTTCACACAAGATATTCAGTTGTTACTCCCAAGGATTTGAAGTGGGGAATTCGAATGGCCAATCGGACCTGGACTGGAATGATTGGCATGGTAATGAGGAAGGTACGTGCGTTTATGTTTCTATTATTTGCAGAGGTTGCCTAAAACTAGTGAGGGTTTTGCGATAAATGAATGCTCAGTTTTTTAGGAACATCTCAATAAGAAATACAGAAATAAATAAGAGGAAGTCGAAAAAACCGTTTCTGATATGAATCGATAACAAGCTTCTATACACCCAAGCAAGGGCAAATCGTTACACCCCTCAGGAAATTGAGGTCATCAGCAAGAAACAGTGATTTACCTAATAAATTGTGTTTCGGGGACACTACACATAGCAAGGTCCCAAGATTTGTGAACCTGTCAGATACGAAAAATAATCCTCACATTTGTTGATTTCGTCCCTTTTACTAGAATATCGACGAATAGACAAGGAACATAATAACATATTTGCTCTCCTCTAGAAGAAGGATGCGATTACGATAAAAATCAATAGATTTACTTTGGCTGACTCTCCGTCATTGTCCTACTTCCATGTGGTATCCATTTAAACAGACCAAGAAAACAAATGGAAACAAGAATTTTAAACACGAATATTTATGCGTAACTTGTTCTATGCATTGGGAACCCTGCAGATGTCTATTATAGGATTTTGCTGTTGGCTGCTTCCCATAGAGAATAAAACATTAGTATTGCTACAAATGTCAGTTAACCGGAATGGAAAATAAAGAAAAAAAAAACAAAAGATTAACAGACTTTTTAAGCATTTTTAGCCCATCGTAATGAGCAAAAGATCTGGTTCGAATCCCGTTAGGATGGAAAGAATCTTTTGGTCTGATCGGTACTATAGCCAAGCTAGTCGGTGTCGAAAGAGGGAATACGGTTTCTCCCCAGAAACTTCGGGTTCTTTTTCATAAAAATCCGAACCATTGAGTCTACCGTACTCAATGATATACAGGAATTTTGCCACATTGGTGAGGTGATTGCCCCGTTGTATTAGGTAATGGTTAGGCCATATCTTGTATACTGCATCTGGAGGCCTCATTTTTGGAAGGATGTGGATTTGTTGGAACGGTGCAGAGACCTGCAACAATGTTGGTCAGCGAAACAAAACGGGTAATCTTCAGTTTCTATAAATTTTAATATCTGAAAACAAGGCTCCAGATTCTGCAATTTATTCTAATGAGGTATTTACGACTTTGAATGGATTGAGTTAGCTAAATGTTGATGGTGTCCTTACTCTTGCTAGAAAACGCACGTGAGGGGACATAAATTTAAATTGAGGACGGATGGTTACAGATGAGAGCTGAGGAAATTTGCCTTCAACGAGATGGTAACTGATGTTAGAACAAACTACCATGTGGTATTGTGGAAGTGGATAGTTTGAATAAAATGTCCTTCACCTGTTTTAAAATTTAATTGGGAAATTATAATTACGATAGAAAAACAGTTTCCTGCATGTACATTATTTTAAACATGGGAAAATTCGAAATTTCATCACCAGAGCATGCGAAAATTTATTAATTTAGTAATACAACACGATGGTAATTTTTTCAGCAATATCTTCTATTCATAAGGGTGTGATTCAGATGGTAAGTGTAGTTCTGTTAAAGCAGGGATTTAATACTCCATTAATAGAAATTAATAAATAATTAGGATTTAGCGATGCCAATATTAGACTTGTTTCAATTTTTTAAACATACAGGAAACTGATCTCTGTATGGAAATGGTTACTCTCACAGAAATAAGAAATATAGTCGTGGACTTTTCTTTCCCATATCTGTACGATGCTGTGAATTGGGAAATTTAATTGGGAAATTAAATTTCCCAATTAAATTTCCCAATTCGCAGAATCAAAAACCTTTGTCTACTTGCACCCTATTCAGAAAAGGTTAGTTAAAGTCTCGAAATAATTTGTAAAAATATCAAAGTTAGAATTTTTCTTATAAGAAACAATACATTACTTGTCTTCTAGATATTTCCACTAATATGCATGATTTTTTTTACTAGAAACTCGGGTGTTTTGGTTTTTCATCCAGCAAACAGAAAATCGATCACAGAACACACGCAATTTACTGACAGTATACGCGGAAGAATTCATATCACTTGTTCTTAAAAGCTGTGTTCCCAAACTTTGTTCTCTTCTGTGTCAAATTTCCATCTAAGCAATTCCTAAAAGAGGGTGACAAATCCCTCCTCTAGAAATATCGTCTCATTGCAATTACTTCTACTCTTTCTAAAGTAATGAGAAATCTACCAACCGCCAACTCTTAAACTAACTAGAAACTTTCCCTCTGATCAGGGAGGATTCTACTGGGGACATATTGGGTGTCATCGATGTCTGAGTGTCATCGATGATTAGCATAGGAGCAGGAGAATCATTTTTTCATGAATTGGTTCATTTTTCTCATTCTTCGAAGAATTCATGAAAAAATGATTCTCCTGCTCCTATGCTAATCATCGATGACACTCAGATTTCCAGACAAAATCACATATCTCTCTCTCTCTCTCTCTCTCTCTCTCTCTTGTTATAAGCATATCACGGACATTTCTCCCTCTACATCTAAAAAAGTGTGTTTTCTATTCGTTACTTTTCTATACACATTTCAATGGGTACTGTTCTTCTGAATTGGCTTCTATAATTCCCGCTCAGCATTCTTTTTAAAGGCCAACTTAAAAATTGTTCCGACCAGGAAAATTTCTTGATGACTACAGACCAGATGCGTTCTTCTGACTTATTACACCGTATTAAAGAGCAGAATTGTACATAATTGGTTCCAGGAAAATTAGATTGAAATTAACTTACTGCAGTACCCTTCTTATAACCAGATCTCAATGCAATTTAGCATCTCTGGGAAGATTGAGCGAACTATTCGGAGTTCAGATCTGCAACCATCAAGTTTATAAGGACTGTGGGTGGACCAGTATCCCTGTGGCACGTCTTCCACACTCTGTTCAGTCCCTTGCCCGACGAATTCGTGCTGCTCGGAAGGATGGGGACACACTGGCTACTACGTTGGTCTACGTAAAAACGGGACCATCAGGGGTATTTCAGTTAAATAGTTAAAAATCAAGTTAGTTAACTGTTTTCAAAAGAGTTATATTTACCAAAAAACAATTAATATATGAGTAGAACCAAAGATTTGCTTTGTTCCTGTCCTATGAAACTAATTCCTGTGAAATTCATGGAAAACTATAGCAGCTGCTTATGTCTAACAGGAGTCCTTAGAAAGGGTTTTGAATTTCCAATTCTTCATGAAATTTTAAAATATTTCCTCTTATAGGATACGAATTACAATATTTTTATAAAATTTCGATATTTTAAAGGTTTTCTACAAAATATCGAAATTGTTTGATGTTCAATTAATGTGTACCGATGCTAATATTATTTTTTTCTTTCTGTAGCATCAGGTGAGGCATGGATTTATCATTTCACTGATGATAGTTGGGTTTGTCTTCTACATAATTGGATGTTTGCTGCATTCTGTTTTGAGGGGACGGACATCCTCCTCTAACCATGATAACGTTGCACTTGTTTGGATGTGTAATGTCACAGGGTAAGTGATCTTTTGAAGATCAGAATGCACGATGCTCTGATGGCTTTATAGATTTAAATCGACAAAGAGGTGGGGTGTAGTCTTGCTCAACCGGTATTATCTTTTAAAATCACCATTTTTGTTTATCCTAAATTCTCTTTCCTTGACTTGGATAATTTTGCTTTTTTTTTTCTCTTTTCCCATAATTCCTAGGAGGAAAGAGTTCTTTATGGAAGGCAGGCTCCATGAGAATATTGTTCAGCTCATGGAGCATTTTAGCATTTATTTTTACCTGTAGTTATAAAGGAGCCATTCTCTCTGACATCCTTGTTCCAGAAAGAGATGCAGCAGTGGACACAGTCAATAAACTTTATCCAGCTGTCTCTGAGGGATGGTACACCTGTGGGGCGTTCTTGGGAACAAGCAAATATGAACATTGATGGTGAGAGATATGATATACTTTGGGTTTCAAATCATTCCTTATGAACTACGAAAGATTAAATAAGATTTCTGTTATGCTGTTCTGTAGGAAACAAGCAGTAATATATATTATACCCTCGGCCAGTCGATGCTGAAGGACACAAGGGACATTATTGGGAAGGAGGTGGAGGAAGTGCAACGTGTCTGGGAAACCAGTTACGCATATATCGAAAACAGCTTCTTCTCCAAATTACAGTTGAGTATCTCAGGACTTAGCCAAGAACTGATCCTGGCCAAAGACATATTTTTCCTCGATATGATGGGAGTGATTTTCCCTAAAAATTCTCCACTGAAGGAATCATTCGACAGAATGGGTGTTCTTAAATAATTAATTATGTTCTTAAACATAATTAATTATTTTAAGAAAGTTGTGAAACTTTCTTAAAATAATTAATTATACAAACTAGATTATTCTTGTATTAGATAGAACATAAATAGTATATGCGAGAATTTCTACCCAGAAGTTTTGGCATATTACAGAAATAGGTTTTTTGTGTGTGTACCACAGGATATCAAGAATTGTTCCAAGTGGTATAGGAGATAAATTGCTTCAAGACGAAATATTCAAGGTTCAGCTACAAAATAGAGTACCCACATCAAGCAATGAAGAAAATCTACCAAAGCATTGACTCTTGAAGACATCAGAGGATCTCTCTGGTTGTTGATGATTGGGTATCTGACTGGGACGTTCGTCTTCTTTGTAGAATTTTTCAAAGGAAAAGTACGCTGAATAATATAATTAAGAGGGAAAGAAAGTTGGAAATGATTTCTAAGGATTTCATAAATCTGAATATGAGGGGATGATTGCTTTCTTATCTTGAAACTAAAAGTTTGTTATAAAAGTTTATTTTTCATTATTCAGCTCACTGACATTCTGTATATCCAGAGTTTATAATCTTTTATTTAAGTGCCATAATTACAAACATAAGAGCTTCTTTTATTTCCATATATATTTTATATGAAAAACATTTCAAGAAGCCCTACCAAGGAGCCTGCTATCCAAGAAGCCCTATTTTGTTTCATAAATTATAAACAGAAAAAATTGTATGTCCAATACAGTTACATTTGACATACCACATCATGGAAAATCTAAAAACATACAGTATAAGCCATTAAATGTAAACAATTATTTTGTTCTTCGTTTTTCCATTTTTCCTTTCAGTATTTCCATTAAAAACACAAATGTAGCTGCCACATGTCCAAACATTAACAACCAGAACGAACCTTCAATGTCTTCAATTGATAAAGGCCGTCGATTTTCCTCATCATTGAACGATGACGGAGCCCCTCTTTGGTTGCGCAAGAATTCCTTTAACATCTCATCTTCATAGAAGTTTTCAACAATGTAACTCTGAGAAAGTCTTCCTATTCTGCAACACAATCTAAAAATTACTAATTTCTTGAAGACCATAAATTAAAAGTTGAAACTCGATTATACAAAGTATTCAACATTTTAGAACTTGACTGAATTATCAACTGAAGGGCTACTTCAGTTGGTAATCTACACTGCCATTGGTAATAAACTTTAAGTAATTTTACGACAAAGGAGAATTACTTCAACAAATTACATTAAAAGTTTAATGAAATTTAACATTAAAAAGAATATCTACAACAAATATTTGAATTCGCACATCATTCAGATATCTGTATATAACGATGCTGAGAAATACTCACATCTTGTTGATTGTATCCGTCAGTGGAGACCCATTTTGAAGAGCGACTCCTGTCATGGCGAAATAAAAAGATTCTTTGGACAATAGAAATTCGTCCCGAGTACTCAGAACCATTCCCATATCAGAGCCCATCTTCCTTTCAATGAGGGCAAAATTTCCTTGCAAGATACGAATTATGTATTCCTCTCTGGACGTTGGACTGTTCCCTGGTTCCTTCATCGATTGTCCAAATGTGCAATACATGCCGCTAGTAGCAGTCTGAAAGGTAAAATGTATGAAATGTCATGACTGCCTGGTTAGTCAAGAAACGTTTGAAAAAAAAAAAGTAATTATTTTAGATTACCGTGAATGCAGTATGTACCGGAGACCCTCTATATGCCCCACAGGAAAAAGAACCTCGAGAAACAGCTAGATAGAGCTTTTCAACTGTATCGATTGGAGTATTTCTTTCTGGAATGAGGACGTAAGATAAAATGGCTCCACTATAACTGCAAGTGAAAATAACAGCAGAAATCAACCAAGAGGCACATATAATCCTCATGGATCCAGACTTCCAAATAGATCCTCTTCCTCCTGAAACAAAAGCGGTTGTCCTTTAATAAATATTTTCCTCACAACATGATAATTACATTATGATATGAGAAAAATGTTTTTTCCACTAACGTTTCAAAGATAATTTCCCTTCTTCTTCCCCAGAATACTGATTTAATACGTTTACGTAATTTAAAAGTTTCATCATCGTCATCATCAGCCATTTTCAATCCACTGCAGGATGAAGGCCTCTCCAGCAACTTTCCAGTTCCCTGCATTTTGTGCAATGGCCATTCATTTACTACCCACAAACTCATGAATTTCATCTATAGATCTCCGTCGTTGTCTTTCAGGTTTTTTCTAGCTCCTATTGGGTAAAAGGTAAAGTGCAGAGCCATTATCAACCCGTGCAGGATGGAAGCTTTCTCAACAATTCAGGCTGAGGGAAATGGACCACTCTTGTCCATTGCGGGTTGGCAGATCGACCGTATTCAGCAGTCAGGGGCTTGAACCCCGGTCTATTCAAAGAGCGTGTGCCATTGCACTCCCGCTCCTGACCACTCGGCTACGGAGGCCTTTCCTCTTGGGTACCATTCTGTTATTTTCTTAGTACATCTCTCATCATATCTTCCAGCTATGTGTCCTGCCCAAGACCATTTTGGTTACTTCGTTTTGATAAGAATATCCTTTACTTGAGTTTGCTGCCTAATCCATGTGTTTCCTTTTCTTATCTAACAGTCTGATTCCCAATATGATTCGTTCCATTCTTCGCTGTGTAGTTCTCAGCTTCTCTTCCATTCTTTTGGTGAGTGCCCAAGTTTCACTTCCATAAGTCATGGTGGGGAGTATACATTGGTTCATTATTTTACGTTTCAGACAAACTGGGATATTGCTCCTCAGTATGTGACTATATTTCCTGAATGATAATTTATTCCAAAATTTATTCTTCTCTTGACTTCCAGCCATTTGTCATTATTACAGCTAATGAGTTGTCCTCATTTTTGATTTCTCGCAGAAAAATATACGAATCCACCTTTTCAATTTCTGCTCCTTCAATGATTATATCCCTTACTGTCGCATACTTGTGCATCATTAATTTTGTTTTAGCCGTATTCATCTTTAGTCCGAAATCCTTGCTAACTCTGCATAGCTCATTAAGATTTAACTCTAATTCTTTGGAATCATGGCTTATTACACTACCCAACAAAATTTTTTTTCTTCATACCTCTGGAACAATGGTTGTGTATTCCGAACAAAATTAATGTCCTGATTATGAAAATATCAATCTTTTTGCTTCTGTCATTGTCTTCATCAAACGATATACGCATTTATTTAAATTCCTTGTTTTTATACAATATCAGCATAAATTGGTATAATTATTACGCACAATATATGTTATTTAGACATGTTTCCCACTCAATGATTTCCTTTTATATTCCAGATTGATTTCCCGTTTAAGGAACCAACAGCAATCTCCCATCATGGCAGAGTTCCAGAGACCTTGATATTGTTTTTCTATTGCAGATACGTCCTGGTGGAAGCGCTCTACTTGTTCATCTCTGACACCTGCTACGTTTTCAGGAAAGAAATCCAGATGGGAATGAAGAAAATGCATTTTCATTTTGAAATTCGGAACCCCATGTTCTTGTAACATTTCAGCAAGTATGTTATCAGTTGCGCATAATTCTCTTCTTTTCTCTTTCGAGAAATCCGCGTACAACAGACTTGGAAGATCTCCATGCAGCCAGTTCAACATCGCTCAGGCTTCTTTGAAATTCTTCATTTTCTGTGGATCAACCAATGGAACATTGCTTTGCAGGGAATATATTCATCTCTCTTGTCCCAGTATTGTACGACTTAGTGTTTGGCCGTTGCACGATTATCCCACAAACACAGGAAAGAACAGTATTTAATGAAAACACCTTGCAACCCAACAAAAGCAGTCCAAACACTTTGAGCTCACCACAAATATTTCAACCATAGTAATGGTAACGTACAGCAGCAAGAATCTGGGACATACTATCGTAAGTTTCTTTCACGTCAACAGCATGAACAAGAAGTAATTGATGATAAAGTATTTCCATTATGAACCCATTGATTACAATGGCTTCATAATGGAGGTATTGTAATCAATGTTCAGTTCGTTCAAAAGACCAAAGATGTCTTTGCAGACACACGTGTTGTTTTCCTTTGCAAATATCTTGAAAACTCTTTGTTTCGCTTACGGTATATTGTAATGTTTGCACCTTTGGCGAGTACGTTCCACTGTTCTAGTCTGGTTCGAGTAATTCAGCCTTCTCTTTGGGTAAGCCGAAGTCTTTGATCAAGTCGCTTAATTCTTCTAGTTCAGTGTAGTGTGGGGCCTTTTCTTTTTCTGGCTCGTAGTCCACATCACGTGAAGTACATGGTTCCGCGACATCTGATAAAAAGATTTCTTCTGTACCTTCATCACTACTTCCAATTCCCCAAACTTTTGGGGGGCACAGATACTGGCAGTTCTTTACCGTGTGGCACTGGCTTAATTGCTGATGAGATATTTGGATATTTGATGCAGTGCTTGCTCTTTTTGGAAATACCTTTTATTTTTGTAATGCAGAAATAGCAGTCATTGAAATGATTCTTGGGCTCGCGCCACACCATAGGGATGGTGTGGCGCGAGCCCAAGAATCATTTCGACGACTTTAGTCATTTCGCCGAGCATTACCTTTCGCCAAGACAGCAAAAGGTTGATGAAATCTACCTTTTGCTGTCTTGGCAAAAGGTAATGCTCAGCGAAAAGGTAGAGGAAGATGAAAAGTTGGTTCTGTGAGTTTGAAATTAGACAGTAAATGGATGTTTGTTGGTGGCAGCACGTGTTCGGACTGTTTTGAAAGAGGAGAGAGAGAGCGGGAATTATAGAAACCAATTCAGAAGAACAGTGCCCATGGAGGTATCTGTGGAAGAGGCATGCAGCAGAAACGGTACGTCTATGAGACAGCGAGTGGAGAGACTCTGTTAGAGATGAATCATTAATTAACTTAACTGCCCTCTCCTGAATGGAATCAAGAAGCCTGAGAGAGGTTTTGGGGGCACCGCCCCAGATGTGGGAACAATATTCCATGGCAGGGCGGATTTGCGATTTATACAGAGTGAGCAGCTGTTTGGAAGAAAAGTAACGCCGAGAGTGAAAGAGAAAACCAAGTTTTTTAGATGCAGAGGAAACAATATTTGTAATGTGCTTGTGCCAAGAGAGATTAGAAGTCAGGGTAATCCCCAAAAGAGATATATCCTTTTGCCTAGAAATCGGAGTGTCACTAAAGATAAGCATAGGAGCAGAAGAATCCTTTTTTGCGAGTTATAAGACAAGACTACGTTGTCTTTGTCCCACTGGAGAATTACCTGAAGATCGGCATTTAAGGAATTGGTGGCGGATATCCGAAACATTGAAGCTGATTGAGCTGGGCAAGGTTTCTCAAAATGGAAAGTGGAATGCAATGTGCTATCATCGGCAAAACTATGGATAGGATTTCCAGTCAATGCAAGAAGGTCATTAATATACAAGAGGAAAAGAGTGGCGGAAGCAACTGAACCTTGGAGGACACCGGCATTAGTGGAGAACTTAGAAGACAGAGAGCCATCTACCATCACCCTCAGCGAGCGATCAGAGAGAAAACTGGATAACCAATTACTAAAAACAGTTGGCAAATCATACCATGGAAGCTTGTTTAGAAGACCTTTAGGACAAACACGATCGAAAGCTTTTGAGATGTCAAGAGCAACTACTTGTGTTTCACAGAACCTCTCCATTGAATTTGTCCATAAATGGGTAACATAAGCCAGAATATCACCAGTGGATCGACACTGACGGAATCGTTGATCAGACGGAAGGTAGTTTAAGGGTTGGCGGTTAATTGATTTCTCGACTACTTTAGAAAGAGGAGAAGTAATTGCAATGGGACGATAATTGAATGGGGGGGATTTGTCACCCTTTTTAGCAACTGGCTGGATATGAGCAAATTTCCAAGCAGAAGAAAAAACACCTTTGGAAGAAGAAAGTGAAAAAAGGCGGGAAAGAATAGGAGTAAATTCAGGAGCACAGGTTTTGAGAACACGTGGAGAAATACCATCAGGACCTGGTGCTTTCTTAGCATCAAGATTCGTCAAAATCCTTCTGACATCCTTTTGACGGAAGACCACAGGAGGCATTGAATGGAGCGTGTTGGGAATGGTGGGAGGTGTTTTACCAAGATCATTAATACATGAGTTAGAAGAAAAATGGGATGCTAAGCATTTCAGCTTTATCCTTAGCTGAAGTGACAACAGAACCATCTGGTTTGGTCAGAGTTGAGAGCAGAGATGGGCAAAAGTCGCGGCGAATACCTTTGGCAAGAGACCAGAATGCTAGGGCAAGAAGCAAGTTTTCTACTCTTAGCCGGTTCAAACTCTAGTTTGGACTGATTAATAACTGCTTTACAATTGTTAAGCTTTGGTGTAGACAGAAAATTAAACTGAAGAATTAGAAACAAGACAGTTAAGATATGCAACATTCCTCCCTTTAACAGCCTTAGCGCATTTATTGGAAAACCAAGGTTTAGATAAAGGACGAGATTTTAAAGTGGAGTGTGGGATAAAGGATTCCAATCCTGCAAGAATAATTTCACTGACACGATCTGAGCAAACGTTGACACCAGAGGTTGTGAAACAGTAATCCGACCAAGGAAAGGAAGAAAATAAATCTCGCAGGTCATCCCATTTTGTATTCTTGTAATGACAAACAACACGAGGTTAGGAATAGCTATGAGATAAAGGCTCCATTGAAGAAGATACAATCACCAAGTTGTGATCTGAAGTGTCTAAAGAACCTCTCATTTCGACCGTATACTTAGAAGGGCTGTATGATTACATAGTCCGGTATTCTTGTACGTAATTGAACAATCTGTGCAAGTTCATTAGTAATTGCAAAAACCTCAGCATCTCAACCAGCTGGGTCGGTGTGACTAGAAAACTGAACTCAGCTGGAGTAGTGAACATTAAAATCACCAAGGAAACTTACTCACTGTTAGGAAAGTTGGACTGGAGAAAGAAAGTTTGCAAAGAGAGGTCAAAGAGCTCCAAGTGATTAGTGGAGTTGGGAGAACGGTAGAGACAACAGATGAATTTGACTCAATGAGGTAGAGAGATTTTAAGACAGAGAAGATCAAAGAGAGAATATTCCAAATTGCCAATTCTCTGACAGGGAATATCAGAACGGACATATGCACAAGTACCACCTTTGAGGCGAAAGGAATCATAAAGTGAATAATTTGGGCATCTGAGATGAGCAGTAGTTGAGTCAACCGATAACTGAGATTGTGTCAGAAAGAGTACATGGGGTTTGCAAACTGCAAGTGGAAGTGGACATTGTTGAGATTAGAATTGAGACCACGTATATTTGTGAAATTAATTAGGAAGGGCTTACATAAAACTTGACCAGAAACAACCATTGA
Organism: Mastigoproctus giganteus; assembly: GCF_048544385.1. NCBI lineage: Eukaryota > Metazoa > Arthropoda > Arachnida > Uropygi > Thelyphonidae > Mastigoproctus > Mastigoproctus giganteus. Next base: position 226,544,977 of record NC_143580.1, read on the forward strand.
TTTGCTGGAGGCAAAATTCATGTTGGGTAGGGCTATCACAATGTCGTCTGCAATACGTAAATGATTTAGGTACGCTCTGCCTCCGTAGCCGAGTGGGCAGGTGCGGGAGTGCAGTAGCACACGCTCTTTGAGTAGACCGGGGTTCAAGCCACTGACTGCTGAATACGGTCGATCTGCCAACCCGCACTGGACCAGCGTGGCAGATTATGGTCCATTTCCCTCAGCATGATTTGTTGAGGAGGCTTCCATCCTGCAGTGAGTTGATAATGGCTGCACTTTACTTTTACTTTTATGGTACCAATGTAGCCAGGAGGGCAGGAGCAGCAGTGCGTAGCACACGCTTCTTGATTACACCGGGGTTCAAACCCGTGACCACCAAATAGGGAGGATGCGAAAAGGTCAGGGAATGACCACCGCAGATCCCCGGAGCAATATGGCCTTAGTTGCTAATGCTCCTGAAAACCAAATAACAACCTGCGGTACTCCCCATTCACATTGCTTCAAAGTTTATATACCAGAAATCTTGTCCATGATTGTGTTTTATACCACCATCTTATATGCTTACACGTCACCATCTGATCTTTTTCATATTTATCTTGTTACAACAGGTTTATGATGATGATTCGATGCAGCTATGCCCCGTGACTCCATCAGAAATCGCAAAGGGACAGGAATAAAGGAAAGTGATATTGAATTAGAAGAAAGCACCTGAAAAATTGATTTATAGAGGGTCTTGATTGTACAAGACACTCGAGATGCACGTAGGTCTATTGTGGTTAATCGTAAACTCAAAGTAAGAGTATCAGTATATGTGAAGTACTTTTTTATTTAAATTTCAAAAGAATTCAAGAAATCCAGTTGTAAAATTTCTTACCTTGTGAAACGAAAGATCCAAACAAATACCACATTATCATAGTTAGAGAGTTTTGTGTATACTTGAAGATACAGTGGGCCCAGTAATTCACCATGTAGATTATAGGGGCTCCAATAACTATTGAAAGGATGGCACCTGACCAGACCTTTAAAGATTTAAATTCTTTGAGAATTATTTTGTTATTATTAGACCACCACATTTAATTATATTAAATGCAATTTTCAATTCATATAATCCGATGTCTCCTTATTACAAATTATTAAATAATTTAAATTTTCAACGGTAAAACTATCGTAAATTGAAAAGATAATTAATTTTTGAATAAAAATGGCAGTTACCATTTCCTGAAAAGGGCGTAGGTAGACGAATGTTTTACTTTTCAGCCCAGGCCCAAGTATCAAGAAGATAAGTGGATCAAAATGATATGGATGAGAAAAGTCGAAAGCCTTCCATCTTGAGTCAGTGATAGTAAAGGAATCAATGCTGATGTCCGCTTCCTGCGAAAGACCAAATAATCAGTTAGACATTCGATTAGTATTTTGGACAAGTATATCTTCAAAATTGAAAATAACATGAGCGTCACAGAAATGAAAGCATATCCTTTTCACCTTTCGGACCACCATTCCTGTTATTCCTGTCCATGTTCCATTCTTCATCTGAAAACCCCATTTATTTTCTTTGGGCCTGACAATTTTATACCTGGTTTCATAAAATAATTTTATTTAAAGAAACGAAAGTACCAGCCATTGCTGTAACTTCAAATACCACACTAACTGACTAACCATGCATCCTGGGTAGTGAATTAGTACTAAATTCATAAAAATCGAAGGATTTTAGTAATTATTAGAATATTTTTACTATTTAAAGTACTCTTTCTGCTCTAAATAAATTAAGGAGAACATACCTAAACTGCAGAGTTTCTGAAAATAGTTGAAGGAGCTTATATTCAAATCCTCCAGTTGGAATGATGCTTCCGTCCTCTCCAGTTTTCATTTCAAAGATAATATCAAACTGAAAAATAATCCTAATATTAAATCGGAAATTATAATCAGAATAATTTTTTTTATATGCTCTATAACTAATACCTAAGGATCACCATTATTAAACATCAATATGATGATTTGAAATTCTCTGTTGAATGTGTACTTGGTTTGCCTTTGATAAATACCCTCTGCAATTTCCCTTTTTTTTTATTTAGGGTTAATTCTATAGTCGAGAGATAGTGACCAATCTTTTGCATGCTTCTACTAACTTAATTCTGAATTATAGGGACAATGGTTGAATCTTTTGGACCTGATTAGTATTTTAAATGGCCATAATGTGACACGCAGTTTAGATGGATTTCCAAGAAAGTTTCTAAGGTTTTGGCAAAAAAGATAACAGGAACAACCTGGTTTCTTGTGAAACTCCCCTTCGAATGGTGTAGTTGCATAAAGTTGTGTTCCTGAAAACTTTCATCAATTGGGACTTTGTAATTTAAGGAATTTAAAATTCTAAATAATCTATAATCATGCATTTCACTCTTAAAGGTTGTCTTTAATTCGCAATTGCAACCTCTCCTAAATTCAGATCTGTTTATACAAACCCAGTCTTACCGGAACTGCTGCAACCGTCAGTGATTTTCCTGTGAGATTAACTAAAGTCTCTTCCTTTGGAACATGGTGATTTCTGTGAATAAATCGTTTCTTTTGAGAATTCCATCTGTTTGTATATCGACTTGCAGCTAATATTTCGTTCTTTATCTGAAATAAAGATATTTATATGATATTTTACCAGTTCAAGAATGGTTTTAATGAAGACGAACTCTCCAACAACTAAGGTTTATTGAACTTTCTGTTAACTAAAAAATATATTAATCAAATTACATCTTTCAATTACCTGTAATATTTCGAACGTTTCCACTTCACTTCTTTTGACAACAGGATAGATTACTGTGATGTCGAATAGGTACGTTGAGAATGGAGTCAGCTCAGACATCCACAGATCAGCAGAATTCTTCAATGAAAGAAAAACGAACCAACGGATAGAAAGAGGATTGCATTCTTCGTATTTATTCTGAAAATTTGAAGAGTTTCATGTTTTTAGTGATGTTAATGGTCTAAACTAATAATTAGGAACTGTTTCTCATTCATAAACTGGAATTAATGTTAGAAATTTTGAAATGAATACGAAAAAAATGATGGTATCAAATATTACTGGGAAATAAGCAAAAGGGGAAAAACAGTTCTGGAAACTTTCAACTGTAGAACCAACATTTCAAAGTCATAACGCCTTAGTGATTAAAATTTATTGTCTTGTTTCTTTAAATTATAAGCACCAAAAAAAAAGGCATTCAATGTTCTCGAACCCTGCAATATTTCAATGCACATATGCCGTTCTCAAAAGATTTCATTGAAGTTTAACTGGGGCAGGTATTGGATACGATTATTTAAATTTCCACTCCATGCTAAGCCTTTATTGAAAAAAAAAAATTAACCGATAGAAACCAACGTGTCAATATGTTCGTGTGACATAGGACAATAACAATACACTGAAAACTCGGGTTTTTCATCCGGCAAAACAAGCACTTACATGCGACCAATCCGGTTCAACATATTCCCATATACATACAGTATTGAAAATCCTATGAATACAGAAAAGGAAGATTAAAAAACTTTGCTCAAGATCTAGTGGGGCCATATTTTGCTCCAAATTCAGCCATTCTCGAAGAAAATGGGTTCCACTAGGTGTTTGTGGAAGCATAACTCCAGATTTCACCATTCTTCCATCAGGATATTTCTCAACTGTGGTGGGTAGACTGCAAAGCCTAACTGGCACCTTTCCAATATATATCCCAGACATCCTCAGTTTGATTCAGTTCCGGACAAATTAGGCAGTCGGCATAGTTGTTTTAAATATCAGGAATATTAATCGAACTTTTCACATAAAATGTTTGCATGGTGGATAGTCGCGTTTTCGTCTTCGAAGAATGCATCGCAATCCAAGTAAAACTGAAGCATTCCAAAGCCAATTTGGTCCGAATGATATTCGTGTTAATGGAACCCTCTGATGTGATTACACCTCGTCCTTATGAGCAGAACATACCCCATACCACGATACACTTCCAGAAACCCGAGTGTTGAATAAGTATCAGTATGAATAGCATGGATTCATGAGGTTCACTCCCCATTTTCAGTCTATCATTGATGAAAAAAGTATAAATAAAGATGCGTCAGACCATATCAGCTTTACTTTTTTTTCTATCCTACAGTCCAGTCTTCACTTTGACGCATCATTCTGTTCGATATTTCTCAAAAAAATCGAACAGAATGGCTCACATGTACTTGTGGAGGTGCTTTGAGATGATTGCTTTTGACACATCAGTGATTTCCTTTGTTTCCTGGATTGTGCCTCCAGTTAAACGTACTCCAACAATAACACTCTCTGAAAATCGGAAATAGCGCCTATCTTGTCCCTGATGAGATCGATAAGAAGCACCAGGAAAGCGTTCAGTATTTATCTGATTCCAAGAAACTTCTGATCATACCACGTAACCACTTACATTTTGCATGCCGTACGCTCAATTTTCCGTTGCAGTCAATTGCAAAAGGATTCTAATATTTTTTGGTTAGTGAGTATAATTTTACAAGGCCTGGACAGTTTGTTGGGGGTTTTTGTAGGAAACTGCCTCCTTGTGAGCAAAATGTAATGATCAGCAATCTTACAGAGATAGTAGGCAGAACAATATTGTTCGACGTGGTTAAATTAACCCCGACCTCGAGTGTGAAGTGGTATTTTAAAAATAATTAAATGAATAATTCTAGAAATTTCTGGACACATTCTGAGTGTGCCCCCATCGAGTCAGAGAAGTTTACGAGATAGAACGAATGCAATGACATCACCTAGTTCACCAGTCACGCATGCTAGACCCACGACCAATTCAAAAAACGTTTAGGTAACCAACAGCGTTAGTGTCCAGCAGTCTAGTTTCTGGTTTCATTTTATCTTTTGATAGTGTATGAAAGTGGATATTAATAAAACTAATAGTTAACGCTTTTAAAAACAATAGTATAATTTTAGTAATAGTACGTAGTGATATACCCAGCCGTAGTTATTCGATGCATTAGAAAATTCATTGTCAAAATTGAAAATGTGTAGATATTTGGAGTCCCTTGGTCCAATTCCGTAAACTTCCTTTTTTGGTAAATATGCCTTCGGAATCCAGGAAGAAAACAAGATGGTCTTGATATTTGAGCTATGCAACAGAGACTGGATATTGTCAATGGAATCTGAAAAAAACATCAAACAGGAAGTTAATTAAAATTCATGACTTACTGAAACATTTCAATAGATACTTTCCCTAATTCAAAATAAATACATGCCCTAATTTATACTAAGGACAAAAGTGAAGATATAATGACCAAAAGTGCACAAATTTGAATAATATTTGAGAATGGAACTGAAAGTTTTAAATTCTTTTTTAATCATAGTAATTAAAGGGGTGCATACCGAATCTTGAATTCATGATGACGATAACATCGGGTCTGGATAAAAGTTCCCGGGCGAAAGCCAAAAGAAAATTAAGGAAAATTTCCTTTCCCCACATATTCATCGTGCGATCTAGAACGAAAAAATAAAAGAAAAGTTTCCCTAATTTTAATTATATTGCATTTACCACTAGCTGTACTTTATGGTGAGAACTGCGGTGCATGGACCAGTTTGACAGTCGTGCCTGGAAGTGGCTGATACCAGGAGAAATTTACTTGCCGTTCTATATCATCCCTACAATCAGGTTTGGTGAAGGAGCGGTTCTCTTAGGTAGCACAATTTGAAGAATCGATGTCCTTCTCACACCAGATGGGAAAGAAGTGAATTCGAATCCCATCGATGACTTGAGTAATTTTTATGGGCCTTCTTCCAATGTGGCGTGAGTTAGTCGCTCTCAAAGAAGGGTAGCATGCTTTTTTCTCCCGGAAACTGGAGTTTTTCGTTCAGAAAAAGAAAATGGACCACAGAACAAACGCAGTTTCCAGACATATCATGTAGAGCACAATATGAACTAAGTCGCTGATTCGACTAAAGTCCTACAACAACAACAAAAGAGGCTGTGTGATGGTTTTGGACTGTTTTACATACTTTCGATAGGGACATATTGGTTCTTTCGGACAAAATCATGGGTGTTGAGGTGCAATGTATATCCTGGACAATAATGGCTTAACTACTTTAGTTATTCTACTCGCGTGGCGATAGTTTGATTAGCAGAGGCCTATGATGCGAAAATGCAAGCTTATACAGCGTCAGCCAAGAAACCAAAACCTTCCCATTTCACCCATCCATCCCTCCAAATGTGTGTATAGCTCTGCCTTCGAATTTATTTAAGCTGTCGACTTTTACAACGATGGGTGGAAGTTTCTTCCAGCAGTCGATCACCTGTTGGCTAAAGGACAATTTCCTCACATCTATTCTACAACTGTCTTTCCTCAATTTGAATTTATGCCCTCTCAGGTGATTATTCTGAGCAAGAGGAAGAATCCCATCGGCATGCTCAAACCATTCAAAGCTCAATCATATATAATCGCAGGTGTCTAGTCTCCAGACACTGTAATTTACAAACCTTCAGGGTTTATTCGTAAGAGCACCCCTTTTTTTACATTCACTAATCTTTGTGCCCTTCTCTGTACTCGTTTCAACAGCTCTACATCAGTGGCGTAGCTGCCATGTAGGCAGGAAAGGCAATTGCCTCCGTGCCCTGGCGCCCTTTTGGGGCATGGCACCTTTGGATTTCTCCTGTTTTGCAATTTTCATTTATTAATTAGGGGCCAGAATATGTTCTTTGCCTCCGGGACCAAAAAAGGGTAGCTACGCTACTGCTCTACATCCTTACAAAAAGGTGGCCTCCAGACCTGTGGTCAGTATTCAAGGTGTGGCCTGACCATTGCTTTCTACAAGTGGATAATCACCTCATAGAAAAACAGTTTGAGCATGCTCAATGCGAATGGGATTGTTCCTCTTGCTCAGAATAATCACCTGAGAGGGCATAAATTCAAATTGAGGAAAGACAGATGTAGGACAGATGTGCGGAAGTTTGCCTTCAGCCAGCGGGTGGTTCATTGGTGGAACAGACTTCCATCCCTTGTCGTGGAAGTTGATAGCCTAAATAAGTTTAAGGCTCAGCTGGACAGGTATTTCGAACGAACAGAGGGGTGAAATGAGAACCTGTTTTTTTTTTTCTTTTTGGCTGATGCTGCATAAGCTTGCTTTCTTGCATCAAATGCCTCTACTAATGCTAATGCTAAAAGTATTACTCCCTCTGGTTGCCCCTTGAACATGCTGCTGCAAAAAAACATTCATACAATAAATCTTGCTAGTGTGCGAGTGACCAATTTAAAGTTCCAGTCAATATCTGGAAAATTAAAATCCCCATTATAAGACTCTCTGATTTACTTTCCCACTCTATTTTCCTGTGCAGTTGTTTGTTATACTCATAAGAGTCATTAGGCCTACAACACTCTCCTTTCTTAATTTTGCTTTCCACGTGCTTATGTCACACCAAACTGACTTAGCATTGCACTGTCCAGCCATGTTGAACTGGAGGAACTGACTCATTAGCAACTCATTTCTCACACTCCTTACATCGAGCGCACACAAAGACATTTTCTTTGGCAATATCATGGCCCGTTCCTGATAGCTCGCTTTTGAAAAAAAGCCCTGAATTAGGGTTGAATTTGAAAGTGTCTGCAATTCTGTCCAGACACGATATGATGAGAGCCCTGTCGATCAATTCGGCCCTGGAAAGATGGTGGAAGGCTCAAGGGGTAGAATTTTTTTCAGCCTGGTCTGTACTTCTTAACAGGAGAAACTGCTTCTAGAGGGGTGGGATACACTTAAATAGAAAGGGTGCAAGAATATTTGCTGAAGCTATCGAGGCACTGTTAGGTGGGTCGGAAAAGTGCTAGCTTGGAATGTTACAAGGACTAATAGATTTAACAGTAGCCACTGGCAGAGGTGAAAGAGATTCTTGCACTGCTTCTATTGGAATGAGCAGAAGCCTGAAAAACAAGATGCATGGTATTTCAGAGACTGCTGGGAGCCATTGCGGTACAAGTAAACACATGGGTTGTGTTAGGATAGCTAAGAATAGAAACAGGTGCATGTATACCTGCGTGTACACCAATGCTAGGAGTTTAGTAAATAAATTTGATGAATTTGAGGTATTGCTCAAAACATCAAAGGCAGATATTGTTGGGATTTCAGAGACGTGGTGTTACACAGATATAAAGAATGCAGAACTGGAATTTGGGGAATACAATGTGTATAGAAAGGATAGACAGGACAGGAGGGGAGGAGGGGTTATGCTATTAGTTAAAAAACACATAAAATCCAAGGAAGTGAAGCCAGTCGACATTGATGGACAGGGCAGTGTCGAGTCAGTTTGGTGTGACATAAGCATTGGGAGATCAAACATTTTTTTTTTTATGAAAACCCCAAACACGAAAGGTATCAAAATCTATAGTACTTAGTACCGTGCATGGGTTGAAGGAGAAGTATGGAGAGAGGGGGATGCCGGAAACTTTGCTCTAGAGACTAAACATGGGTTTCACCACTTCAAGCCTCCAATAAGCAAAGTGGTGGTATTTCACCGGTTGATGAAAGTCATCTACCACCTATAATTTGAGAGTAGGAGTGTGCTATAGGCATAATGACTCATGAATATTAGCTTTAGTAGAGTAATATAATGCAAGAAAGAAAGCTTATGCAGCATCAGCCAGAAAAAAAAATCAAAACAACTTCCACTTGACCCCTCCGTTCGTTCGAAATACCTGTTCCAACTTAGCTTAAAATTATTTAAGCTATCAACTTCCACCACAAGGGATGGAAGTGTGTTCCACCAACCAACTACCCACTGGCTGAAGGCAAACTTCCGCACATCTATCCTACAAATGTCTCTCCTCAATTTGAATTTATTTCCTCTCAGGTGATTATTCTCAGCAAGAGAAAGAATCCCATCAGCACTGAGCATGCTCAAACCATTCAAGGCTTTGTGCACACCTATAACATCACTTCGCCGATACCTAGTCTCCAGGCGCTTCATTTTCCAAAATTGAAGCCTTTCTTCGTAAGACCAACCCTTCGTTCCATTTACTAATCTTGTTGCCCTTCTCTGTACTCGTTCCAGCAGCTCTACATCCTTCTGGAAATGAGGCCTCCACGCCTCTGTACAGTTCTCAAGGTGTGTCTTGACCATTGCCTTATACAAAGGAATAATCACATCCTTATCCCTGCTAGAAACATTCCTGTATATCATTGATACGACACCATGAGCTACTCTGCAGCACGTCTGCACTGCTCAGAGAACTTCATATCTGCCTGCACAACTACCCCCATGTCCTTTTCATTCTCTAACACTGTCAGTGTAGTACCACAGAGTTGATACGTTGCTTTGGGGTTGCTGTTTCCCATGTGTAGTACTTTACATTTGTCAATGTTAAACTTCATTTGCCACCTCTCAGCCCATCTGCTCAACCTTTCCAGATCCTGTTGCAGCAGCATTGTGTCAGTAGTGTCCTTGACAACCCTGCCAACCTTTGTATCGTCTGCAAACTTGGACATCAAGCCCGATATACCATCATCAATATCATTTATAAATACAGAAAACAATAATAGACCCAACATTGAACCCTGAGGGACTCCACTAATAACATTAGTCCACGATGAGCAGTGTCCATTGATTACCACTCTCTGTCTTCTCCCCCTCAACCATCCCTTTATCCATAGCAGCAATTTGCCTCCAATGCCACACTGCTCCAATTTGTGCATCAGTCTTCCATGTGCAACAGTATCAAAAGCCTTTCTAAGATCCAAGTATATAATATCAAAGTTATTCCCTGCATCCAGTTCTTTTGTGACTGCATCATACTGTCCAATAAAATTGGTCAGGCAAGACTTCCCCTTATCGAAACCATGCTGGGTCCGAGCTATAACTGAAGTCTTGTCTCGATGATCCTGAAGTGCTTCTTTAACCATTGTCTCCATTAATTTTCCTGGAACAGAAGTTAAACTCACAGGACTATAATTACTTGTGTTGCCCGTTGATCCTCCTTTGTGAATTGGGGTCACATTTCCACATCTCCATTTTATGGGTACCTCCCCTGAGTCCAAGGAAGCTCTCATAATTATGGCTAAGGGTTTGCTTACTTCCTTTGCTGCCTCCTTTAATATAACTGGATAGATCCCATCCACCCCGGGTGCCTTTGTTGTGTTTATCTTCCACAATTTCTCCTCTACTTTACTCTCAGTTATTACAAAATCATGTAGCTCACTGACAGAGTTGAATACACCTCTGGCATTCCCCTCGCTGAATAACTCCTCATGTGTGAATGTCGATGCAAAATATTCATTTAGTTTGTTAGCTACCTGAGCAGGGTCATCAACAGTTGACCAATCAATATCAAGCGGACCAAATTGATTCACCCTCTTCCTTTCCGAGTTTACATAAAAAAAAATAACTCTTTGCGGTTTTTGTTTGCATCCCTTGCCAATGATTTCTCGTAATCCGCCCTCGCCTGCCTAACTTCCTTTGTAACTTAGTTACAGATCAACTTGTATCTATCATCCATTTAGACGCCGACCGGGCTAGCCGAGTGGGTAAAGTACCTGCCTGGCAACCCAAAGGTCGCGGGTTCGATTCTCGCCTCGGGCTTGGATCAAAGTACAGCAAAAAGCTAGGGAGGTGCAATATGACCACAGAAGCCGATGCGCCAACAACTACCAAATCAAAAAAAAAAAAAAAAAAAAAAAAAAATCATCTATTTAGGCCTAAACCTTGAACAATATTTCTTGGTTGGTATGTAAAGCCTAGTAGCTTCCAAGATAAATTCTTTGAATGCTTCCCATTTTGAATTTGCTGTTGGTAACATCATCAGTTGGTCCCACTGTATAGAATTTAAATACTGTCTCAGTCCATCGTAGTCGCCTTTACGGAAGCAATAACCCTTCCCTTTACCCCTAATGGTAGTTACCTCTTTGAGTAACTCCCACTTCAGCACACTGTGATCACTGCCACCTAGCGGTTCATTTATCTGCAGATTCTTAATGCATGAAGAATCACTGCTGATAATCAAATCAAGAGTATTACTCCCTCTAGTTGCCTCCCGAACATGCTGATGTAGAAAACAATCATCCAATAAATCCACAAAAGCCTTGCTAGTGTGTGAGTGACCAACCCACAAATTCCAGTCAATATCTGGGAAAATAACGTCCCCCACAGTATAATAAGAAACTTTACATGGAAATTGAGTGGACCAGTAAATCAGAGAGTCTTATAATGGAGGATTTTAATTTCCCAGATATTGACTGGAATTTGGGGACTGGTCACTCGCACACTAGCAAGACCTTTGCGGATTTATTGGATGATTGTTTTCTACATCAGCATGTTCGGGAGGCAACTAGATGGGGTAATACTTTCGATTTGATTATCAGCAGTGATTCTTCATGCATTAAGAATCTGCAGATAAATGAACCACTAGGTGGCAGTGATCACAGTGTGCTGAAGTGGGATTTACTCAAAGAGGTAACTACCATTAGGGGTAAAGGGAAGGGTTATTGCTTCCGTAAAGGCGACTACGATGGACTGAGACAGTATTTAAATTCTATACAGTGGGACCAACTGATGATGTTACCAACAGCAAATTCAAAATGGGAAGCATTCAAAGAACTTATCTTGGAAGCTACTAGGCTTTACATACCAACTAAGAAATATTGTTCAAGGTTTAGGCCAAAATGGATGTCAGATGAACTAATGAGACACATGGCAGAGAAGAAAAATGCATGGGATACATACAAATTAATGGGTGACATGGAAGCCTATGATAGATACAAGTTGATCTGTAACCATGTCACAAAGGAGATTAGGCAGGCAAAGGCAGATTATGGGAAATCCTTGGCAAAAGATGCAAAGAAATACGGAAAAGAGTTCTTTTCTTATGTAAACTCTAGAAGGAAAGGGTTGAATCAGATTGGTCCACTGGATATTGATGGTTCAATAGTTCAGGATCCTGCTCAGGTGGCTAACAAAGTAAAGGATTATTTTGCATCAAAATTCACACATCCGGAGTTATTCAGCGAGGAGAATGCCAGAGGTGTATTCAACTCTGTCAGTGAGCTACATGATTTTGTAATAACTGAGAGTAATGTGGAGGAGAAATTCTTGAACATAAACACAATAAAGGCCTGGGGTGGATTGGATCTATCCAGTTATATTAAAGGAGGCAGCAGAGGAAGTAAGCACACCCTTAACCGTAATTAAGAGAGCTTCTTTGGACTCAGGGGAGATATTCATGGACTGGAGATGTGCAAATCTGATCCCAATTCACAAAGGAGGATCAAAGGCTCAAAAAAGTAATTATAGACCTGTTAGTTTAACTTCTGTTCTAGGAAAAGTAATGGAGGCAATGGTTAAAGTAGCACTGCAGGATCATTTAGACAAGACTTCAGTTATAGCTCGGACACAGCACGGTTTTGTTAAGGGGAAGTCTTGCCTGACCAATTTGATTGGATACTATGATGTGGTCACAAAAGAACTGGATGCAGGGAATGACTTACATTGATTTCATATATTTGGATCTTATAAAGGCTTTTCACAGTGTTGCACATGCAAGACTGCTGCAAAAATTGGAGCAGTGTGGCATTGGAGGCAAATTGCTGCTATGCATAAAGGGATGGCTGAGTGGGAGAAGACAGAGAGTGGTAATCAATGGACACTGCTCATCGTGGACTAATGTTATTAGTGGAAACCCTCAGGCTTCAGCGTTGGGTCCATTATTGTTTTCTGTATTTATAAATGATATTGATGATGGTATATCAAGCTTAATGTCCAAGTTTGCAGACGATACAAAGGTTGGCAGGGTTCTTATGGACACTACTGACGCTATGCTGCTGCAACAGGATCTGGAAAGGTTGAGCAGGTGGGTTGAGAGGTGGCAAATGAAGTTTAACATTGACAAATGTAAAGTACTACATATGGGATGTAGTAACCCCAGAGCAATGTATCAACTCTGTGGTACTACACTGACAGTGGTAGAGAATGAAAAGGACCTGGGTGTAATTGTGCAGGCAGTTCTCTGAGCAGTGCAGATCGGCAGCAAGAGTAGCTCATGGTGTATTGTCAATGATATACAGCAATCTTTTCAGCAGGGATAACGTGCTGATTATTCTTTTATTTGAGGCAATGGTCAGGCCACACCTTGAGTACTGTATACAGGTCTGCATTCCTCATTTCAAGAAGGCTGTAGATCTGCTAGAAAGAGTACAGAGAAGGGCAACAAGATTAGTGAATGGAACAAAGGGTTGCTCTTACGAAGAAAGGCTTAGGTTTTGCAAATTACAGTGCCTGGAAACTAGGCTCGAGCAACGTCATGTGATTGAAGTGTATAAAGCCTTTAATGGTTTGAGCATGGTCAATGCCGATGGGATTCTTCCACTTGCTCAGAATAATCACCTGAGAGGGAATAAATTTAAATTGAGGAAAGACTGACGTAGGATAGGGGTGCGGGAATTTGTCTTTAGCCAGCGGATAGTTGGTTGGTGGAACAGACTAGCATCCCTTGTCGTGGAAGTTGATAGCCTAAATAAATTTAAGGCTCAGCTGGACAGGTATTTCGAACGAACGGAGGGGTGAAATGGGAGTGTTTATTTTTTTTGGTTTTGGCTGATGCTGAATAATCTTGCTTTCTTCCAAATGCTTCTACTAATGCTAACATAAAACAAGCAGTACACTTCGAGAGGCTGCGATTCAGAGGACAACCACTCCGGCAGTTCTCCTCTCAGCCACAGCCCTTCCACTATCAAGTTAGACATCATCAGGTTGTATATATTAAGTTATAACCTTACCTTTTCAAAACTAAGTAATTATAATATTTCGAAAATTGTAGATCTCTTAAAGTAGAACTTATAACTGACACAAATTAATAGCGTAGCTTAATTTAATTTATTATGGTACTCACCTTTTTATAATCTGCATTGATGTTAGAATAAAATGGATGATTATTTTAAATTTAAGTTAGCGTGAATAAGTTAGGATTTAAAAACCGAATTAAAATATGCGCAATGAAGTAGAAGTGCACGTCTTCGTCCTTGGTTGTCAAAGTTGAAATTGGAACAATTGAAGTTTTATGGTTGAAAACAGAAGGCCAATAGCCATAACAAATGGCTTTCGTTTTACACGTCTTCAGTTTGCAATGGTAGAATGAGGGTGAACGCGTGTATTTAAGAAGGCTAAGTTCCCTTGATGCTCCTGGATACATGTGGAAATCTCAGATGAATGAGATTCTGGTATCCTATGATTCCAGATGAGATTCCAGACACCGGTCGGAAATCTCATGCACCTGAGATTCCCACATGTATCCATTCGTAGAACTACCAGTATCTGCCATATCAATACGAAAAACAATGGTGGCAGATTCTAATACTACTGTCCATACAATGCTGGAGGAAATGGACTGTGGTTTGTTTGCAACTACAAGGACCAGTAAAGAATCCAAGAATATTGGTTTGAAGATATGAGTGTTGAAAAGTGCGTCCGTCTCCTCTTAAGCTTTTTGAGCGTTCTCAACCTTGCGTGTTTGTTATTATGACACAAGTTCCCGTGGCTACCTACTACTTAAAAGTCTAGCCACAGATTCTTTTCTGTTGATCAATGTTCTAATTCAACAGGAGAGCTTTGCGCTTGAACGATTTCCTCCAACAAACCTTGCAGAGTCTCCAAAACCTGAAATCTTCTCGTGTAGTGTGGGAAGGAATTACACATTTATAAAAGGGAGTATCGAAACCACACGAAGAATTCTTTAGACGCTCATCTTAAATAGACTTTACCTTTGAATAAGAGACTGTTTAATGCTTACCTTAGATAAGGAACTCACGATCTTCAGTTCAGATTTCTGAATCATGGAATTTTCCGTTATGGTTGCTACGTACACACCCACTGGCAATATAAACAAAGAATCAACATTAAAATCAATAAGCAGATGTGTGCCTACAGCATGCGCTGTCCAGTCAGAGATTTGTTAAGCAAATAGAGGCTTATTTGAATAATCAACAAAACATTCAGATTCTGAACACGCACAACAGCCCACATTTGATGCCACTACACAGCCATAATTATTAATATATAATGGAGCTTTCGCACTCCTGTAATGATCAATTGAGGTTAAAATTATTACACCATAATGAAAATATGAGGTGATGCCAAGGACCCTGAAAACTGTAGTTAACCTCGGTATAACTCACCAAGAAGCACATAATATTGATTGTTCATTTGGTGACATCAGATGTTAAATGAGGCAATCGATAGAATTTGAGTGGCTACCAGGCTTAGAAAAGCTTTTAATACTGTTGAACATGGAAGACTGCTGAACAAATTGAAGCAGCGTGGCATTGGAAGCAAATTGCTGCTATGGATAAAGGGGTGGTTGAGAGGGAGAAGAAAGTGAGTGGTAATCAATGGACACAGCTCATCGTGGACTAATGTTATTAGTGGATTCCATCAGGGTTCAGTTTTGGG
Organism: Mastigoproctus giganteus; assembly: GCF_048544385.1. NCBI lineage: Eukaryota > Metazoa > Arthropoda > Arachnida > Uropygi > Thelyphonidae > Mastigoproctus > Mastigoproctus giganteus. The sequence goes on from NC_143580.1 coordinate 226,560,387, forward strand.
TCCATTATTGTTTTCTGTATTTATAAATGATATTGATGATGGTATACCAAGCTTAATGTCCAAGTTTGCAGACGATACGAAGGTTGCCAGGGTTGTTAAGGACACTACTGAAGCTATGGTGCTGGAATAGGATCTGGAAAGGTTGAGCAGATGGGCTGAGAGGTGGCAAGTGAAGTTTAACATTGACAAATGTAAAGTACTATATATGGGAGACAGAAACCTCAGCGCAACGTATCCACTCTGGGGTACTAAACTTACAGTGGTAGAGAATGAAAAGGACCTGGGTTAATTATGCAGGCAGGTAAGAAGTTCTCTGAGCATGCAGACAGGCTGCAAGAGTAGCGCATGTTGTCTTGTTAATGATATACGGGAATTTTTCTAGCAGGGATGAGGTGATTATCCCCTTGTATAAGGCAATGGTCAGAACCTTGAGTACTGTATACAGGTCTGGAGGCCTCATTTTAAGAAGGATGTAGAGCTGCTGGAAGGATTACAGAGAAGGGCAACAAGATTAGTGAATGGAAAAAAGGGGTGCTCTTACGAAGAAAGGCTTAAATTTTGCAAATTACAGTGTCTGGAGACTAGGCACCAGCGAGGTGATCTGATAGAGGTGTATAAAGCCTTGAATGGTTTGAGCATGCTCAATGCTGATGGGATTCTTCCTCTTGCTCAGAATAATCACCTGAGAGGGCATAAATTCAAATTGAGGAAAGACAGATGTAGGATAGATGTGCGAAAATTTGCCTTTAGCCAGCGAGTGGTTGGTTGGTGGAACAGACTTCCATTCCTTGTTGTGGAAGTTGATAGCCTAAATAAATTTAAGGATCAGCTGGACAGGTATTTGGAACGAACGGAGGGGTGAAATGGGAGTGTTTTTTTTTTTTTTTTTTTTTTGGCTGATGCTGCATAAGCTTGCTTTGCTGCCTTACCGCATATTGCGGGATTCTCGTCGGGTCTTAGTGTGGGGTTAAAGAGAACACCGCAACAGTCCTCTGTATGTACAGGAACACAAATATTCGATGGTTTGGGTTGCTCTTATGGTGGGTGGTATTTGTTTCTGTGGTGATACACAACGTCGTCAGGGAAGGGACCTTTGCTGCACGTCTTTGTAGAGACGAGCTCCTGTGACCATAGTCTTTTCCCATTTTGGTTCAGGCATAATCAGTTACAATTTTAAAATTTCCTCTAACTGAACATGGTGGACAGATTTCAAAGATTGCCTAAATCATTTATGAAACTCGGGAAGAGTAGCAGATCCAAAGAAGGGCTATGAGGAACTAATCTCCTGAAGTTAAAAGAGGAGGAGTTCCTCAGATGTCCATCTTTAAATATTGCCACTAATTAAGAATCAGCAATCAAGCGGTAAATACAGGCACTTTCAGGTTTATTGAAACAAAATGCAATTGAAACTATTGTAAACAACAACGGCTGCGTGTCAACTGCTTCACTTACCATGAGGTACTCTTCGAATGTTGCATAATAGGACAGGGCCATCTGGCCTCACATTTACGCTCTAACAGGTCCAAGACAGAGCGTTAGCAGACTGCCCATTTTTCCAAACATCTGGCTAATAAATAGAATGGGCGTGATATTTAACTTTCAGCCTTGACACGCCATGGCCTGTCAACACCTTGTCGTTGTAGAAGGGTTTAGGGGCATCAAAGAGGAAGGCCATGTTGCTCCGTGTATACTGTCTGTCAATTACTTGTATTCTGAAGGCCGATTTTCTGTTTGCTGGACGAAAAACACAAGTTTTCGGGAGAAAAATACGATGCTGTCCCCGCCTGAGACTGACTAACTCAGCCACGTTTGAAAAAGGCCCACAAAAATTCCTCATGTCATCGACTGGACTCGAATTCAGGTCTATTCCACCCGGTGTGCGGAGGCCTGCGATCCTACCAATTGTGCTACCCACCAGTGCTCCTTAATATGAATCTTGAAGATGTTCTCGATATGTAAACCATGGGTATGAGAGAAGATTTCAATAAACAAACAATATACACTGAGTGATCACTGAATTATGACCACCTACCTAATACTTCGTATGTCCTCCTTTTTCCCTCAATACAGCAGCTATCCGACGTGGCATTGATTCAACAAGATGTCGGAAGCGTTCGGGAATTATGTCCAACCAAACTGTGTGTAATGCGGTCAGCAATGCAGGTATGGAAGTGATTAGTGTATTCAGACGCCTCATATGCCTTTCCATAGTGTATAACAAGTGCTCTATGGGATTGATATCGATGGAGTTCGGAGGCCAATCGATATGCTGGAAATCAGAACTGTGTTCCTCAAACCATTCCTTCCCAACGAGTCACCGATGGATCGGCGCATTATCATATTGGAAGACACCATCGTCATTTGAGGAAAGGTGGGGTGTACACAGGCAGCAAGCAGTTGAGGATAGCAGAGACCACTGATACGTTGTTCCTCATGCACCAGGGGTCCAAATTCCTGCCATTGAATCATGGCCCACATCGTTCAATCGCCTCCACCTGCCTGCATTTTCTATAGCCCATACGTGCACACCTTCTATAGCCCATACGTGCGAGCGTGCGACGCATCGTCATGCCAGATATTGTTCCCGGTTGTCCCATCTTGTATTCGGTAGTCAACTCTTCAACAGTGCTACGCCTGTTCGCCTGTTCAAATCGTCGGACCCGGCCCCTACCTCTAACATTAGCCTTTCGCTGATCTTTGTAGTTTTGCCGTCGGGTCGTTCTTTGACCATTTTGTCGCCAGTCCTGGTACACTTCAACTATGGCGGTTCTCGAAAACCCCACCAGTTCAGCCGTTTGGGATATGGAGGCACCAACTCGTCGAGCACCCACAATCTGTCCATTATCAAAGTCCGATAATTTCTTCCTTTTACCCATCACGCTCGGAATTTTACTACCTACTGAGACACTGACACCATGTCTCTCCTACGTAGGAAGACTAACTCTGTACTCTCGCTGCTCAAGTGCTCAACGGGTCGCATTTAGTTTCATAGGGATGGTCACAATTCAGAGACCATTCATTGTAGATCTTACAAATATAATAGCAATATCTATTTAGCAAGAATAAATCCAGGAAGGGCAATGGAAAGTGAGAATTGTCATTAATACCCGCGTACTAAGTTAAAGATAGTGAGTATTAAGATTGGATATTTAGTTTTAAAGTAAATAAGGCTAAAGTTTGAAGAAACACTGGATTTGGGGATGGGAAAGTTATAGACGTATATGATCCGTAGGTCAGGAACGGAAATGCAGTAGCACACGCTCTTTGAGTAGACCAGGGTTCAAGTCCCTGACTGCTAAATACGGTCGATCTGCCAATACAAACTGGACCAGCGTGGCATATTATGGTCCATTTCCCTCAACTTGAATCATTGAGGAGGCGTCCATCCTGCAGACCTTTGATGATGACTGCAGTTTATCTTTTTAACTTTATGATAAATAGCGGTGAAATGGAAACAGGCAATTTCGAGTAATATAAGAGAGCAAACTGGGTCAGGGGTCAACAGTAGGGAAGGGGATCCATTTGCGAACAGGCCAGAAAGGGTTGCTGAGGGCAAGAACAATAGCAGTGTGAAAGTGGATACGAAGCGTTCCTTTCCGTCTAAGCCACCGTTAGGAAGCAAACAGGAAATGAGTGGCCGTCCAGTGTTTGCCTAAAGAGAAAACGGCGTCAGGGTGGCTGACATTTGGATAATTTCGATATATTTAGCAGAGAAGGTGTGAACACAAAAATGGGTGGTTTGGAGGTGACCGGAAAACATGAAAAGGTCATACTGCCGTATGAAAAAAATAAGAAATTTCTAGAAAGGATTAGCATTAGCAAACGCACGTAATGCAAGAAAGCAAGCGTATATAGCATCAGCCAAAAAAAAGCTTTATTTCACACATCCACTCGCTCCAAATGTTTGTCAAATTCTGCCTTGAATCTGTTTAAGCTATCAACTTCTACAACGACAGATGGAAATTTGTTCCACCAATCAACCACCCGCTAGCTAAAGGCAAACTTCCGCACATCTATCCTACAACCGACTTTCCTCAATTTGAATTTATGCCCTCTCAGGAAATTATTCTGAGCAAGAGGAAGAATCCCATCAGCATTGAGAATACTCAAACCATTCAAGGTTTTATACATCTCAATCAGATCACCTCGCTGGTGCCTATTCTCCAGATACTGTAATTTCCAAAACTTAAGCATTTCTTCGTAAAGGCAACCCTTTGTCCATTCACTACTCTTGTTGCCCTTCTCTGTACCCGTTCCATCAGCTCTACATCCTTCTTAAAATGAGGCCTTCAGACCTGTATACAGCACTCAAGGTGTGGCCTGACCATTGCCTTATACAAGGGAATAATCACCTCCTTATCCCTGCTAGAAACATTCCTGTATATCATTGACAAGACACCATGAGCTACACTTGCTGCCTGTCTACACTGTTCAGAAAACTTCATAGCTGCCTGCACAATTACCCCAGGACCTTTTCATTCCCTGCCACTGTCAGAGTCGTACCCAGAGTTGATACATTACTCTGGTTTTACTGCATCCCATACGCAATACTTTACATTTGCCAATGTTAAACTTCGTTTGTCACCTCTCAGCCCATCTGCTCAACCTTTCCAGATAATTTTGCAGCAGCATAGCGTCAGTAGTGTCCTTGACAACCCTGCCAAACTTTGTATCGTCTGTAAACTTGGACATTAAGCTTGATATACCATCATCAATATTGTTTATAAATACAGAAAACAATAACCGACCCAACACTGAACCCTGAGGGACTCCACTAATAACATTAGTCCACGATGAGCAGTGTCCATTGATTACCACTCTCTGTCTTCTCCCCCTCAACCACCCCTTTATCCATAGCAGCAATTTGCCTCCAATGCCACACTGCTCCAATTTGTGCAGCAGTCTTCAATTTGTAACAGTATCAAAAGCCTTTCTAAGATCCAAGTATATAATATCAAAGTTATTCCCTGCATCCAGTTCCTTTGTGACTGCATCATAGAATCCAATCAAATTGGTCAGACAAGGCTTTCCCTTAACAAAAGCATCCTGTGTCCGAGTTATAAGAGTAGTGTTGTCTAGATGATCTTGCAATGCTACTTTAACCAGTGCCTTCATTAATTTTCCTGGAACAGAAGTTAAATTCACATGTCTATAATTACTTCTCAGCCTTTGATCCTCCTTTGTGAATTGGGTTCACATTTGTACATCTCCAGTCCATGGAAACCTCCCTGTAGTCCAAGGAAGCTCTCACAATTATGGCTAACTTATGGGTTCGCTTACTTCCTTTGCTGCTTCCTTTAATATAACTGGATAGATCCCGTCCACCCCAGGTGCCTTTTTTATGTTAATCCTCAACAATTTTTCCTCCAATTTCCTCTGAATTATTACAAAATCATCTAGCTCACTGCCAGAGTTTACTTCACCTACGACATTCCCCTTCCTGAATAACTCCTCATGTGTGAATGTCGATCCAAAATATTCATTTAGTTTGTTAGCTACCTGAGCAAGATCCTCAACTGTCTAACCATCAATATGCAGTGGACCAATATGATTCATCCCTTTCCTTCTAGAGTTTACATAAGTAAAGAACTTTTCTGTTTTCTTTGCATCCTTTGCCAAGGATTTCTCATAATCTGCCTTTGCCTGCCTAATCTCCTTTGTGACTTGGTTACACACCAGCTTATATCCATTAATTTAATTTATATGTATCACATGCATTTTTCTGCTGTGCCATATATCTCATTATTCCATCTGACATCCATTTAGACCTAAAGCTTGAACAATATTTCTTGATTGGTATGTAAAGCCTAGTAACTTCCAAGATAAGTTCTTTGAATGCTTGCCATTTTGAATTTGCTGTTGGTAACATCACCAGTTGGTCCCACTGTATAGAATTTAAATACTGTCTGAGACCATAGTAGTCGCCTTTACGAAAGCAATAACCCTTCCCTTTACAAGTGATGGTAGTTATATCTTTGAGTAAATCCCACTTCAGCACACTGTGATCACTGCCACTTAGTTGTTCTTTTATCTGCAGATTCTTAATGCATGAAGAATCACTGCTGATAATCAAATCAAGAGTGTTACTCCCTCTTGTTGCCTCCCAAACATGCTGATGTAGAAAACAATCATCCAATAAATCCACAAAAGCCCTGCTAGTGTGTGAGTAACCAGCCCCCAAATTCCAGTCAATATCTGGGAAATTAAAATCCCCCATTATAAGACTCTCTGATTTACTGGCCCACTCTATTTCTCCGAACAGTTTCTTATTATACTCATCAGAGTCATTAGGCCTATAGCACACTCCTACTCTCAATTTTGATCTCTAATGCTTATGTCACACCAAACTGACTCGACACTGCACTGTCCAGCGATGTCGACTGGCTTCACTTCCTTGGTTTTTATGTGTTTCTTAACTAATAGCATAACCCCTCCCCCCTTCCTATCCTGTCTATCCTTTCTGTAGACGTTGTACTCCCCAAATTGCAGTTCCGCATCCCTTATATCTGTGTGACACCACGTCTCTTATATCCCAACAAAATCTGCCTTTGATGTTTTGAGCAATACCTCAAATTCATCAAATTTATTTACCAAACTCCTAGCATTGGTTTACACTGAAGTATACATGCACCTTTTTCTATTCTTAGCTACCTTAACACAACCCAGGTGTTTACTTGTACCTTAATGACTCCCAGCAGTCTCTGAAATATCCTGCATCTTGTTTTTCAGGCTTCTGCTCATTGCAATAGAAGCAGTGCAAGAATCGCTTTCACCTCTGCCAGTGGCTACTGTCAATCTATTATTCCTTGTATCCCTCCAAGCTAGCAGTTTTCCGACCCACGTAACTCTTCCTCGATGGCATCAGCAAATATTCTTGCACCCTTTCTATTTAAGTGTATCCCATCCCTGTAGAAGCAGTCTCTCCTGTTAACAAGTACAGACCAGGCTGAAAAAAATTCTACCCGTTGAGCCTTGCACAATCTTTCCAGGGCCGAATTGATCGACAGGGCTCTCATCATATACTCCCTCCCATCGTGTCTGGGCAGAATTGCAGACACTTTCAAATTCAACCCTAATTCACGGCTTTTTTTCAACAGTGACCTGTACTTGTTAAGTAATTCTGCCGGTCTCCTACTCTTAATATCATTAGTGCTAATGTGTACAACAACATCACCTCTTGTGCCCTTAAAAGATGATATCCGATCTACAACGTCATCAACCTTTGCCCCTGGCAGACATACCCTGCTCCTCTTCCACCTATCGTTTTTACAAAGCATGTTCCCCGTTTCCCTGACAATAGAGTCACCAACAACTACTAGTTCTTGTGGGACCAGCACATTCTGCCTTGGGGGTAGCAGCTGTGTTGAATGATGACCAAGTACAAGCTCTGGCGTTGATGTGGGCAGCTGAGAGCTTGATGGCAGTTTAGGGCTAAAGTCTCAGTTTAGAAAAGCAGTTGCCCACCCACTGATGACGAGCCAATAAGCCCCGAAACGATGCCGTTTTGGGTAATGGCATCCACTGAGAACAAGCATAAATAATCTTCTTTTATGGTGAAACTTTACTCATTCCAGGTAGTGCAATATTATCGTAACTCCTTGTGAAGATTTTTACAATATGAGGTGTACATAATGATGCCATTTTATAACTACTTAAGTAGTTGGCTACGTACAGAAATTATGCTATTGCACTAACTTGTACACTAACAAATCTATAATTACTCGCGTCACCCTTTGATCCCTTTTGTGAATTGGGAATACATTTGCACATCTCGGGTCTCTGGAGCGCTCCCTTAAATTAAAACAATTAAAACTCTCTGATAGATCCAATACATGGTTATGTGCCCAAGTCCGAGGAGCATTCAAGAGGAAACAAAAAGCATTCAAAATATGCAAAAAGTACCATAACTCAGCTGACTACCAGATGTACAAGGAAGAGCGGGCAACCCTCCTCAAATGTAAACGAAATGCATTCAGGCAACTGGTACTCAACAGAATAAACCACTCCAAACGTATTACATCCAAATGCAACAAAGATTTCGATATCGATGAGAAAGTATTTCAGGAATGGTATCTTTGACTTTCAACCAGATGCCATTAGACCCAAAAACCCCAAACCTAAGTGATTTCGTCATGCACTCCGGACAGCCCCTTTCCACTATAACCTAACAAAACAACACCTTATAAATACCATCAATAGACTTCCTAATAAATCTACAATTGGTCCTGACAGCTTCCCTCTATTCATCGTTAAAGTTTGTAGTGCCTTCATTGTGGATCGCCTTCTTTTAATCTTTAATCGCATATTGAATTCTGGATCAATCCCGACAATGTGGAATCACCCATACCCAAAAGAAGAAACCCAAAGGCGCCAAAGGACTTGAGACCGATCTCAGTGGGCTGCTTCCTATTAAAAATGTTTGAGAAAACTATCTTATCAACACTGATCGACCAATGCTTCTCTCATAGACCCAACAATCTGCATACTGTGATCCCCAAAAGATCTACATATACAAACCTACTGGACACCCTGTTTAAATGAAAATTCAAACTGCTCTCAACCGCAAATCTCAGCTGAACGTCATCTTCCTGGATATTTCATCTGCTTATGATAAGCTCTCAATTCCCGCTCTCATCTACATTCTAGAAAAGTACTTTGGCTTTACAGGAAGCCTGCTAAAATCCATCAATCTCATGCTTACACCTAGACAACTCATCATCAGCTATAAATCCTTCCAACAGGAGTGCATTATAACGAGAGGAGTACCACAAGAAGGTGTTGTCCGGTCTACTGATCGCCGCTGCCCTTGAACCCTTCCTCGCAAGGTACACTGATTTCTCATCGTATGCAGACGACCTCAAATTATACATAACATCTAAAGAAGCTGAACAAACTCACCTGATAAATCAGCGAGTCTCCGTCCTGATCGACAGCCTTGGAGCCTATCTACTGCAAATAGATCTGCAATTAAACGTATCAAAATCAGCTCAACTTATTTTCACAAAAAAGAGAATCAAAAATGACATCAGAGCCTATCACATATTAGAAGTCGTTCCTCATAGGGACAACCTTTTGCTGATCTTACCAGGCGAGTTACCCGTCTTTGGACCATTTCAAGAATCACAATGTCTTTCTGTAGGTGTGGTCTCCATACTTGAACACAGTATTCCAAGTGTGGTCTAACAATAGACTTATATAATCAGATCATGACCTCCTTATCTCTACTAGCGATAAATCATCAATTGTTCGATAAATCATCAATAGGACACCATGGGCCCTTCTTGCAACCATGTGGACGTGTGTTGTGTCTTATGTAAGGCGGCCCTTAAAAGTTAGTTCATCTCCGCCATGGTTCTCTGTGATGATTTACAGAACTCTGTACCATGGCCAGCATTGAGTGTAGTGCTATGTTTGCGAAGTCTGTGTGTTGTTGTGTTGTTTAGTTGTTTCTGGCCGCTTTGCTACCAGGAAGCAGCGATCACCAGGAATGATGCTTCCCAGTACTCGTCCACGCCAAGAGGAGACGGAAAAAATTATACACGTACTAAACAAAATGTAATATTTCCAGCATCCATAGGAAGAAGCGCAAGTCCTTTGGGTGCAGCAGTCTCCTCTAATCACATACGGTGGTGAATACCACAAAGAATCCCACATCCACTGCAGAAAGTGTAATAGCAATGGATTCCAGCAGTTCCCGTACCCAGGAAGCCCAATTCTGGGTACAAGCAGGTTACAATTCCGTCTCTAATAAACTGCAGACCAACGAATCCTGCCCCCGAAGGCGTTAGCATAAAAATAAAAAATAAACTGTTCCCAAAGGGACTAGCATAATTAACAGTTTTAGGGAAAAAATATTTTAATGGACAAAATATTATTACGTTTCAAAAAAAATAAATAACTAATAATAAAAATAAATTTAATAAAATAAAACGTTAAAAATATAATAATTTTTAAGATTTAAGATTTTAAGAGACTTGTCAGACCACGTGATATTTTTCCATTTCACAGTTCGCAGTTGGCGTTGGTTGGCAGCACCACTCCAGTGGAATCTTTCGATTGTTTTACAGAAAGAAGTGGCGATGGTATTAGCCACACAACTACCCAATCCCGGATGTGGTCACTCCCTCCGCATAGCTCGATTGGAAATGAATCCCAAAGGTGACTGTTGTCACCTTCGGGCAGTCAAAAGCTCACGAACTGGAAGTTGTCTTGAGCTTTTAATGTCTCCTCAATAGGGTTAGACAGAACTCTTGCAAATCTCTTTTTTTAGGTGAAAATACTTTCTTTGCAGCACTCCCAAGTCTAGAGTTAATTCGCATGGATTTTTATCAGGAAACCCGCTGATCTAGTTTCTGGAAGGATTTGCACATTTATAAAAGCGAGTATCGAAACCCCATGAAGAATTCTTTTAGAAGCTGATATTAAGTGGACTTTTATTTTTACCTGCAGTTATAAAGGAGCCATTCTGTCTCACATCCTTGTTCCAGAAAGAGATGCAGCAGTGGACACAGTCTATAAACTTTATCAAGCTGTCTCTAAGGTCTGGTACACCTGTGGAGCCTTCTTTGGAACAAGCAAATATGAACATCTGATGGTGAGAAATATAATATACTTTGTGTTTCGAATCATTCCTTATGCACTACGAAAGGTTAAATAAGATTTCTGTTATGCTGTTCTGTAGGAAACAAACAGTGATATATATTATACCCTCGGCCAGTCGATGCTGAAGGACCCAAGGAATATCATTCGGAAGGAGGGGGAGGAAGTGCAACGTGTCTTGAAAACCAATTACGCATATATCGAAAACAGCTTCTTCTCCAAATTGCAGATGAGTATCTCAGGACTTAGCCAAGAACTGATCCTGGCCAAAGACATATTTTTCCTCGATATGATGGGAGTGATTTTCCCTAAAAATTCTCCACTGAAGGAAGCATTCGACAGAATGTGAGTTCTTTTGAAACTTTCTTAAAATAATTAATTAATCAAATTAGATAATTCTTGTATTAGATAGAACATAAAAGTATATGCGAGAATTTCTTCCCAGAAGTTCTGGCATATTACTGAAATACTTTTTTTGTGTGTGTGCCACAGCATATCAAGAATTGTTCCAAGTGGAATACCAGAAAAATTGCTTCAAGACGAAATATTCAAGTTCCAGCTACAAAATAGTGGAGTAGCCACATCAAGCGATGAAGAAAATCTACCAAGAGCATTGACTCTTGAAGACATCGGAGGATCTCTCTGGTTGTTGATGATTGGGTATCTGACTGGGACGTTCGTCGTCTTTGTAGAATTTTTCAAGGGAAAAGTACACTGAATAATTTAATTAAGAGGGAAAGAAAGTTGGACTTGATTTCTGAGGATTTTATAAATCTGAATATGAAGGGATAATTTCTTTCTTATCATGAAACTAAAAGTTTGGAATAAAAGTATATTTTTCATTATTTAGCTCACCGATATTCTGTATATCCAGAGTTTATAATCTTTTATTTAAGTGCCATAATTACAAACATAAGAGCTTCTTTTATTTTTATATATATTTTATATGAAAAACATTTCAAAAAGCCCGACCAAGCAGCCTGCTATCCTAGAAGCCCTATTTTGTTTCATAAATTATAAACAGAAAAAATTGTATGTCCAATACAGTTACATTTGACACACCACATCATGGAAAATCTAACAACATACAAAATAAGCCATTAATAGGTAAACAATTATTTTGTATTTCGTTTTTCCATTTTTCCTTTCAGTATTTCCATAAACAACACAAATGTGGCTGCTACATGTCCAAACATTAACAACCACAACGAACCTTCAATGTCTTCAACTGTTAGAGGCCGTGGATTTTCCTCATCATTGACCGATGACGGAGCACCTCTTTGGTTGCGCAAGAATTTCTTTAAGATTTCATCTTCATAGAATTTTTCAGCAATGTAACTCTGAGAAAGTCTTCCTATTCTGTAACACAAGCTAAAAATTACTAATTTCTTGAAGACCATAAATTAAAAGTTTAAACTGGATTAGACAAAAAATTCAACATTTTGGAACTTGACTAAATTATCAACTGAGGACTACTTCAGTTGGCAATCTACAATGCCATTGATAATAACCTTTAAGTAATTTTACAACGAAGGAGAATGACTTCAACAAATTAGATTAATAATTTAATGAAATTTAACATTAAAAGGGATATCTACAACCAATATTTGTTCGCACAACTTTCAGATATCTGTATTTAACGATGCTGAGAAATACTCACATCGTGTTGAATGTATTGGTCAGTGGAGACCCCTTTTGAAGAGCGACCCCTGTCATGGCGAAATAAAAAGAGTCTTTGGACAGCAAAAGTTCATCCCGAGTACCCAGAGTCGCCATTCCTATATCATAGCCAACCTTCTTTACAATGAGTGCAAAATTTCCTTGTAGAATACGAATTATGCTTTCCTCTTTGGACGTTGGACCGTTCCCTGGTTCCGTCATCGATTATCCAAGTGTGTAATACATGCCACTAGTAGCAGTCTGAAAGGTGAAACGTTTGAAAAGTTATCACAACCTGAAGAGTCAAAGAAACGTTTGAAAAAAAAAAAAAAGTAACCACTTTAGATTAGCGTGAAAGCAGCATAGGCCTGAGATCCTGTGTATGCTCCACAGGAACAAGAACCTCGAGAAACAGCTAGATAGAGCTTTTCAACTGTATCGATTGGAGTATTTCTTTCTGGAATGAGGACGTAAGATAGAATGGCTCCACTATAACTGCAAATGAAAACAACAGCAGAAATCCACCAAGAGGCACATATAATCCTCATGGATCCAGACTTCCAAATAGATCCTCTTCCTCCTGAAACAAAAGCGATTGTCCGTTAATAAATATTTTCCTCATAACATGATAATTACATTATGATATGAGAAAAATGTTTCTTCCACTAACGTTTCAAAAATAATTTCCCATCTTCTTCCCCAGAATACTGATTTAATACGTTTAATTGAATTTCAAAGTTTTCATCGTTGTCATCATCAGCCAATTTCAATCCACTGCAGGATGAAGGCCTCTCCAGCAAATTTCCAGTTTCTTCTGTTTTGTGCAATGGCCATCCATTTACAACCCACAAACTCATGAATTTCATCTCTCCATCTCCGCCGTTGTCTCCAGGTTTTCTTCTAACTCCTCTTGGGTACCATTCTGTTATTTTCTTAGTCCATCTGTGATCATGTCTTCGAGCAATGTGTCCTGCCCAAGACCATTTTAGTTCTATAGTTTTGATAAGAATGCCCTTTACTTGAGTTTGCTGCCTAATCCATGTGTTTCTTTTCTTATCTAACAGTCTGATTCCCAATATAATTTGTTCCATTCATCGCTGTGTAGTTCTCAGCTTCTCTTCCATTCTTTTGGTGAGTGCCCAAGTTCCATAAGTTATGGTGGGGAGTACACATTGGTTCATTATTTTACGTTTCAGACAAACTGGGATATTGCTCTTCAGTATGTGACTATATTTCCTGAATGCTATCCATCCAAAATTTATTCTTCTCTTGACTAATGAGTTGTCCTCATTTTTGATTTGTCGCAGATAAATATATGAATCCACCTTTTCAATTTCTGCTCCTTCATTGATTATATCCCTTTCTGTGGCATACTTGTGCATCATTACTTTTGTTTTAGCCGTATTCATATTTAGTTCGAAATCCTTCCTATCTGTGCATAGCTCATTACGATTTACCTCTAATTCTTTGGGATTATGGCTTATTACACTACGAAACAAAATTTGTTTTCTTTATACCTCTAAAACAAAATTAATGTCCTGATTATGAAAATACCAATCTTTTGCTTCTGTCATTGTCTACATCAAAAGATATACGCATTTTTTTAAATTCCTTGTTTTTATACAATATCAGCATACATGGTTATAATGATTACACACAATGCATGTTATTTAGACATGTTTCCCACTCAATGATTTCCATTATACTCCGGATAGCGATCTCATTTAAGGAACCAACAGCAATCTCCCATCATGGCAGTGTCCAAGCCACCTTGGTATTGTTTTTCCATTGCAGATACTTCCTGGTGGAAGCGCTCTCCTTGTTCATCACTGACACCTGCTAGGTTTTCAGGAAAGAAATCCAGATGGGAATGAAGAAAATGCACTTTCACTGAAATTCGGCACCCCATGTTCTTGTAACATTTCAACAAGTATATCACCAGTTGCTCATAGTTCTCTTCTTTTCTTTTTCGAGAAATCCGCGTACAACAGACTTGGAAGATCTCCATGCAGCCAGTTCAACATCACTCAGGCTTCTTTCAAATTCTTCATCTTCTGTGGATCAACCAATGGAACATAGTTTACATTAATTTTGCAGGGAATATATTCATCTCTCTTGTCCCAGTGTTGTACGACTTACTACTGCAACAGCCATAATTTTGGCTCTTTCACGATTATCCCACAAACACAGGAAACAACAGTATTTAGTGAAACCACCTTGCAACCCAAGAAAAGCAGTCCAATCACTTTCAGATCCCTACAAATATTTTAACCATAGTCATGGTAACGTACAGAAGCAAGGATCTGGGACATACTATCGTTCAAGTCAACAGCATGAACAAGAAGAATTGATGGTAAAGTATTTCCATTATGAAGCAATACTGCTTTCAAACTTAGCTGTGACGCATTAATGAACAAACGCCATTCCGAGGTATTGTGATCAATGTTCAGTTCGTGCATAAGACCAAAGATGCATTTGCAGACACACATGTTGTTTTCCATTGTCAAATATCTTGAAAACTCTTTGTTTCACTTAAGGTATATTGTAATGTTTGTATCTTTGGCGAGTAAGTTCCACTGTTCTAGTCTGGTTTCGAGTAATCCAGCATTCTCTTTGGGTAAGCCCAAGTCTCTGATCAAATCGCTTAATTCTTCTAGTTCAATGTAGTGTGGGGGCCTTTTTTTTCTGGTTCGTAGTCCAAACCATGTGAAATACATGGTTCCGCGACATCCGGTAAAAATATTTCTTCTGTAACTTCATCACTACTTTCAATACTCCAAGGTTTTGGGGGAACAGGTACTGGCAGTTCTTTACCGTGTGGCACTGGCCTAATTGCTGATGGGATATTTGGATATTTGATGAGGTGCTTGCTCATTTTAGAAATACATTTTATTTTTGTAATGCAGAAATATCAGACGTCGAAATGATTCTTTGGCTCGTGGAACACCATAGGGACGGCAATAGGTAATGCTCTCAGCTTGCAATATAACCACAGCCTTAAGTCCGTTGTACAAGTAATACAACAGATATGTGGGGCCCAATTTTTTTCTTGGTCACCGATCTTGCAGCCCACGTACAACGAATATGCAACTTTTGTGACATTCTGTATTTTCTTCCTCCGAGTTTTTGGGGTTAAGTGTCCACAAACAGCAGACATTGTCTGGGTGATTGATGCAAGTTCTATGCTTTGTCTTCTCAATTTTAACAATGCCTTAACCTAAAAACAGCAAAAGCAATTGGTAAATTTGAACAGAATGTGAATTCATGTAATGAAGTTTATCATACACTATATATTGAGCAGTTGAATGGTGTAAAAAAATTAATAAAAATGTTGGCTTATCTGGAAACGTGCGTCAATATCAAAATATAGCAAGAACAGTAATGATGTGCTTGCCTAACTTTTAGCCAAAAAAAAAAACCAAAACGAACCAAAAGTTAATAAATTTAAAAATTGTATTTCAAACAGTAATGATATCTTTGTACAAAATCCAGTTATCTTAAAATTGAGACGTGATAGGAAATTTGTATGATTGATTTTAAATATCATATTTTTTTATTTTTTTATTTATGTAAACGCCAAACACGAGAGGTAATAGAACGTATAGTACTTAGTACGGTGCTTGGATTGGAGGTTGAGACGACGAAAGAAGATATTTGTTGACATCATTAGTCAAGTTGTCTTTGCCCCACTGAAGAATTACCTGAAGATCGGCATTTAAGGAATTGGTAGCAGATTTTCGTGAAGTTGAAGCTGATTGAGCAGGACAAAGTTTCTCAAAATGGAAAGTTGAATGCAGTGTGCTATCATCGGCAAAACTATGGATAGGATTTCGAGTCAATGGAAGGAGGTCATTAATATACAAGAGGAAAAGAGTGGGTGAAAGAACTGAACCCTGCGGGACACCGGCATTAGTGGAGAAGTTAGAAGACAGAGAGCCATCTACCCGCATCACATTCAGTGAGCGATCAGAAAGAACACTGGGTAGCCAATTACTAAAAACAGTTGGCAAACCATACGATGGAAGCTTGTTTAGAAGACCTTTATGCCAAACATGATCGAAAGCCTTCGAGATGTCAAGAGCAACTACTTGTGTTTCACCGAACCTTTCCATTGAATTAGTCCATAAATGGGTAACATAAGCCAGAATATCACCAGTGGATCGACACTGACGGAATCCATACTGGTGATCGTTGATCGGTTGGAAGGTTTCTAGGTAGTTTAAGACTTGGCAGTTAATTGATTTCTCCGTTACTTCAGAAAGAGTAGAAGTAATTGCAATGGGACGATAATTGAATGGGAGGGATTTGTCACCCTTTTTAGGAACTGGCTGGATATGAGCAAATTTCCAAGCAGAAGGAAAAACACCTTTGGAATAAGAAAGTGAAAAGAGACAGCAAAGAATAGGCGTAAGTTCAGGAGCAAAGGTTTTGAGAACAAGTGTAGAAATACAATCAGGACCTGGAGCTTTCTTAGCATCAAGATTCGTCAAAATCCCTCTGACATCCTTTTGACGGAAGACCACAGGAGGCATTGAATGGACCGTGTTGGGAATGGTGGGAGGTGTTTTACCAAGATCATTAATACATGAGCTGGAAAAAAAATGGGATGCTAGCAGGTCAGCTTTATCCTTGGCTGAAGTGACAACAGAACCACCTGGTTTGGACAGAGGTGGGAGCAGAGATGGGCAAAAGTTGCGGCCAATAGCTTTGGCAAGAGAGCAGAATGCTCGGCTACCATTAGGGCAAGAAGCAAGTTTTCTACTCTTAGCCTGTTCAAAGTCTAGTTTGGACTGATTAATAACTACTTTACAAATGTTGCGAGCTTTGGTGTAGGCAGAAAATGAAACTGAAGAATTAGAAACAAGCCAATTATGATATGCAACATTCTTCTCTTGAACAGCCTTAGCACATTTATTGGAAAACCAAGGTTTAGATAAAGGACGAGATTTTAAAGTGGAGTGTGGGATAAGGGATTCCATTCCTGCAAGAATAATTTTACTGACACGATCTGAGCAAACGTTGACATCAGAAGTTTTGAAACAGTAATCCGACCAAGGAAAAGAAGAAAAGAAGTCTCGCAGGTCATCCCATTTTGCATTCTTGTAATGCCAAACAACAAGAGGTTGGGAATAGCCATGAGATAAAGGTTCCATTGGAGAAGATACAATCACCAAGTTGTGATCTGAAGTGCCTAAAGGACCTCTCACTTCGATCGTGTACTCAGAAGGTTTGTTTGTTAGAAAAAGATCAAACGTGTTGGCTTTATGATTAGGATTGTCCGGTATTCTTGTAGGTAAATGAACAATCTGTGCAAGTTCATTAGTAATTGCAAAAGCCTCAGCATCTCGACCAGCTGGGTCGGTGTGGCTAGAAAATGGAAGTCAGCTGGAGTTGTAAGCATTAAAATCACCAAGGTAATTACTCACTGTGAGGAACGTTGGACTGGAGAAAGAAAGGTTGCAAAGAGAGGAAGCCAAAGAGCTCCAAGTGATTAGTGGAGTTGGGAGAACGGTATAGACAACGGATGAATTTGACACAATGACGTAGAAATATTTTAAGCCAGAGACGATCAAAGAGAGAAGATTCCAAATTGCCAAGCCTCAGACAGGGAATATCAGAACGGACATATGCAAAAGTACCACCTTTGAGGAGAAAGGAATCATACAGCGAATAATTTGGGCATCTGAGATGAGCAGTAGTTGAGTCAACCGATAACTGAGATTCTGTCAGAAAGAGTACATGGGGTTTGGCAAACTGCAAGTGGAAATGGACATCATTGAGACTAGAATCGAGACCACGAATATTTGTGCAACGAATTAGGAAGGGCTTACATAAAACTTGACCAGAAACAACCATTGATTTGCTGGTTGCAAAAATCATGTTGGGTAGTGTTATCACAATGTCATCTGCAAATCCTAAATGATTTAGGTACTCTCCATGGCACCTCCGTAGCCAGGTGGGCAGGAGAAGCAATACGTAGCACGCGCTTCTTGATTATACCGGGGTTCAAGCCCATGACCACCAAATACAGAGGATGCGAAAAGGTCAGGGAATGACCACCGCATATTCCTGGAGCAATATGGCATTAATTGCTAATGCTCTTGAAAACCAAATAACAACAACCTGCGGTAATCCCCATTCATATTGCTTCAAAGTTAATAAACCCGTAATCTTGTCCATGATTGTGTTTCTCACCACCACCGTTTATGCTTACACGTCACAATCTGATCTTTTACACATTTATCTTGTTACAACAAGTTTATGATGAAGTTTCGATGCAGCTATGCCCCGTGACTTCATCAGAAATTGCAA
The DNA here is from genome assembly GCF_048544385.1 of Mastigoproctus giganteus. Classification (NCBI taxonomy): domain Eukaryota; kingdom Metazoa; phylum Arthropoda; class Arachnida; order Uropygi; family Thelyphonidae; genus Mastigoproctus; species Mastigoproctus giganteus. The sequence goes on from NC_143580.1 coordinate 226,578,957, forward strand.
AGGGACAGGGATAAAGGACAGTGATGTTGCATTAAAAGAAAGCACCTGAAAAATTGATTTATAGAAGGAACAGGATTGTACAAGATAATTGAGATGCACGTAGGTCCATTGTGGTTAATCCTAAAGTCAAAGTAAGAGTATCTGTATAGGTTAAGTACTTTTCTAATTAAATTTCAAAAGTATGCAAGACATCCAGTTGTAGAATTTCTTACCTATTGCAGCGAAAGATCCAAACAAATACCACATTATCACAGTTAGAGAGTTTTGTGTATACTTGAAGATACAGTGGGACCAATAATTCGCCATTTAGATTACAGGGGCCCTAATAACTATTGAAAGGATGGCACCTGACCAGACCTTTAAAGATTTGAATTCTTTGAGAATTATTTTGTTATTATTAGACCACCACATTTAATTATATTAAATGCAATTTTCAATTCATATAATCCGATGTCTCCTTATTACAAATTATTAAATAATTTAAATTTTCAACGGTAAAACTATCTAAAATTGAAAAGATAATTAATTTTTGATTAAATGTGGCAGTTACCATATTATGAAAAGGGCGTAGGTAGACGAAATTTTTACATTTCAGCCCAGGCCTACGTATCAAGAAGATAACTGGATCAAAATGATATGGATGAGAAACGTCCAAAGCCTTCCATCTTGACTCAGTGATGGTAATTGTATCAATGCTGATGTCCGCTTCCTGCGAAGGACCAAATAACCAATTAGACATTGGATTAGTATTTTGGACAAGCATATCTTCAAAATTGAAAATAACATGAGTGTGACAGAAATTAAAGCACATCCTTTTCACCTTTCTGACTACAATTCCTGTTATTCCTATCCATGTTCCATTCTTCATCTGAAAACCCCATATATTTTCTTCGGTCCTGAAAATTTTATACCTAGTTTCATAAAATAATTTTATTTAAAGAAAAGAAAGTACCAGCCATTGCTGTAACTTCAAATACCACGCTGCATGCATCCTGGTTAGTGAATTAGTACTAAATTCATAAGAATCGAAGGACTTTAATAATTATTAGAATATTTGTACTATTTAAAGTACTCTTTCTGCTCTAAACAAAATAAAGAGAACATACCTAAACTGCAGAGTTTCTGAAAATAGTTGAAGGAGCTCATATTCAAATCCTCCAGTCGGAATGATGTTTCCATCCTCTCCAGTTTTCATTTCAAAGATAATATCAAACTGAAAATAATCCTAATATTAAATCGGAAATTATAATCAGAATAATTTTTTATATACTCTATAACTAATACCTAAGGATCCCCATTATTAAGGAACAATAAAATGATTTGAAATTCTCTGTTGGACGTGTACTTGGTTTGCCATTGATAAATACCTTCTGAAATTTCCCTGTTTTTTTAAAGCGTTAATCCTATAGTCGACAGATAGTGTCCAATCTTCTGAATGCTTCTACTACCTTGACTCTGAATTATAGGGACAACGGTTGAATCTTTTAGACGTGATTTGTATTTTAGATGGTCATAATATGATACGCAGTTTAGATGGATTTCCAAGAAAGTTTCTAAGGTCTTTGCAAAAAAGATAACAGGAACAACATGGTTTCTTGTGGAACTCTCCTTCGAGTGTTGTAGTTGCATAAAGTTGTGTTCCTGAAAACTTTCATCAATTGGGACTTTATTATTTAAGGAATTTAAAATTCTAAATAATGTATAATCATGCATTTCACTCTTAAAGGTTGTCCTGAATTCGCAAATGCAACCTATCCTAAATTCAGATCTGTTAATACAAACCCAGTCTTTCCGGAACTGCTGCAACCGTCAGTGATTTTCCTGTGAAATTAACTGCAGCCTCTTCCTTTGGAACATGGTGATTTTTGTGAATAAATCGTTTCTTTTGAGAATTCCACCTGTTTGTATATCGACTTGCAGGTAATATTTTGTTCTTTATCTGAAATAAAGGTATTTATATGATATTTTACAAGTTCAAGGATGGTTCTAATGAAGACGGAATCTCCAACAACTAAGGTTAATGTTAACTAAAAAATATCTTAAACAAATTACATCATGCAATTACCTGTAATATTTCGAACGTTTCCACTTCACTTCTTTTCACAACAGGATAGATTACTGTGATGTCGAATAGGCACGTTGAGAATGGAGTCAGCTCAGACATCCACAGATCAGCAGAGTTCTTCGATGAAAGAAAATAACAATACCCCGAAAACACGGGTTTTTCATCTGGCAAAACAAGCACTTGCATGCGACCAAACCAGGGCAACATATTCCCATATACATACAGTGTTGAAAATCCTATGAATAGAGAAAAGGAAGATTAAAAAACTTTGCTCAAGATCTAGTAGGGCCATCTTTTCCTCCAATTTCAACCATACTCGTAGAAAATTGATTCCACTAGGTGTTTGTGGAAGCATAGCTCCAGATTTAACCATTCTTCCATCAGGATATTTCTCAACTTTGGTGGGTAGACTGCAAAGTCTAAATGCCTCCTTTCCCATGTATATCCCAGACATCCTCAGATGGATACAGATCACGATAAATTAGGAAGTCGGTATAGACGTTTGAAATATCAGGAATATTAATGGAACTTTTCACATAAAATTTTTGCATGGTGGATAGTTGCGATTTCGTCTTCGAAGAATGCATCGCAATCCATGTAAAACTGAAGCATTCCAAAGTGAATTTGGTCCGATTCATCAGAATGATATTCATGTTAATGCAACGCTCTAATGTGATTAAACCCGGTTCTTATGAGCAGAACGTACCCCACAGCATGATACAACCTCCAGAAACTTCAGTGGTGGATAAGTAACAGTATGAATAGCATGGATTCATGAGATTCACTCCCCATTTTCAGTCTATCATTGATGAAAAAATTATAAATGAAGATGCGTCAGACCATATGAGCTGTTCTTTTTTTTTTTCTATTCTACAGTCCAGTCTTAACTTTGACGCATCATTCTGTTCGGTTTTTCTGCAAAAAAATCGAACAGAATGACTCACATATAGGCGCCTCCGTAGCCAGGTGGGAAGGAGCAGCAGTGCATAGCACACACTTCTTGATTAGACCGGGGTTCGAGCCCGTCGCCACCAAATATGGAGGATGCGGAAAGGTCAGGGAATGACCACCGCATATCCCGGAGCAATATGGCCTTAGTTGCTAATGCTCCTAAAAACCAAACAACAAACAGACTCACATATACTCAAGGAGAGATACTTTGAGATGATTGCGTTCGACAAATCAGTGATTTCCTTCGTTTCCTGGATTGTGTCTCCATTTAAACGTGCTCCAAAAATAACACTCTCTGAAAATCGGAAAGATCGCCTATCTTGTCCTTGATGAGATCGATAAGAAGCACCAGGAAAGCGTACAGTATATGTCTGATCCAAGAAACCTCTGATCATACCACGAGACCACTGACATTTGCATGCCGTACGCTCAATTTTCCGTTGCAGTCAATTGCAAAAGGATTCTAATATTTTGGTTAACGAGTATAAGCTTACAAGGCCTGGACAGTTTGTGGTTGGGCGGTTTTGTAGGAAACTGCCTCCTTTTGAGCAAAACGTAATGATCAGCAATCTTCCAGAGATAGTAGACAGAACGATATTGTCCGATCTTGTTAAATTAACCCCGACCTCGAGTGTGAAGTGGTATTTTTAAAATAATTAAATGAATAAATCTAGAAATTTTCTGGACACATTCTGAGTGTGTTGCATCCAGTGAAAAAAAGTTTACGAGATAGAAAGAATGCAATGACATCACCTAGTTCAGCAGTCACGTCTGTTAGATCTACGACCAATTGAAAAAACCTTTAGGTAACCAGCAGTATTAGTGTCCAGCAGTCTAGTTTCTGGTTTCATTTTATATTTTGATAGTGTATGAAAGTGGATATTAATAAAACTAATAGTTAACGCTTTTAAAAACAATAGTATAATTTTAATAATAGTACATAGTGATATACCCAGATGAAGCTATTCGATGCATTAGAAAATGCATTGTCAAAATTGAAAATATGTAGATATTTGGAGTCCCTTGGTCCAATTCCGTAAACTTCCTTTTTTGGTAAATATGCCTTCGGAATCCAAGAAGAAAACAAGATGGTCTTGATATTTGAGCTATGATATTTGAGTCCCTTGGTGGTCAAATTCGGTCCAATCTGTAGTCCCTTGGGAGATTTTAATTTCCCAGATATTGACTGGAATTTGGGGACTGGTCACTCACACACTAGCAAGGCTTTTGTGGATTTATTGGATGATTGTTTTCTATATCAGCATGTTCGGGAGGCAACTAGAGGGAGGAATACTCTGGATTTGATTATCAGTAGTGATTCTTCATGCATTAAGAATCTGCAGATAAATGAACCACTAGGTGGGAGTGATCACAGTGTGCTGAAGTGGGATTTACTGAAAGAGGTAACTACCATTAGGGGTAAAGGGAAGGGTTATTGCTTTCGTAAAGGCGACTACGATGGACTGAGACAGTATTTAAATTCTCTACAGTGGGACCAACTGATGATGTTACCAACAGCAAATGCAAAATGGGAAGCATTCAAAGAACTTATCTTGGAAGCTACTAGGCTTTACATACCAACTAAGAAATGTTGTTCAAGGTTTAGGCCTAAGTGGATGTCATATGAACTAATGAGACATACGTCAGAGAAGAAAAATGCATGGGATACATACAAATTAACACGTGACAAAGAAGCCTATGATACATACAAGTTGATCTGTAACCAAGTTACAAACTAGGCAGGCGAAGGCAGATTACCAGAAATCTTTGGCAAGGGATGCAAAGAAAAACAGCAAAGAGTTCTTTACTTATGTAAACTCTAGAAGGAAGGGGATGAATCAGTTTGGTCCGCTTGATGTCGATGGATCAACTGTTGATGATCCTGCTCAGGTAGCTAACAAACTAAATAAATATTTTGCATCGACATTCACACATGAGGAGTTATTCAGCGAGGGGAATGCCAGAGGTGTATTCAACTCTAGCAGTAAGCTAGAGAATCTTGTAATACCTGAGAGTAAAGTGGAGGAGAAATTGTTGAAGATAAACACAAGAAAGGCACATGGGGTGGATGGGATCTATCCAGTTATATTAAAGGAGGCAGCAGAGGAAGGGAAGTAAGCAAACCCTTAGCCATAATTATGAGAGCTTCCTTGGACTCAGGGGAGGTACCCACAGACTGGAGATGTGCAAATGTGACCCCAATTCACAAAGGAGGATGAAAGGCTGACACAAGTAATTATAGACCTGTGAGTTTAACTTCTGTTCCAGGAAAATTAATGGAGGCACTGATTAAAGAAGCACTGCAGGATCATCTAAACAAGACTTCGCTTATAGCTCGGACACGGACACAGCATGGTTTTGTTAAGGGGAAGTCTTGCCTGACCAATTTGATTGGATACTATGATGCAGTCACAAAAGAACTGGATGCAGGGAATAACTTTGATATTATATATTTGGATCTTAGAAAGGCTTTTGATACTGTTGCACATATAACACTGCTGCACAAATTGGAGCAGTGTGACATTGGAGGCAAATTGGAGGCATTAGTGGAGTCCCTCAGGGCTCAGTGTTGGGTCCACTATAGTTTTCTGTATTTATAAATGATATTGATGATGGTATATCAAGCTTAATGTCCAAGTTTGCAGACGATACAAAGGTAGGCAGGGTTGTCAAGGACACTACTGACACTATGCTGCTGCAACAGGATCTGGAAAGGTTGAGCAGATGGGCTGAGAGGTGGCAAATGAAGTTTAACATTGACAAATGTAAAGTACTACATATGGGAAACAGCAAACCCAGGGCAACGTATCAGCTCTGTGGTACTACACTGACAGTGGTAGAGAATGAAAGGGACCTGGGGGTGGTTGTGCAGGCAGATATGAAGTTCTCTGAGCAGTGCAGACGGGCTGCAAGAGTAGCTCATGGTGTCTTGTCAATGATATACAGGAATTTTTCTAGCAGGGATAAGGAGATGATTATTCCCTTGTATAAGGCCACACCTAGAGTACTGTATACAGGTCTGGAGGCCTCATTTAAAGAAGGATGTAGAGCTGCTGGAACGAGTACAGAGAAGGGCAACAAGATTAGTGAATGGAACAAAGCGATGCTCTAACGAAGAAAGGCTTAAATTTTGCAAATTACAGTGTCTGGGGACTAGGCAACAGCTAGTCGATCTGATAGAGATGTTTAAAGCCTTGAATGGTTTGAACATGCTCAATGCTGATGGGATTCTTCCTCTCGCTCAGAGTAATCACCTGAGAGGGCATAAATTCAAATTGAGGAAAGACAGATGTAGGATAGACGTGCGGAAATTTGCCTTTAGCCAGCGGGTGGTTGGTTGGTGGAACAGACTTCCATCCCTTGTGGTGGAGGTTGATAGCCTAAATAAGTTTAAGGCTCAGCTGGACAGGTATTTCGAACGACAGAGGGGTGAAGTGGAAGTGGTTATTTTATTTTATTTATTTTTTTTTTTGCTGATGCTGCATAAGCTTGCTAATGGTAAAAGTATTACTCCCTCTCGTTGCCCCATTGAGCATGCTGCTGCAGAAAACAATCATCCAATAAATCCTGCTGGTGTGCAAGTGCAGGTGTCCCAGATATTGATTGGAACCCACAAGTTCCAGTCAATATCTGGGAAATTAAAATCCCCCATTATAAGACTCTGAGATTAACTTGCCATTCTATTTTCCGCTACAGTTTTTTATTATTCTCATCAGATTCATTAGGCCTATAACACACTCCTTTCTCGATTTTGCTTTCCCAGTGCTTATGTCACACAAAACTGACTGGATACTACTGTCCAGCCCTGTCAACTGGGTACACTGACTCATTAGTAACTCATTTCCCCACACTCCTCACATCGAGCGCACACAAAGACATTCTCCTTGGCAATATCTTTTCCCGTTCCTGATAGTTCCTCAAACATAAAACAAGCAGTACATTTCAATAGGCTGTGATTCAGAGGACAACCACCCCCGCAGTTCTCCAATTAGCCAAAGCACTCCCACTATCAAGTTAGCAATCATCAGGTTATATGTATTAAGTTATAACGTTACGTTTGTAAAACTATATTATAATATATAATAAATTTAATTGCCATCCACGTGGTTCGAACTCTCACACTAGCTATCTATGCAGAATCACCGAGTCTAAAAGCTCTACGAATAGAACTGTTCTACGTTATGTTCTACGTGGCAAATTAAATTATTAAAACGCGTGTGCAGTGCTGTAATTTATAATCCACTGCTGATACTGATTGCACTGCTACAAGTTTCGAAAAACTCCCAGTATCTGCCATATCAATACGAAAAACAAGGGCGGCAGATTCTAATGCTACTGCCCATACAATGCTGGAGGAAATTATTAAACTAGAGTTTCTTTGCAACTACAAGGCCCAGTAAAGAATCCAAGAATATTGGTTTGAAGATATGAGTGTTGAAAAGTGCGTCCATCTCACCTTAAGCTTTTCGAGCTTTCTTAACTTTGCGTGTTTGTTTTTATGACACAAGTCCCGTGGCTACCTGCTACTTAAAAATGTAGCTGCAGATTCTTTTCTGTTGATCAAAGTTCTAATTGAACAGGAGAGCTTAGCGCTTGAAAAATTTTCTCCAATAAACCTTGCAGATTCTCGAAAACTTGAAATCTTCTCGTGTCGTGTGTGGAAGGAATTACACATTTATAAAAGGGAGTATCGAAACCACATGAAGAATACTTTAGAAGCTCATATTAAATGGACTTTACCTTTGAATGGACTTTACCTTTACCTTTGAAGAAACTGTTTAATGCTTACCTAACCTTAGATAAGGATCTCACGATCTTCAGATTTCTGAATCCTGCAATTTTCCGTTATGGTTTCTATGTACAGAACCACTGATAATATTCATGTTTCTACAATACCAACAGTGGACACAGCCCCACACCATGATCAGTGCAATTCGGTTCTAAAGTCATTATCACCAGTCCTAATCCGGTCGGCTTTTTTTTGGTCGATTCCCTTCTTTTTCAGAACGAAAATACAGAGTTTCCAGTGAAAGAAACCTTGTCATCCATTCCTCAGACTGACTAACTCGGCCATGGAGGGGAAAAAGCCCATAAACGTCCCTCGTGTCATTGAGAGATAGTCTTCTCCCAAACAGACTTTATGCGAGAAGACTTGTGTTGTGTGTTCCTCTGACTTCATAGATGACTCCAGTACCGGATTTTGCAGGATGGATTCTCGTCTGGTCTTACAGTGACGTTAAAAAGAAGCCCGCAACAGTCCTGTGTATGTACAGGAACACAAATATTCGATGGTGTGGCTTGCTTGTATGGGGAGGTGGCATTTGTTTCTGTGGAGATACACAACGTCGTCAGGGAACGGACCTTGGCTGCACGCGTTTCTAGAGACGAGCTGCTAGTGGCATTAGCAAATAAGGCCATATTCCTCCGGGGATATGTGGTGGTCATTCCCTGACCTTTCCGCATCCTCCGTATTTGGTGATCACGGGCTCGAACTCCTGTCTAAACAAGAAGCGTGTGCTACCACTACTGCTCCTTCCCACTTGGCTACGGGATGGGCAGGAGCAGCAGTGACCACATGCTGACCACCTACCTAATACTTCGAAGGTCCTCCTTTTTGCCCTCAGTACAGTAGCTATCGGTCGTGGAATTGATTCAATAAGATGTCGGAAGCGATCGGGAGGTATGGCCAATCACGTTGTGTGTAATGCACCCAGCAATGCAGGTATGGAGGTGGTTGGTTTATCCAGACGCCTGATATGTCTTTTCATAGTGTCCCACAAGTGCCCTATAGGATTGATAGTGGCGGAGTTCTGGGGGCCAAACGATGTCCTGGAATTCAGAACTGTGTTCCTCAAACCATTCCTGCACAAAAAGTGCCCGATGGCTCGGCGCATTGTCATCTTGGAAGACACCATCGCCAACGGGAAAAAGTGACATATAGCGGGGTTGCAAGTACACAGTCAGCAAGAAGTTGACGATAGCGGAGACCACTGATACGTCGTTCCATATGCACCAGGAGTCCAAGTTAGTCCAGGAGCTACTATTGCAGACCGTCTGCACTGTTCAGAAAACTTCATATCTGCCTGCACAATTACCCCAAGGTCTTTTTCACTCTTTACCAACGACAATGTAGTACCACACAGTTTATACATTACTCTGGGTTACTGTTTCCCATATGCAGTACTTTACATTTGCCAATGTTAAACTTCATTTTCCACCTCTCAGCCCATCTGCTCAACCTTTCCAGATCGTGTTGCAGCAGCGTACTATCATTAGTGTCCTTAACAACCCTGCCAACCTTTGTATCGTCTGCAAACTTGGACATTGTGTTTGATATACCATCATCAATATAATTTATAAATACAGAAAATGATAATGGACCCAACACTGAACCCTGAGGGACTCCGCTAATAACATTAGTCCACGATGAGCAGTGTCCATTGATTGCCACTCTCTCTCTTCTGCCCCTCAACCATCCCTTTATCCATAGCAGGAATTTGCCTCCAATGCCACTTTGCTCCAATTTGTACAGCAGTCTTCCATGTGCAACAGTATCAAAAGACTTTCTAAGATCCAAGTATATAATATCAAAGTTATTCCCTGCACCAGTTCCTTTGTGACTGCATCATAGTATCCAATCAAATTGGTCAGGCAAGGATTCCACTTAAGAAAACCATGCTGTGTCTGAGTTATAACTGAAGAGTTGTCAAGATGATCCTGCAGTGCTTCTTTAACCAGTGCCTCCATTAATTTTCCTGGAACAGAAGTTAAACTCACAGGTCTATAATTATTTGTGTCAGCCTTTGATCCTCCTTTGTGAATTGGGGTCACATTTGCACATCTCCAGTCTGTGGGTACCTACCCTGAGTCCAAGGAAGCTCTCATAATTATGGCTAGGGGTTTGATTACTTCCATTGCTGCCTCGTTTAATATAACTGGATAGATTCCGTCCACCCCAGGTCCCTTTCTTATGTTTAACTTTAATAATTTCTCCTCCACTTTACTCTCAGTTATTACAAAATCATCTAGCTCACTGCCAGAACTTACTTCACCTCTGGCATTCCCCTTCCTCGTGTGAATGTAGATGCAAAATACTCGTTTAGTTTCTTAGCCACCTGAGCAGGATCCTCAACTGTAGAACAATAAATATCCAATGGACCAATCTGATTCAATCCTTTCTTTCTAGAGTTTACATAGGTAAAGAACACTTTGCTGTTTTTCTTTGCGTCCTTTGCCAAAGATTTCTCATAATCTGCCTTTGCCTGCCTAATGTCCTTTGTAACTTGGTTACAGAGCAGGTTATATCTTCCGTGGGCTTGCATGTCACCCATTTAGACCTAAACCTTGAACAATATTTCTTAGTTGGTATGTAAAGCCTAGTAGCTTCCAAGATAATTTCTTTGAATGCTTCCCATTTTGAATTTGCTGTTGGTAACATCATCAGTTGGTCCCACTGTACAGAATTTAAATACCGTCTCAGTCCGTCGTAGTCGCCTTTACGAAAGCAATAACCCTTCCCTTTACCCCTAATGGTAGTTACCTCTTTGAGTAACTCCCACTTCAGCACACTGTGATCACTGCCACCCAGTGGTTCCTGTATCTGCAGATTCTCAATGCATGAAGAATCAATACTGATAATCAGATCAAGAGTATTGCTCCGTCTAGTTCCCTCCCGAACATGCTGGTGTAGAAAACAATCATCCAATAAATCCAGAAAAGCCTTGCTAGTGTGTGAGTGACCAACCCACAAATTCCAGTCAATATCTGGGAAATTAAAAGCTTCCATTATAAGACTCTCTGATTTACTGGCCCACTCTATTTCCCTGTACAGTTCCTTATTATACTCATCAGAGTCATTAGGCCTATAGCACACTCCTACTCTCAATTTTGATCTCCCAATGCTTATGTCACACCAAACTGACTCGACACTGCACTGTCCAGCAATGTCTACTGGCTTCACTTCCTTGGATTTTATGTGTTTCTTAACTAATAGCATAACCCCTCCTCCCTTCCTATCCTGTCTATCCTTTCTGTAGACATTTGTACTCCCCAAATTCCAGTTCTGCATTCCTTATATCTGTGTGACACCACGTCTCTGAAATCCCCACGATATCTGCCTTTGATGTTTTGAGCAAAACCGCAAATTCATCAAATTTATTTACTAAACTCCTAGCATTGGTGTACACGCAAGTATACATGGACCTATTTCTATTCTTAGCTACCCTAACACAACCCATGTGTTTACTTGTTCCGCAATGACTCCCATCAGTTCTGAAATATCCTGCATCTTATTTTCCAGGCTTCTGCTCATTCCAATAGAAGCAGTGCAAGAATCACTTCCACCTCTGCTAGTGGCTACTGTTAATCTATTAGTCCTTGTATCCCCCCAAGCTAGTAGTTTTCCGACCCACCTAACACTGCCTCGATAGCATCAGCAAATATTGTTGCACCCTTTCTATTTAAGTGTATCCCATCCCTGTAGAAGCAATCTCTCCTGTTAACAAGTACAGTCCAGGCTGAAACAAATTCTACCCCTTGAGCCCTGCTCAATCTTTCCAGGGCCGAATTGATCGACAAGGCTCTCATCATATACATCCCCTCCTATCGTGTCTGGGCAGAATTGCAGACACTTTCAAATTCAACCCTAATTCACGGCTTTTTTTCGACAGTGACCTGTACTTGTTAAGTAATTCTGCCGTTGTCCTACTCTTGATATCATTCGTGCCCAACGTGTACAACAATAAGGAGATGGCTGTGGTGAGATGTTTTAGCAAATAGGAAGGAATGAAAAATTAAACAGAGTATGGGGATTGGTTTCGGGTTCTTGGGGGGTGGCTTTCTAAACTTGAGGGAAAGAGTAAATTTCGGTGAGGCGGAATGAAGAAAGTGTCCACTCTGTATCTGATTTCTCTGTGGTCTAAGGAAAAAAAGTCGTGAGTTCTGGGTTGAAGTGGGAGTAGAATTTTTGGTGGTCCAAGTTCACATCTTGTGGTAGCAAGATGAAGAAGCGTGGTGCGGCATCCGAGGGCAGTGATAGAATGATCGGCGTCTCCAAGAACGAAATCGCAAGATGTACCTTCGAAGTTTTGTCGTGTAAGGGAATACACTTGTGTCTAGGGTCCAGACGGTTGAGAAATGAGAATAATTTGCTATGAATGTTAATGATTATGAAATAAGGTAAGGATGGTACAGGGGTAATAAAAAAGAGAGAAATAATAATAAGGAATTAGTGAAGAAAACATAATCGTAGGGGTAGTAATTCGAGGATATGTTAATATGTATCATTAATTTAGATAAGGTGTCCACAAATGATAACTTAACAGATACCGGTTGTAGAGAAAGAAAGAACGTAGACTACACGTTGGTAAAAAATACAATCCTTATAAGATAGAGACCTGGCCGCTAAGCCTCCTTTCTTAGATGAACCCTATTCATAATTATTGGTATGCACCAATGGTGGAATTGCGTGTTCCAGTACTGGACTTATAATTAATGCAAGATTCACTACCGATCTGTTTATGAACAAATCTTTCACAACAGCATATGCTATGTTCATTTTGATTTTTATTTCTGAAACAACGTTCTATTTTATTGGAGCTTATTTTAAACAAATGTATGCATAGCAACTCTACTAGATAATTCCAAAAAAAAACACGAATTTTAAGCATCAGTTAGAATAAAAAATAAATATGTCACGAAATCCACGACGAGTAGATCATGTGACCATGCAAAGGTCAGGTAACCATGGACACACATGGAACTCTTTGATGTGTTTTGCTTAGTTGTCCACGTTCTAAAACTGCCAGGTCAATATAAAGCATGGTCAAATAGCTGGGCTGTTGGCTAGTAGATTCTGTGTTCTGTACAAGGCTGCAAAGAAAAACATCACAGGGGATTCGGGTCAGGTGACAAAGCAGGTGGAAAATTGTCCCTCATTTAATCATTGGTGAAAAAGAGGTTAAAATATATTGCGCAGCTACGCACTTGAATTATGAATATTCTTAAACTATTCTTGAATCTATCTGGTTGTGCTATAAATAGTGATTTCTGCATCGAATTACTACAAGGTGGAGGTTCATATCTCAATCCAGCCTAGAAAGCAAGATGCATATATGGGGAACGGAAATGTTCCTTAATTTTCTTTTAATGTTTTTAAAAGATCTCCTACTGAAGCCTGAAATAATAATCGTTATCAACCCTACACCAGGTATGTACACATTTTATTCTTTGGCACTCATTTAAACTTATTTGCATGAAGACAACAAGGAGGAATTTCCACATCACACCCCACTCAACTGAATATTCACTTAAAGTTTTAAGGCGCGTTATCATACATTCGTAAAGGATCTGCATCGAATTACTACAAGGTGGAGGTTCATGTCTCAATTAGATTTATTATGTGGGGGTGGCGTTTTAATGATGAAACAATCTATCTCTATTTATCCCTAGCTGGGTCGCCAATTGTGGGGGTGGGGTTTCTTTTTCTTATATATATATATTTATATTACTTTTTATTTTGTTATTTATATTTATTATTAATTATATTCTTAAAATCCCCACTTTGCATCTGACTTGTTATCTCACAGAAGAATTCCGGCTCTGAGGGAATTTCTATATTAGAGCACTCCTCCTTTGGGCTTTGCTGTGTGTTCAGAAATGACCAAACACTATTTGCATTAAGTAAAATACAATCAGTTTATTATACATACTTACAAATAAAAGATAAGACAAATCATTACACATTATTCACTTCATATATAGGTACAGGGCATGGATCACGTTCCTGGTCATTAGGCTCTCCCATCCATCATCTTCTTCTTACTATAGGCCCACTAACATCTCGTACAATCAGTTTAATTTAACTCTTTCTTAATTACAATTGACATTTATTATTTATTTATTTATATCTTCCTTTTTCATACCTATCTAGCACAATCCTACATTCTTCTTCATGGTTGAAACAATTCTTCTTCTGGAATCGTGTCCACTCTACAAACTATTCTATTCTATTCTATTCTCTCCCCAGTACTTTAAAGTTACATGTAAATGAAATATACCTGGGATTATTTATTTCTTCATTCCCTCAAGTAAACTCCAGCATTTAGCGACTAATTTCTCTACATCAGTGACATTATATAAGTAACATACAACTGTACCTGCTCTATAGGCTAACCCGTCCAAAATTATTACTTTTCCTCCATTAATTAATCAGTAAATAAATCATAACTGTAAACCAGCCTTCATTAAACTATTTCTATGATATTTTCTTACTTATCTATACCTTAACTTAACTCTTAACTGTATGCTTCCCTAAATCTCACTTAATATCTATCTATCTTCCCTGCAGTCCTTTGCAATTACATAGAGGTAAATTCGTTGTTTACCCACTTACTTCTGGGGATTTGGATCTTACCGCTAATACAAAGTGTGGCCAGTGACTTTCTGCTCTGCATCGGGTCCTCCATTGGTTTGGGAACTTTCATCTGGAATGCTCAACTCTGCCAGGGACACTTTTCGCTTTGCCGATCATCCTGGTCTCGTATCCTTCTTTGCTGTGCCGGATCATTCAGTAGGGGCCGCTTCCCATCGCTTTATTTCCACAGGACGGTACGGTGTTCTTCTCGCTGTCCTCCTTTCAAATATATCTCTCGGTGGACGCTTTCGGACTTCTATGTTTCATCTCGAGAAAGTTCCCCTTTCTGTAACTCATCTATACTTCATTAAAACTATCATAATTTAGTGAACTCACCATAACTGTTTCCTGGGCCTATCTTTCCAAAAAATCACTCTCGAAGAAAACTTTATCACCTTCCGAAAAACTTTATTATCTCCAAAAAAACTTTATCACATCTCGAAAAATCATCTCCGAAAAACTTCATCACATATCTAAAACATCTTATCACACATTTTCACCCCCTTTTTTTTTTCTTTCGCGCGCTCTTCCCCTTTTATTTCCCAAAATTTAGTAACGCCCCTCCTTTCCTCGACCAATCATTTCTATCTGACCATCATCGTCCCCTTCCGGTGTAGAGATAACTTCCGTTTCTAGAGAATTCTCGAATATTCTGGAAATGACCAGAATTTTCTGGAGCTCGGTACCCATCCGGAAATCATCTGCGTCCATTTTCTTGATTCGTCTCGCATTATTATAAAATGACCACACCTGCTCTGTTTGCAGTA
Source organism: Mastigoproctus giganteus (assembly GCF_048544385.1). Classification (NCBI taxonomy): domain Eukaryota; kingdom Metazoa; phylum Arthropoda; class Arachnida; order Uropygi; family Thelyphonidae; genus Mastigoproctus; species Mastigoproctus giganteus. Next base: position 226,594,153 of record NC_143580.1, read on the forward strand.
AACAAGAACGCCCCCGCTGGTACCCTTATTGTCATCTCTGGACCAAACCGTCCCTTTGCGTACTATCAGTTGACCCCCCACTGTTCCGTCTTGCTATTTTCGCTTGCTGTTTCCGGTGTGGGCACTGATCGTATATCTGTTTCTAATGTTTTTCTTCAAGGTATATTTGCTTGTACTTTAAATTTAACCTTCTCTTAAATTAATTCCATTAGCGCGAGACCCATTATCTTAAACAATATTAGTGACTTTAAGTGTTTTCTTTTGTGGTTTACCATATCACTATCTAGCGTTCTTTCTTAAATTATATTTAAATTTAACTTGTAAGACTTTGTGTCTTTCAATTAGATTTAATATGACACAGTTAATCATTGAGAATTTATATTTTAGGGAAGTGTGCAGATTGTGAAGATTGGTGATATTTCTTCGACAGATAACTAATTAATTTCTACTTATTCTAGAATTTGCGCACGGTATTCTGTCCCTGCTTCATGAAATGAACATAAAGACAATTTTCCTTTCTTCTTGGACATTCGTTACTTTGCAATCTATAAGAAGAAGGACCATTGGTGATCATATGGATTCGAAAGATATCCATGTTTTCCATTTCTTGGATGACACTTCTTCAGAGCCAAAGGTTTTCAATGACGTAAGATTTATTGCTTATGTACTTACTGATTCCAGCTTCATTTTTTTATATATTTCATACAAATGGTATGCACGTTACATTCTTTCAATAGTATTCGTTAAATTTCGGCATTTTGACATTTTTGTAAATAAAACTTATCCCAGCGTTTTTCCTACGCAAATGATATTTTGGTTGATGGCACCTAGGTTCCTTAATGCTGCAATGAGTATATTGCCATCCATGCATTAGGAAAAAGGAAACATACCTAAGACAGATATCCACAAAACATCAACATCCAGGACAAAGGACAGCAGTTTACCTTGAGTGTTCACTTGTTTAGGTGCACGTAACTAATAGCGAGCAGGCAACCATTTAGCCCTCACAGGAGCCTGAATTCGCCTGCCATACCATACACATTTGCGAATAAAGAATACCAGAAGGATGTCAAATCACTTTGAATCAAATGTTACCCACAGTTTTTGCAAATTGGATGGTTGCAGATCCGAAGATTCCACAGGTGCTCAATTGAACTGAGATCAGTGGCTCGAGAGTCTTCCACAGTAGGTTTAATTAACTCTACTGTTCGAAACCAGTTGTGCATAGTTCGGGCATCGTGATATCACGCATTACCTTATTGGTAGAATCTATTTGGAGATGGACGGACTGCAGCCATGAAGGAATGCACTTGGTCGGATACCATCTGCCGATGATATCCGAAATGGTATCAGATTGTTTCACGAAAGTATTCCTCACACCATTAACACCACCATCAGCATGCATTTTTGATATCTGGAGGGATGTGTGAATGGATTCATACGGTCATCCCAACAGTGTGAAACAACAGAAACCGGTATTCGTCAGACCAAGTAAAGTGTTTCCAATCCTCCACTGTTCTGTATTGGTGTTCGAGAGCCCGCTATAAATATACCTTCTTGTTTATTGTTGACAAAAGTAGACCAAATTCTTTCCGTGACAAGATCCATTGTGCCATACCACTGTTATATACTCAGAACAAATCCATTAACATTTGCCTGGATATTCTTAGATTGATTTAGAAATTTTGATTACTAAACAAATTTAGTTTTTTTAGTTCCATTGCATGCACAGTGTCATCCTCAGAAAGACAAAAAATAAGAGTGCATGGTTTCCAACTTTGAAAACGGCAAATATCAAGTTGATATTAAAAAAACCCAATGAAACCACCGGAAGCCCCTGTTTGTTATAGACCAAATGAACTGTCTGCGCGCACAGTGGTATCGTCACCGTCCACTCCACACCGGGTGGAAAAGGCCTGCATTCGAAACAACAACAAAAGTTGTTGTTTCGAATGCAACAAAAGTTGACGAAGTTAAAGATCTGGGAGTTACTTTTACCGCTACATGTGGGTTTGAAAAACACGTTAGGAATATATTGAACCAAGCGAAAAAACAAATTGGCTTAATTAAACGGCAGACGTACAGATTTCAAGATCCTCAGTTCTCTGTACTCCTATTTAAGACAACTATACTCCCTATAGTGGAGTTTGCTTCGCCTATATGGAACCCACACTATGCATACTTGATACAGCAAATAGAATCGCTCCAGATGAAATTTATCCACTATCTTTCCAGACGTAACCCCATGTTTTACCACAGAATCTTCTACCGGAATCTCTGTTCCTACTTCAAGCTTCAATCTCTGGAAACTCGGCGAACTGTTCTTGATTTAAAACTGTTGTACCACATCTTCGCTGGATCAACTTACCTGCCGGATCTTCTATGCCATATTGACCTTCACGCTCCAGTGGTGGCTACTAGACAGAAGACTACTTTCCACATTGGTAACTCCAGATTAGAGATATCCAGGAACTCCTTCTTCAAAAGAACATTGGCACTCATGAACAAGTTTGACTTGGATATGGCTGTGAACAAGAAACAATTTCACAGATCTATTTGGAGTAAATTGACCGATTGACGGATGAGTTCTGGCCCAAAGATGTCCTCATTAATTCGTGTGTGTGTGTGATGATGTCTCCTGCAGCAAACTGCTTTCTGCGAGTTTACATAGCGCTGGACTTGACGTCATGAATATCTTTTTATTTTTGTGAATTGAACTTTTCCCGTTTCCATTGTACAAAGTATATTAGTCTACCACTTATTTTTATGTTTGTACAACCTTTGCTCTGTTATACACTTTAACTGGGCGAATGCCTGTTGTGTATATTATATGTTAAAAAATAAAATAAAATAAAATAAAAATCGATCTCAGGCGTAGACAGCAAGGTTTTCTCCCCAAGAAACTGGGGGTTTTTATTCAGAAAAACAGACAAATCGACCAAAAAACAACGGCAATTGACAGACATAAGAAACACAGGACCGGCTGATGAATTTAATGATTCGGATGGCCTAAAAATAATAGTTTTTGGTTTGTTTTTTTAGACCAGTTTCATTCCTATTTGTCAGCAAACTATTTGAACGCCTTCTGCACACCCGCATACAGCTAGATTACGAATTAACAAACTTGGCCTCGTCCAACCAGTTCGGCTTTAAGAAAGGTTGATCAACAGTTGATGCACTTCAACATCTCCTGTAAAACGCTAGAAGATCAAATAACAATTACTTTCTTGTGATTTCAGTTGACTCTGCCACGGTGTTCGACTCCTTATGGTGGCCGAGAATCCTGGGTCAACTCCGTAGGGCCAACATCCCCAGCAACCTATTCAACACAATCAAAACTTATTTGACAGAGAGATACATATTATTCAACGCACACAACCGGAAGGTGACGAGGAAAGTATACAAAGGCTGTCCTTAGGGTTCGGTCCTGGGTCCCTTGCTCTAAAACCTGAAAATGGGCATGTCCTTGGCAATTCACCTCGCCGAGGTTCATTCACAAGCCTCCTCCGATGACCTTATTCTCACCATAGCTGCAGCTTCCAGAACCCAACTTGAGACCCTGGAAAACCACTTCCTTTACATCCTGCAGGAATTGCACGGCAACATTATCTGACCATATCACTAGCAAAGACAAACTTAATTCTCCTGAAGGGATAACTAAATACACGAAGATCTCCCCAAATAAAGATAGATAATACCACCATAAAATTTCCAAACAACTAAAATACCTGGGATTAGTGCGGGACCAAAATCTCTCCTTTCAAGAACACTCGAAACGCTTATGCTCCAAAATCAGAAGGTACACAACACTGGTTGCCAGAGTTTCTAGAAGATATTGGGGACTTGGCCGAAACTTTACATCTATTTTACAAAGCCGTTTTTATACCTGCTATTACCTTTGCATCAGGAATCTGGTACATCAAGGCCATCATGAGAGTAAACAAGAGAATCATCGACTACATGCAAAGAGCTATCTTAGTCATTATCACATGCACCTGCTGCACGGTGAGCAACTACGCACTCTAAGTCTTCGCTGGCGTCCTCCCTCTAGATTTGAAGATCTCTCGCGCGCCCTGGGCTTTTGTTTCACCATGTCAAGGGTACTTCACACACTCATCTTAGCTTCACGATAGATCCTACAAACAACACGAATGCGGAGAAGCGACTCGTGACTCACCTGAAGCAGACATGGCATACCAGATGGCCAAATTCCCCCAACCGAGAGATAACCAGGAAATTCGTCCGTGATGTCAGCCTTGTCTTCCCCAGACTCCTTTCTTGGTTTTCGACGGGCTCCACACCACAATCTTTTTCACAGAACAAAGCTCCATAAAAGCCAAGCTTTCAATGTTTGGCCTAGAAGAGGACACATCATGCCCCTGCAGTGAACTTTAGAGTGAATTCCAGCTCTATGAGGATCTCCGCTGCCAGCTCACCGCAAAGCTAACTTAGTGATGGTGCTCCTGTCTTTACCCGAAGGACAAGAGCACCATCTGCTAGATAGCAAGGAAGAATATTTGGCCTTCTCTCGCTTTGCACTAGACCTTCTTGCGAGGCGATGAACCTACATCTCCCTCCCACTGCGACAAGGACTACACCTCCTACACCTTGGGCAACTACCCAGCATGGACAACTACCGGATTTGACCAATTCCGGTAGTTCTGTAAATTACAGCTGATCTATCTGCCGCCATGACTCCTGGTGATCTGGTCAGCCTCCCTTGACTGGAGTACTATTTTCCCTTTCCCACTTCCCCTCTTCTCCTGATGGATCTTCACCCATCCTAGGGGATGCCTTCTTCTATATCCCCTATATTACTCTCTTTTTTTATTAATTTATTTTATGTTTTATTTATTCTTATTTATTAATTATTATCTTTGTTTTTCTTTACTAATTATCTGTCCAGGAAGCTCAGTAGACCCTGGCGAAGAGACCAGCCAGAGAATTATGGGCAGCCTGGCTATCTCCTAATGGTGTGTACGGGCCACGTGGGATCCCAACAGGGGGCCTGCCTACTGCCAAAAGCCAGAACAGACAACAGACCCGAACGCCCTACTTCACATACAACACGTAACACTTTTTCTGGTTTTCACAGTGAAAGCCAGGAAAAGTTTGTCTCCACAGACAAACTCTCTGGAGACAAACTTTTCTTTTTTGTCTGTCTCCACAGACAAACATATGGCGCAGATGTGGGAAAAACTGGAGGCCCTTTTCCCCTAACACAGTGCAAATTATAATGTAGTGTATGCGAATGGTTTTTACATTGCTCACGTTTTTCACATTTTCATTACAGTTTGGAAGGTGCAGGACATTGTCTATGAGATGGATCGTGTTTGTTCAATCTAACTATTCTTCTGACTCCTGGATGTCGAAGTACGCAGCGTCTTTTCCATGCTTAAGAAACGTCATGATGGTATTTGCTACTACGACAACAGATCAGACAATCGTCTTCGAAATACAACAGGTAACGCAGCAAGTCTCATATAACGCGGTAACATTCACGAAAATTGAACCGTACCGATAATCAAATAATGGCAAGTTACTCTTTGATTTCAGATCCAAAACCGCCATTTAAGCTCAACACCTTATCAGAACAGGTGGACCTCCAAAACGACGGTTCGTTAAAGGAAAACAGCTAATTCCAAAGGAGAACAGTCAGCTTAGCCTTAAAAATCAAACCCTCAGGATTACAGTAGTTCCCGTAAGTGGTCCTTTAAATTCATTATCAAGTTTTTCCTTATTTCACTTTTAACATTCAAAACAGTTGCTGTTGTAGTAGGGTTTTAGGAACATCGGTGACCAAGACCACATTGCTCTGTGTACATTGTCTGCAAATTGCCTGCATTCTAAGGTCGATTTTCTGTTTGCTTGAGGAAAAACCAACCTATCTTCTCCTGAGAACGAATAACTCAATTATGAAAAAGGCCCATAAAAATTCCATCAATCATCGACGGGACTTGAACTCAGCTCTTTTCCACTCGGTGTAGGAAGGATGGGATCCTACCAACTGTGCTACCGCGAGGGCTAATATAATTATTATGATATTCTTAACGTACTGAAAATTTATGGACTGTCCTAATTTCCAATTTCTTATGTAGGTGTTGAATCCAGCAACACCTACATATGAAATTGGTATGCCATGAATACATGAGTACACCAACTTTTCAATGTATGCAGTTGTCAGTAATAGATATGCAAACGATAATAAAACTGATAGTTCGTTTTTGTTCCAATATTTTAGGACCCTCATCTGTTTGATGTGAAAGTCGATAAGAATGGACAACTAGTTGCCACCGGAGGAATAGAATATAAAGTTTTTCGAATCTTTTCAGACATTCTGAAATTCAAGTACGTGTGGTGTTATCTTCCAGTGGAAATAGGAACTTCAGTGATTTAATTTAAATGTTTAGTAATTTAAATTAGACCAATACTCTGTGATATATGTGGTCTGTCAAAAATTAATGAGACAGATTTTATAAAAAAATTTATTGTAATTTTCTTCAAGAGAAAGTGGCCGCCTTTAGCGCCTCCAACAAACTTTTCATCCCTGGAAGCATAACTGAAAGCCTTCTTTATGTAAGATCCTTTCCGTAGTTTTTAAAAGGCTTCTAGATAGAAAGTTTGGTTGGGAGTTTTTCCTTCAGACACGAACTCTTTACGCACCATTCTACGCTGATCAAAAGAACAGGTAAACATTGATTTCTTTATGGATTTGCTCATTCGTTCGCTCTATCATTCTTCGTGCTCTCTATTCGCAATTTCTTCTCTCTCACTTTCTTTCTCGATCGTACTCAAAAATCCATGTTTTTTCACTGGTCTCACTCGCTGGAGTATGAGATTCAATACGACCGCCAAAGAAATGCTCTTGTTTAGTTTTGTTTCTGTTCTTCAATGGGAGTTTTTGGTACCATTTCCCCACAGATTTTGCGTATGCCCAAATACGCTCTTAAATGCGATGGACTTCTGGGTGACTCGTGTTCAGCTAGCCTTCCATCAATCTCACGGTCAACCATCAATCAGACACATTTAGAGCCCTTACTCTCTCCACATTCTCTTCTGTTATTGCTGAGAGAGGTCGTCCTACACGTGGTTAATCTTGAACTGCTTTATCTTTCCAAGAAGGCCTTGTGCTATCGGAAAACCTTTCATCCCGGTTTCGTTCAGTTTGAGTCAAAATTCGTGCGCAATGCTGCCACTTCGCATTTTATTAAATCAGTCTCATTAATTTTGGGACCTACACTGCAGCCTAAAATTTTGGAATCACAGCGTATTACAATAGTTTTATTTTTATATCTTTTTTAAGCATTGCAAAATTTACAACAAAAAATATTGAAATATTAATAGTAACAATTGTACTGAATTTTCATCAAAACATCCTCCACAAGATTTTATCGATGCCTTTCACAGACGTGGCATTCTGGCGATTAATTTCATAATGTATCTTGACTAACATTATTCCAAGCGATCTGCACGGTTGCCCATAAATTTTACAATTCGGGCACACTTCACATACTTGATGGTCTATATGATCCCATGAAAGCACTATTGCGTTGGGGTGGCCACACCATTGAAATACCTCCACCTGTTATTTAATCGCTGCACAGCGTAGAGTTGTACTTTGAGCCTTGTTGTAATACAAAATTTCTTCCACAAAGTCGAAGTCCAGTGGATATTTCATCCTGTTCAAGAATATTTTTATAGACCTTTTTCCGGTCAAAATTTAAGGAATTTTAAAATTCCTTCAATTCTGACAAAATCATTCACTACAGAAAAAAAAACAGAAACAAGCCCAAGTCATGATGGAACCACCACCGTTCTTCACTGTAGCCAAAAAAACGGTCATTTTTATTTCAGTTTATTGTCTTACATAAACTGTACACTTGGATCCAAAAATATCAAATTTCGATTCATCCATCCATAGTACGCCTTTCCACGCTTCAATAGTTCAATGTTGATAACTTTTAGCCCAGTCCAACAGTTTGTTTCGATTTTTTAGTTTTAATAAGGTTTTCGAACCGCTACACTACCATGAAGTCCTGCTTGTTTAAGACGAAGTTTTACAGTGAATGTAGACACTGGAGTGTCTCTGTTCTTACTGAACTCAGCTCGGATTTTGGTGTAATGAGCCTTCAATTGCGTTTAGAGATCAGTATTATGGTCTTATCGAGTGCGTCCGGTGTTAAGCGCACTCGTCCTAATCTTGATTTATCCTTTAAACTATTAGAGTCCTTGAATCGTCGAGTGGTAGTTTCTAATCCTCATAGATTATCTATGGTACTGCTTTAAATGAAACAACTATTTTGCCAATACTTCTCAGGGAATAACTTTCTTTATAAGAGTTATAATAGCACTCCTTTTTTTCTTTCAACACCCAATTCCTCATTTCTTGCCAAAATATTACTCCTCAAATTGTACATCATTGCAAAACACTCTAGACTCTTCTACAATCAACAAAGTGTATAAGGAATCGTATTTACACAATACCTTCCTCATTTACCGTCTTAGAAATCGAAGACCCTTCAACATAGTAAGCAAACCCTTAGCCATAATTATGAGAGCTTCCTTGGAGTCAGGGGAGATACCCATGGACTGGAGATGTGCAAATGTGACCCCAATTCACAAAGGAGGATCAAAGGCTGACACAAGTAATTATAGACCTGTGAGTATAATTTCTGTTCCCGGAAAATTAATGGAGGCACTGGTTAAAGAAACACTGCAGGATCATCTAGACAAGACTTCAGTTATACCTCGGACACAGCATGGTTTTGTTAAGGGGAAGTCTTGCCTGACCAATTTGATGGGATACTATGATGCAGTCACAAAAGACCTGGATGCAGGGAATAACTTTGATATTATATACTTGGATCTCAGAAAGGCTTTTGATACTGTTGCACACGGAAGACTGCTGCACAAATTGGAGCAGTGTGGCATTGGAGGCAAATTGCTGCTATGGATAAAGGGGTGGTTGAGGGGGAGAAGACGGAGAGTGTTAATCAATGGGCACTGCTCATCGTGGACTAATGTTATTAGTGGAGTCCCTCAGGGTTCAGTGTTGGGTCCATTCTGTATTTATAAATGATATAGATGACGGTATATTAAGCTTAATGTCCAAGTTTGCAGACGATACAAAGGTTGGCAGGATTGTTAAGGACACTACTGATGCTATGCTGCTGCAACAGGATCTGGAAAGGTTGAGCAGATGGGCTGAGAGGTAGCAAATGAAGTTTAACATTGACAAATGTAAAGTACTACACATGGGAAACAGCAACCCCAGAGCAACGTATCAACTCTGTGGTACTACACTGATAGTGGTAGAGAATGAAAGGGACTTGGGGGTGGTTGTGCAGGCGGATATGAAGTTCTCTGAGCAGTGCAGACGGGCTGCAAGAGTAGCTCATGGAGTATTGTCAATGATATACAGGAATTTTTCCAGCAGGGATAAGGAGGTGATTATTCCCTTGTATAAGCCAATGGTCAGGCCACACCTAGAGTACTGTATACAGGTCTGGAGGCCTCATTTCAAGAAGGATGTAGAGCTGCTGGAACGAGTACAGAGAAGGGCAACAAGATTAGTGAATGGAACAAAGGGGTGCTCTTACGAAGAAAGGCTTAAGTTTTGCAAATTACAGTGTCTGGAGACTAGGCACCAGCGAGGTGATCTGATAGAGGTGTATAAAGCCTTGAATGGTTTGAGCATGCTCAATGCTGATGGGATTCTTCCTCTTGATCAGAATAATCACCTGAGAGGGCATAAATTCAAATTGAGGAAAGACAGATGTGCGGAAATTTGCCTTTAGCCAGCGGATGGTTGGTTGGTGGAACAGACTTTTATCCCTTGTCGTGGAAGTTGATAGCCTAAATAAGTTTAAGGCTCAGCTGGACAGGTATTTCGAACGAACAGAGGGGTGAAGTGGAAGTGGTTATTTTTTATTTATTTTTTTTACTTTATTTTTTTTTTTTTTTTTTGGCTGATGCTGCATAAGCTTGCTTTCTTGCATCAAGAAAGCAAGCACCTCTACTAATGCTAATGCTAATGCTAATGCTAATGCTAAAATGCTAATAAGATCTGAATGGAATAACGTCTTCAAAGATGAAGTAACCAAGAGTGTTCCAACTAATCACTGGACAGGAGAGAATCAACTTACATTCAACTAATCCTGTCCTGAAATTTCCACTTAATTCTAGTTCTTAAGCGAGTGTATCGCAAAAGAAACTTCTCCAATTAGTTTGGTGTGTTAAGTGCTGTGAGGCGTCACTGTAGTAGATCAGTAAAGTGGGTGTGCTCTGATCGATTTGCTAATTTACTGGATGAAAAACCCATGTTTTTTGAGAGAAAACGCCCTGCTACCCTTGCTTGATACTGACTAACTCAACTACTTTGTGAAAAGGCCCATAAATACATCATTGACGGGATTTGAACTCAAGTATCTTCACTTCAGGGTGTGGAGGACAGCGATTCAACCAACTGTGTTTGCCGGTTAACAAACAGAACTTAAGGTTTGGAAGAAAAGTTGAGTCATGATAACTTTGTTCATGAAACTTCTTAGATTGGCCAATGAGAACGCCGATGAGGAATTACTACATAATCAAGGTTCCCAGGAACAGAGCTTATTCCAGTCTTTTCACAGATAATAACAAGATGGTCACTGCTTTCGCAGACACCAACATCTCCTATACAACCAGTATATCGTATGTCGTGTCCTAACTTTCACAGTTTCTAAGAAATCCGCATAATGCTTCACAAGAAAATGTATAACTGCGCCTAATAAATTATATCTGTTTTTCCAGGTACACCATTAAAAAGCAAGATGAATATCAGTGGGGAAGCCGGTTGAAGAATGGGTCCTGGATCGGAATGATTGGCACGTTAGTCAGAAAGGTAATTGTCTGTAAACTTGGACATGCAGTACATGAAGTTCCTCTTATTATATTGACATATTTTTCATTTTTCGTTTCTGCTTTTTTTAAATTTTAAAATGTTTTTCTCACAAATTTTGTGTATTCTAAAATTAAAATTATTCTAAAACTAAAATAACCCAAAAATTCGGGATATATTCCAGTGTTAGTTGTGGACTTTTCATACCTTTATTGCTTTGATCATATATTCTTCGTTTACAAGCCAAAGATGAAGGTAAAAACCTTTGTTTATTTGAATCCCTTTCAACTAATGGTAGGTGGTAAATGAACTTTCCTCATCGATTATGTCATCGGTCCCATCAAGCAACTTTTGACAATTAATTGTTTGATTTGCTTAGATGATAAAAGTCCATCTGATATAAAATTTGCGAAGGATTTTGAAATTGGAGGTGGTACCATACCGTACCAGTATGATAATTTACCGTCCCATATCGGCTCTAATGGCAGGGCCCGAGGGTCAGGTAGTTTGACTATTGGTTGGTATGGCTTATAACAAGCTAGAATTTGTAGCTTCGTTTCTCGGAAGGATTATTATTTTTAATGGATGATCCAAAACAACATAATCAATTTACACTGAAAAGACAGAAATCATGGGATACCTGGTTCCGGGGCAAAGCGACACTGTCACCCCTATCGCTAGTGGACAAACCCACCGTTGGCAGGTATATACGTACACGGCTTCACTGCATTCACGTAGACGGAAATTCGATGTCAGTATGGATAATCGTGATGAGTTAAGGAACTTTGAAAGAGGGATGATAGTGGTTACTCGACGCATGGGTCACTCTATCGCGGAAGTGGTACAGAAATTGCACTATCCCCGTTCGACAGTATCAAGGATGTATCTGGAATACGCCATTTCCGGAATAACATCTCATCGTGAACAGCGCTGTGGGCGGAGAAAGGTGGTGGATGAATGTGGCCGTCAACGTCTGTTTCGCATTGTTTCAGCCAACCGGAGAGCGGCTGTGGCACAATCACCGCTGACTTCAACGAGGGAGGTAACACAAACGTCTGCACCGAGACCATCTAGCGATCACTAGCCGCAATAGGTTAACGGAGCTGCAGATCTAACAGAGTTCGATTGTTAACACCAGGACACAGGACTCTACGCCTCAACTGGAAGAAAGAATATCGGTACTGGACCGTGGATGATTGCAGACGGGTCTCCTTGTCCGATGGGTCCTGTTTCCAATTATTTCGAGCGGCCTGACGGTGGGGTGCGTATCTCGCAAAAACCGCACTAAGCTATCCACCTGTCATGTGAACAAGGAACTGTTGAGGCAGGTAGACTATCGGTAATGGTCCGGGGCGTTTTCAACTGTCACACGTTTGGACCTCTGGTACATCTAGACGCATTTCTGAACGGTCAAGGTTACGTGTCCATCCTTGCAGACCATCTCCAACCCTTCACGGTCATTATTCGCCCACAGGGCAATGGTCCCTTACAGCAGGACAATGCGCCTCCCCATGGAGCAGTGGTAACAAGAACATGGTTCGAAGAGCGTTCTGCAGATTATATCACCATGGAATGGCCTCGCCATTCACTGGACTTGAACCCTGTAGTGCATCTTTGCGATGCTGTAGAAAGGTACGTTCGATCATTGGATCCTCCACTCAAGAAGGCGACGGGATTATGAGGAGCTGTGCAACAAGCATGGATGGAAATACCTGTGGAACTCTTTCGTGAACTAGTGGACTCAATGCCTCGCCGTGGGAGTACCCTTATCGGGGAAAAATGTGGGCCTACCCGTTACTAGATAGGTATCACATGATTTCTGTCCACTAAGTGTACACTTTAACATAATTTCTAACTCTTTGTTCTTAAATTCTCAGGAAGCTGATCTAATCTTGGAGAAGGTGACAATAACCAAAAGCAGAAGTAGAGTTGTGGACTTTTCGTACCCTTATTCTTTTGATCCTGTAATATTCTTCGTTTACAAGCCAAAGATGAAGCCAAAAACCTTTGTTTATTTGAATCCCTTTCAACTAATGGTAAGTGGTAAATGAACTTAGCATAATTATAGCATAGAGCAATAGTAGGGTTTTTATGAGCATCAGCGACTAAGGTCATATTACTCCGTGTATATTTTCTATAAAAATTCTGTTTTCTGTGGTCCATTTGCTGTTTGCTAGAAGAAAAACCCAATTTTAGGAAGAAAAAGCCATGCTATTCTACACCCTGAGACCGATTAACTCTGCCACGATATGAAACAGGCCCAAACAAATTCCTCCCATAATTGACGGAACTCGACCTGAGGTCTTTTCGACGCGGTTGGGAAGGACGGTGATAATACCATTGGCACAATATGGCCTCATTTACTTAAGGTTAACGCATCCACTCACATCTTACCAGTTTTGAACTTTGGAGCGAATGCAGTAATGTACAATGCATACAGCTGTGTTAGAATTAAGGCATGATTATCGTCCTGGAATTAATTTATGGCATATTGGTAGATTAGAGTATGACCGCTTGCTTTTTGCATACGAAATCAAGGACTCCTTGAAAAATTACGGCTGGCAAACTCAAAATAATTCATTGATTTCGTGAAGATTGTACTAAATACAGCAGAGGAAGAACAGATTCCTACAGTTATAGGATATTCGGACATGAAGTTCTTCTAGCAGTGTAGACAGGGTCAAGGAAGGCCCATGGTGTTCCATCGATCATTTGATTGTAGAGACATGGAGGTCATAATACCACTGTACAAGGTAGTGTAAGGCTTCATTTGGAACAATCTCTTCAAGTATGGTGACTTTGCCTAAAAGAGGACATCCAGCTTCTTCAAAGATCTAAAGACTCTCCCAACTCGCAAGGTGAAAACCGCAAAAAGGCGTCCATGTGAGGAAAGCCTTCAAATATGGGGAAGGCAGAGGTCGGTAGTTAATCATGTGGGAGGAGAATTGATTGAGGTGTTCTCTGAGAGGATAGAACTTTCACTTTATAACTGATTACAGAATTGAGAACCATAAATTGAAGTTATGGGGAAAGAGGTTTGGACTGGTTGGTAGGAAGTTTTCTTTCATCCAGCGAGTTAGCAATTACTGCAATAAGCTACTTGTATTGGTATTTAGGCTGACACCTTTGAGAATTTTAAAAGTAACCTCAGTAATAATAAGGCCATAGTGTTCTGTTTGCAGGACGAAAACCCGAGTTTCCGGGATAAAAAACAATGCCACAATATGGCGTCCACCATATTGTGCTCAATCCAAAAAAAGGAAAAAGTGTATCCCGGGTTGAAAGAATTTAATAAACATTGTACTAATTATTGCTAATATGTCTATAGCAATTAGGATTATTGTTTACAAGTATTTATCAGTGCTAATCCTTTTGCTTAAACTGTGTTTTCTTTCCATATTCTAGGTGTGGGTACTCCTTATTCTTTTTATGATTATTGGACCAGTGATGGTGCGTACAATCAGCAGTTTAAACCATAGAATCTTCAAATACAGACAGAAGTCTTTGTTCCTCATTGGATGGTATATGTTTGGATCTTTACTTGCTCAAGGTACCTTGCATAATATTTATTTTTAGTATAACCGGATGGATTCCTTCATTCTCTAGTGAAACGTTTCAATTCTGCGTAGTGTTACCTACGTCTTAACTAAAAAGAATAACCCTTGCGAGTAGTGGCAAGGGTGCTCCTTTTAGTAGCTAAGGGCGATCCTTTTCTGAGTGCTAGATGCAGGCAATGCGATGAAATTAAATTACAATTCAGTGTACTGCAATAAGTACACTAAATCAAAGAGTCAATCTCGCTTAACAGTGTACTGTTAAGCGAGATTGACTCTTTGAAAACGAGAGTGGATGCCCTAGAGAAAATTCGAATCTGACGCTCGACAGTATCCCAAGTGTCTGACTCTATTTCAAGCAAGGGTCTCCCGAAACTGTCACCGGAACTCAACCTTTCAGTAATGCTTTAGTTCCACAGGAAGTAGCCTTACTCGGCAATTCAATTATAATGAAAACTAGAAATATAGTAACACAAACAACCTTGGAGGATACGAGATATATCCCCCTGTTCCCTTGTTTAAAAAGTGGAGAAGTGGTATTCGGACAGTTCGTTAAAGCAAGAAATTCAGTCATAAAGGAAAAGAGCAAATGCGATCATCAAATGTGCTTCTACCAATGCGAATTTGTTAAATCCTAGGATTTACCGGATTGATTTGGATCTTTTAGTACTATAAAAGTAGTAATACTAGTAGAATTACGTAAGGTAGTCGCATCTTCTCAATAACTTATTAATTCATTTTAGGAGGAAGAGCTTCTTTGTGGAAGTGTAACTCGATGAAGATTTTGTGCATTTCTTGGAGACTTTTCGCCCTTATTATTACCTTCAGTTACAGTGGAGCCATTCTCTCGTACCTTATAGTTCCTCAAAGAGAACCTGCAGTGGATACTGTCCAAAAGCTCTACAATGCTGTAGCAAAGGGGACGTACTCATGTGGAACATTGACTGGGACTAGCATATTTACATTGCTTATGGTATATCCACAGTTATTATTATTACTATTATTATTTCTCTATATATTAAAAATGTTTTCTTCCTAGTGATATTTATTCCAGCGAATGCTAGAAGAGGGCGAGGCAATTACGTCACTAATAATGCAATTAATTATTAACAACTGCCACCATAACGTTCACCAACCTCGTGCACGTGCTTCGCTGTCTAACATTCGATGTTCCATTGTAACTTTTTTATATTATTGAATATTTTATATTTTTAAATATTTTAGATATTTCAGTTAAATATTTTAGCCCTGCTCTTTCGGATGCAACAATATTCCTCATGTATTATGGAACCTGAAGCAAAAGGCCTTTTCCTAAGTCACCTAAGTAAACGTAGGTAAATAATTACATAGTGGGTTAAAATCCATTATTTGGGTACCACTTGTCTCCACGCAGTGGGCGTGGTCCTACAATAGAGTGATTGTACGGCCGAGTTCTGTGATTGGGTGATTATTGTGAACTCGTTTTGTTTCTGATTGTTTTGTGTCGTCGAGGAGGGGAGCTGCTTAGTTTAAGTTTTGTGTTTATCAGCTCAATTATCTTTCTCCAACTTTTTCTTCAAGTTATCGAAAGATATTTGAGCTGATTTCGTCGGTTTTATGGATAGGCCAATATTCTGAAGATAGAGGTCACGTTCTTCTATTAAGGCAGTGGCATGGGAGTTGATTGCGTGAGATTTGTCCTTGTGTTTGGACGAGATGAAGAGTTTTATATCATCTGCTTAAGTGCTGAAATCAGGATGCATAGAGAGAAAAGGGTCCAGAGCGGCAGCAAAAAACAGGGCAGAAAGGACACCACCTTGGAGGCTCCTTGGTACGCTTGGAAATTCCTGTGTTCAATCCTCAAATGCCTCTCTTCGATAATGGAGACGGGGACTTTTAATAAGCTTCCTTGAATTCTAAAATTCCTTTCAAAAATTGTCATCAAGGCATTTATTTAGACATTATCGAAGGCAGCATTAAGGTCCAAAAAGATTACATCAATCTGTTCTCCGACGTTCAGAGTCGTTCGATCCGAAATAGGGTGTCTAATAAATTTGTGACAGTCGATCTCTTTGGAATCACAAGGTGTAAATAAGGATTTCTTTCCGCAAACAATGCATGACAAGAATTAACAGCAGAGTCTTCCCAAACAGTTTTAATAAATTGCAGCTTAAAGAGATTGGACGAAAGTCCTTGTCTTTTGGATGTTTGACTTGAGGCACGGGTTTTACAGTGCAATGTTTCTAAATTTCAGGGATAACCTCTAAATATGTATAGCAAGATCTCAATGATAGATGGACTGCTTACTTTCATGGAAAAGAGGGGGAACATATCTCGGTCAGAAGTAGATTTATTTGGGAGACTCTTTAATTCCTGAATTACAATTTCTTTGGTTATGGGGATTCCTGTAAAGAGAGGTCTATTATCAACATTGGATCCGGATGAAGTCATGCTGTTGATGTAATTTACTAACCAGCTGATATTGTCTGCTTCAGGAGAGTTAAACTTTAGTTTAGGATCTGTAGAGGTTCTGAAGATACTTCTCGTCCATTCCCTAAATAAGATTTCATCCGTGGTGAAGTTGGAATTTTTGTTGCTATTCATTCTTTTAGACTGATTAAGCTTTTTGGAAATAGAGAAGTTGTACTCTTGGCGTTTGTGCTTTAAGAAACAGGTTCATACTTTTTTGTAAGCGATGTAGTCTTCAGAGGTTCTGGTTTTCTTCCAATTTCTGTAAGGCTTTTCTTACAGACATTATCTTGATGTCTTTGTTAAACCACCAGTTAGACAGATGTGTGATCCGAATCTCCTTAGACGCCTCTTATACCTCTTTTGTTATGAATGTAGCATCTGATAGTTACAGATGCGGGTGCGGACAGAGAAGTCTGTAGTTGCTCTGCTTGAGTATTATAATTATGTCTCCTCTGGAGCACGCGAGCTTTGTTGTCTTCGAAAGGTTTGATTAAGGTGTTTCGAGGCCACGGGTCCAAACGGTTGGTTGGGATCGCCTGCCTTTGAGACAATGAAAAAGGCATGTGATGCGTGCCTCGTACTTAGTTGTCTTACATCTACTTTGATGGAATATTTCTTCCAACACATTTCTGTAATTGCCTGAATAGTGGTTGTTGGATTTAATCTGGAGGCAAAGATTTGGTCCCCAGACTACAGCCGTTATATTTCAGTTATATGCAGGGCAAGCGATTCGGTGATTGGAACAATGGATAGTGTCTTATATTCTGAATAATGTCTTATATTCGCCTTTTCATTGATGTTCGTTGTAGATGGAGAAAAATAAGATGCACAGCTGAGATTAAGAGGTTGGTTAAGAGGTAACAACCAAAACAACATCCTTCACAGTTGTTGTTTTGGTTGTCTCTACCCTTGGGTCAGACGCCACCGGGGGCTGACAGCGGTACCGTCGGCATAAGATCTCCCAAACGATCGTTTTTGTTGCGGAGCGTTTAGGCTGCATTCGACAACCTCATCGAGTTTATCCCCATAATTTGTACCAGAATGTGTAACGCGCTTTTTCTTCAGACTATCCTTTTCAATGTATCCTCTGTCATCTTTTTTACTGCATGACTTTCGGATATGGGGTTATTATGCTTATCAACACTGCTCTGAGGAGAAAGAGGCGAATGCTTAGCAATTTTTTCCTGTTTGAGGATGACAAAACGTTCTCGTGATTCTGGTATGTATTCACTTCTTGATGAGAACTTCTTGATGAACGTAGGTACGAGGATTTTCACTGTCTCGAGTGTGGCAATACCATCAGTGACCAGTTGTTGGGCTTCTGTTGAGATCGCGTTTGAATCTTGATGTTTATCCGGTTGTTTGTACTTGCCACATGTTGTTCCTTCAGATCTCACTGCATGTCTTTATAAATGCAGATTCATGGTGAATTGCTTGAGTGCGAATACCTCTTGAGAGATTTCTGTATTTTGCCCTCTAAGTATTTGGTTTTCGTCCATCAAAATCGCTAGATTTTCTTGCACCTTCTTCAGATTCAATGCAATACTTCCAATTGCCGCTAAGAGTTGTTCAGGGGATTTTCTTGTGTTCTGCAATTCTATACTTGCTATTCGTAATGCATGGCTACTACTTTCAGTTTCATGCTTTTGTTCAGAAAATGTGTACTGATGTTCTGATGATCAAAGGCTGTTATATTTGTAAGATCTACATCTTACAACGTGGTCTACGTGTTTTGTAAATTTTGTCCAGCAGTGTAGTCACAATATAGAATAGGGATGACTACAGCACACACAACCCCAGTGGCTGCACTGCTAAAAGATCACGTCCTTCACATACAGAAAGAACTGGATTGCAGGGACGATGTCTGAGCACCTCTTAGTAAAATCGCTCTAGTACGAATTAAGAAACCTGTATCATTTACTGGACTTCTATATTTTCTGTTTCATGTTTCTACATCCTTCAGTTTATATTTAAGAACAGAAATTATATTTTAATTATGAATTGTTTCAGGAGGAGACTAGCGGGATGTACTACACACTAGGACAGCCAATGAGAACTCACTCAAATAACATTGTAAGCAGCAGAGATAAAGCAATAGAATCTGTTGTAGAAAGAAAGTATGCCATGCTAGGAAGCAAAGGGTTTTGCGAGGTATTGATTGCTTCATCTGCTTGGAGAAACAATATTCAGCTATCAAAAGATGTGCTTTATGCTGACAGGATTGGGGTCGCTTTCCAGAAGGGTTCACCGCTGAGGAAGATGTTTAATAAAATGTGAGTTTTTCTTCAAGAAGATTTTTCTACAATAAAATATTTGAATCTGTAATTTACTATGTACTAGTGGTTTCTATGGTTACTTTTCTCTATGTGGTACAGATCAAAATCTGTTATATGAGGGCTACCAGGGATTTACCTCTTCAACAAGAGTGTTTTACTTCTGTAAATTACGTGTGTTCTTTGGGTGGATTGCCTGTTTTTCTGGATGAACAACCCGAGGGCGAAAAAATTAAAGGCTAATTTCATAAAATTTCTTCGGGTCATTGATGGAATTCAACCTCGTGTCTTTTTCACCCGGTGTGGGGAGGAGTTTCACTCGTAGCACGCTGATCATAAGAACCATCTTCTCCAATCACATTGACGGAATTCGTCCATGTGATTCCAGAGGATGGTTCTTTGTATAATCTCTGATATGGCTGAGTTAGTTGGTCTCAGGCGAGAAGAACAAGGATTTGTCACTTGCTGAAACAATCGAACAAACCAGAAGACCCGTGCAATTTGAGGTCATAATACTTAAGGAATTCGGCAATGGTATTTTGAAAGATTTTTTTTTTAGCATAGCCATTCTTAGTTAGTAAAGGAAATCAATTTTATAAAGATAGTATTTTCTTAAAGGGAGAATGTGCAAAATTTGTATAAGTGGGTCATTGATGGAATTTGAACAGAAGCAAAATCCACCAGCATGGTATACCTGGTGGGTGCAATCTAAGACAACGTGGAAGAAACACCTAACTCAAAGGTGTTGAATATAAGGCATGTGTTAAGCAACCAAAGGTGAAATGTAATTATAACTTGGTTTTTCCTCCCTAAAACCAGGGTTTTTCGTCCAGCAAACATCAAATTGACCACAGATTTGCCTAAGTTGATGATACGCCTAAAACTCAACAATATTGCATTGCAGGGTTCGATTACTGAGTTAGATATACAAAAATTTATTTTTTTAAAAATTGTTTTTAAACGAATATACATTAACCATGAGGTGTTTCTTAAAAACTTTTCTTATAAGGGTTTTTAATTATTTTATTCTATTCTTTAAAGCAGACTATGTCTTAACTTTAAATGAAATACTTAAATCAACCTAATTTATTGACTGCGTGCTTTAATTTCCCAGCATATCCAGAATTACTCAGAGTGGAATTTATGAGAAGACTGATGATGATTGGATGTTCAGGTTTCATCTGAAGTATCAGGGAGTGACCCAAACTGATGATGAAGAGACCCCCAGGGAACTAAGGCTGCGCGACATCGAAGGTTCTCTCTGGCTGCTGGCCATTGGATATTTGGTCGCCATTTTTGTTTTGTTTACTGAACTCTGTATCAGCAAAATTTTCTGTTAGTCTGGAACTGTATCTATAGCTATACTCAAGTAATATTAGACGCAGTCACATCCAAATTATTTATAAAAAAATAATCATTTTTTTAAACTCTGTAAAGAGAAGTTACAGAGACTAATAATTATAAATGTGATGAATTTAAATATAACTTGAAAATAGATCCTCCACCATTTTCAAGGAAAAGATACTGAAAGGTTTATAAATGAAGAATGCTACTGTTGTGTATCAAATAAGACAAAAAACACCAGTCCTCATTCAGAAAGAAATCGTCCAGCGGATATAGCTCAAATCTATTTCCAGGCTATTCCCCAAGTGTAAGACCATGCATTTCAATACATTAAAACATAGCGTTTTTCTGACCATTCTCGAAGCAAGGTGCACGGTTTCCCGATCTGGTCCTTCGTTTGTCCTAAAGGATTCTCAGAGAAGACCTTACCAGAGGGAATCGTTCTAAATGTGAAGTTTGGCGGAGCCTGACACCGTCTAGGGCTGTTTCTAATGGTTTTGGCTCGGATCATTGGTCAACGTTCCTGAAACAATGAATATCATGAGGTACATTGATTTTCTGTCAACTTTACCCTTCCTATACTGTGGCAACAGTATGGGGCAGGATCCGACTCTATTTCAGCGTGACAATATACCATAACCTGCTGCAACCTGTAGTGACTTGGTTTGAAGACATGGGGGGGTAGCAGAATTCATCGTTGTTATGAAGAAGAGAGATAAAGGAGATCAAATAGCGTCTTCGGGTTATAAAAATTTCTAGGGAGTTCTTGATGTGGATGTCCAATTAAGGCCATAGGTGGGCGAACAGAGTATAACACACCGTATAAATAAAGAGTTCTTTAAAACATTCGGGAGTCCAGGAACTTTGGAATTATAGTGTACAAACAGATAGACCATTAGCATAAGCATTGGCAATGATGCAATAAAGCAAGCTTATACAGCATGAAAAAAAAAAAAGAAAAAGACGCTTCCTATTTCACCTGTGTTCATTCCCTCTAGTTGTTCCAGTTGTTCCTCGAATTTATTTAAGCCATCAACTTTCACAACAAAAGATGGAAGTTTCTTCCAGCAATCATCCACTCACTAGCTAAAGGCCAACTTCCTCATATCTGTTTTGCAACTGTCCTTCCTCAATTTGAATTTGTGCCCCATCATGTGCGTAGGCTGAGCAAGAGGAAGAATCCAATCAGCATTGAACTTGCTGAATCCATTCAAAACCTTAAACACTTCAATCAGACTACGTCGAAGGTGCCTAGTTTCTCGACGCTGTAATTTGCAGAACTGAAGATTTTCTTGGTAAAGCACCCCTTTGTGCCCTTCACCAATCTCGTTACCCTTCTCTGTACCCGTTCTAGTAGCTCTACATTCTTCCTAAAATAAGACTTGTAAGCAGCACACAAGATGTGGACTGATCATTGTCTTATAACAATGAGATAATCTCCTCCTTATCACTACAAGCAAAAATTTCATATATATCATTGACAATACCCCATGAGCTGTGTTGGCTGCCTGTTTGCTTGCTCGAAGAACCATATCTGACTCCACAATTTTCCCCAGGTCTTTTGCATTGTCCACTACCCTGAAGAATTACCACACAGTTCGTACGTTCTTCTAGATTTATTGCTACTCATATACAATCTTTTGCATTCGTCAATGTTAACTTTATGTTGCCACCCCCTCAGCCCATCTGCCCAACATTTCTAGTCCAGTTGCAGTACCATATCATCATTACTGTCCTTAACCATCTTGCTAACCTTTGTAACATCTGCAAATTTGGACATCAAACCTGATACACCTTCATAAATATCATTGAGAAATACTGATTACAAAACAACAATGGGCCCAACACCGAAACCTGGGAGACTCCACTAATAACATCAGTCCACAAAGAGCAGACCATTGCTTACCACTCTCTGTAGTCTCCCACTCAACCATCCCTTTATCCATTGTAGCAACTTACCCTTAATGCCATACCACTCCAATTTGCACAGCAGCCTTCCACGTGCAACAGTATCTAAAGCTTTCCTGAAATCCAATTATTTGATATGAATATTATTTTTGTCATTCATTAGCATTAGTAGAGGCATTTGATACAAGAAAGCAAGCTTATGCAGCATCAGCCAAAAAAAAAAAAAAAAAAAAAAAAAAAACACTTCCACTTCACCCCTCCGTTCGTTCAAAATACCTGTCCAGCTGAGCCTTAAATTCATTTTGGCTATCAACTTCCACGACAAGGGATGGAAGTCTGTTCCACCCACCAACTACCCGTTGGCTAAAGGCAAATTTCCGCACATCTATTCTACATCTGTCTTTCCTCAATCTGAATTTATGCCCTCTCAGGTGATTATTCTGAGCAAGAGGAAGAATCCCATCAGCACTGAGCATGCTCAAACCATTCAAGGGTTTATACAACTCAATCAGATCACCTCGCAGGTGTCTAGTCTCCAGACACTGTAATTTGCAAAACTTAAGCCTTTCTTCGTTAAAAGCACCCCTTTGTTCCATTCACTAATCTTGTTACCCTTCTCTGTACTCGTTCCAGCAGCTCTACATCCTTCTTGAAATGAGGCCGCCAGACCTGTATACAGTACTCAAGGTGTGGCCTGACCATTATCCCGGAATAATCACCTCCTTATCCCTGCTAGAAAAATTCCTGTATATCATTGACAAGACGCCTTGAGCTACTCTTGTAGCCCGTCTGCACTGCTCAGAGAACTTCATATCTGCCTGCACAATTACACCCAGGTCCTTTTCATTCTCTACCACTGTCAGTGTTGTACCACAGAGTTGATACATTGCTCTGGGGTCGCTGTTTCCCATATGTAGTACTTTACATTTGTCAATGTTAAACTTCATTTGCCATCTCTCAGCCTATCTGCTCAACCTTTCCAGATCCTGTTGCAGCAGCATAGTGTCAGTAGTGTCCTTGACAACCCTGCCAACCTTCGTATCGTCTGCAAACTTGGACATTAAGCTTGATATACCATCATCAATATCATTTATAAATACAGAAAACAATAATGGACTCAATACTGAACCCTGAGGGACTCCACTAATAACATTAGTCCACGATGAGCAGTGTCCATTGATTACCACTCTCTGTCTTCTCCCCCTCAACCACCCCTTTATCCATAGCAGCAATTTGCCTCCAATGTCACACTGCTCCAATTTGTGCAGCAGTCTTCCATTTGCAACAGTATCAAAGCCTTTCTAAGATCCAAATATATAATATCAAAGTTATTCTCTGCATCCAGTTCTCTTGTGACTACATCATAGTATCCAATCAAATTGGTGAGGCAAGACTTTCCCTTAACAAACCCATGCTGTGTCTGAACTATTAATGGGGTCTTGTCTAGATGATCTTGCAATGCTTCTTTAACCAGTGACTCCATCATTTTCCCTGGAACACAAGTTAAACTAACTGTTCTTTTAGATTACAGCGTAGTTTAGGGCTAAAGCCTCAGGTTAGGAAAGCAGTTGCCCACCCACTGATGACGAACCAATAAGCCCGAAACGGTGCCGTATGGGTGATGGCATCCGCTGAGAATAAGCATAAAAAGTCTTCTTTTTTGTTGAACCTTTACTCATTCGAGGTAGTGAAATATTATGGTAACTCGTTGTGAAGGTTTTCACAATATGAGATATATTTAATGATGCCATTTTATAACTACTTAAGTAGTTGGCTACGGACAGAAATTAAACTATCGCACTAAATGGTACACTAACAGGTCTATAATTACTCGCGTTACCCTTTGATCCCTTTTGTGAATTGGGAATACATTTGCATATCTCCAGTCTCCGGAGTGCTCCCTTAAATTAAAACAATTAAAACTCTCTGATAGATCCAATACATGGTTATGTTCGCACTATAGCCATAGCAGCTAATGCGCCAATAAACACCCTTACCACACAGACACACACATAGTTATGTGCCGAAGTCCGAGAAGCATTCAAGAGGAAACAAAAAGCATTCAGAATATGCAAAAAGTACCATAACTCAGCTGACTACCAGATGTACAAGAAAGGGCGGGCAACCTTCCTCAAATGTAAACAATATGCAATCCGGCAGCTGGTACTCAACAGAATAAACCACTCCAAGCGTATTACATCCAAATGCAACAAAGATTTCCATATCGATGAGAAGGTATTTCAGGAATGGGTATCTTTGACTTTCAAACAGATATTATTTGACCCAAAAACCCCAAACCTAAGTGATTTCGTCATGCACTCCGGACAGCCCCTTTCCACTATAACCCTAACAAAACAACACCTTATAAATACCATCAATAGACTTCGTAATAAATCTACAATTGATCTTGACGGCTTCCCTCTCTTCATGGTTAAAGTGTGTAATGCCTTCATTGGGGATCCCCTTCTTGTAATCTTTAATCTCATATTGAATTCCGGATCAATGCTGACAATGTGGAATCACTACAGGGTACAAACCATACCCAAAAGAAGAAACCCTAAGAACCTAAGGACTTGAGACCGATCTCAGTGGGCTGCTCTCTATTAAAAGTGTTTGAGAAAACTATGTTATTAGCACTGATAGATCAATGCTTCTCTCATAGACCCAAACATCTGCATACTGTGATACCCCAAAAGATCTACATTTACAAACCTACTGGACACCCTATTTAAAATTCAAACTGCTCTCAACAGTAAATCTCAGCTGGACGTCATCTTCCTAGATATTTCATCTGCTTATGATAAGCTCTCATCTACATTCTAGAAAAGTACTTTGGCATTACAGGAAGCCTGCTAAAAACCATCAACCTCATCCTTACACCAAGACAACTCATCATCAGCTATAAATCCTTCCAACAGGAGTGCATTATAACGAGAGGAGTACCACAAGGAGGTGTTGTCCGGTCTACTGTTCGCCGCTGCCCTTGAACCCTTCCGCGCAAGGTCCACTGATTTCTCATCGTATGCAGACGATCTCAAATTATACATAACATCTAAAGAAGCTGAACAAACTCACCTGATAAATCAGCGAGTCTCCGTCCTGATCGACAGCCTTGTAGCCTATCTACTGCAAATGGGTATGTAATTAAACGTATCAAAATCAACTCAACTTACGTTCACAAAAAAGAGAATCAAAAATGACATCAGAGCCTATCACAACGGATTACAGATTAAGGAAAGCGAAGTCTCACACTGACCTGGCATGACTTGGGCCGAGGGCCTCACTTTTCAGACCCATTTTTCGACAATGAAATCGAAGACTTTCTCAGTGATGTGGGCAATTCGACAAGAGCTGACGGGGTTACTCAAAGTCGATGTAGTCGGTGGATACGTCCAGCGGTGCCCACAACCTATCGCACTGTATTCATCACCAATCTGGTCTTCTGCTCCGACGTCGTACATAAACAGATACTTGGCAGTGGAGTAGTGGGCAATGCGATGGATAAACAGGGTCACGGGCAACGCATTCGCCAATTGACCCCAGAGCCATTTTATATACCAACTTAAATATCATTCCCTGAAGAGTTCACATTGCATCCAGGAATAATCTTCTTTTGTCTCAGATGCTAACTGGTGTGATTGACGCCCCCAATCTTCGAGGACTTATCTCTACTCCACATGCTGGACGCAGTAATGACAACCCCTACCAACCTTTATACTCTATACTGTCCAACCTGTGCTGTCTGAAGAATTTCTTCCCAAACAACTCAGTCAACCTTTTCAATTCATTGGCCTGTGACCACCCTGTGAAATACTCCGGAAGCAAGCAGTAGAGAGTAAAGAGCCTCACTGCAGCACATCAGTTGGTCCCACCGTATAGAATTTAAAAACTGTCTGAGACCACTGTAGGCTCAGTACTTACTGTAGTACCACTGTAGTCCTAATGTATAGAACAAGGAATAACATCCCAATCACATTGTGGTGATCAACCACCGGCATGATGCCAACGCGCCAACATAAGAAACTAGCAGCAACAGGCCTCCCAGAGACCACTTGCTTGGACTCCAGAGGGCCACCATCCTGAAGACCTGTAAGATAGTAAGAGAGTTACTTGACCACCAATAATTAAATTTAAATTTCACATGCATTAAGATAACGCATGATAAATGTATGATTTAGTTAAAAGCTCAATAAACTATCTTAATATTCAAGAATTTTTTTAGTATTAGTATTATACATGGCCACATGGTGGCTAGCTGCCTAGTTTCCAAGCTTTGCATTCCACATATTCGAAGTCTTTCCTCATATGGACACCCTTTTGCTGATCTTACCAGGCGAGTTACCCGTCTTTCGACCCTTTCAACAATCACAATGTCTTTCTGTAGGTGTGATCTCCATACGTACCAAGTATTCCAAGTGTGGTCTAACAATAGCCTTATACAATCATATCATGACCTCCTTATCTCTACTAGCGATTGTTCGATAAATCATCAACAGGACACTATGGGCCTTCCTTACAACCATGTGGACGTGTGTTGTGTCTTATGTAAGGCGGCCCTTAAAAGTTAGTTCATCTCCGCCATGGCTTCTCTGTGATGATATACAGAACTCTGTACCACGGCCAGCATTGAGTGTAGTGCTATGTTAGCGAAGTCTGTGTGTTGTTGTGTTGTTTAGTTGTTTCTGGCCGCTTTGCTACCAGGAAGCAGCGATCACCAGGAATGCTGCTTCCAAGTAACCGTCCACGCCAAGAGGAGACGGACAAAATTATACACGTACTAAACAAAATGTAATATTTCCAGCATCCATAGAAAGAAGCGCAAGTCCTTTGGGTGCAGCAGTCTCCTTTAATCACGTACAGTGGTGAATACCACAAAGAATCGCCCATTCACTGCAGAAAGTGTAATAGCAATGGATGCCAGCAGTTACAAGCAGGTGAAAATCCCGTCTAATAAACTGGAGCCCAAGGAATCCTGCCCACGAAGGCGATAGCATAAAAATAAAAAATAAACTGTTCCCAAAGGGACTAGCATAATTAACAGTTTTAGGGAAAAAATATTTTAATGGACAAAATATTATTACGTTTCAAAAAAAATAAATAACTAATAATAAAAATAAATTTAATAAAATAAAATGTTAAAAATATAATAATTTTTAAGATTTTAAGAGACTTGTCAGACCACGTGATATTTTTCCATTTCACAGTTCGCAGTTGGCGTTGGTTGGCAGCACCACTCCAGTCGAATATTTCGATTGTTTTACAGAAAGAAGTGGCGATGGTATTAGCCACACAACTACCCAATCCCGGATGTGTTCACTCCCTCCGGATAGTTAGATTGGAAATGAATCTTTCTTTGCTTAAGGAAAGAATCTTTAAGAAAAGAAACTGATCAGAGATTGCCCAACGGTGACTGTTCTCACCCTAGGGCAGTCAAAAGCTTTCGAACTGGTAGTTGCCTTGAGCTTTTAATGTCTCCTCAATAGGGTTAGAAAGAACTCTTGCAACTCTCTTTTTTTAAGTGAAAATACTTTCTTTGCAGCACTCCCAAGTCTAGAGTTAATTCGCATGGATTTTTATCAGGAAACCCACTGATCTAGTTTCTGGAAGGATTTGCACATTTATAAAAGCGAGTATCGAAACCCCAAGAAGAAGTCTTTTACAAGCTGATATTAAGTTGACTTTGCCTTTGAACAAGAAACTATTTAATGCTTACATTACCTTAGATAAGGATCTCAGGATCTTCAGATTTCTGAATCCTGGAATTTTCCCTTATGGTTGTCGTGTACACATCTACTTTATACCACGTTTGGGTCTGGGAAGTTCGGTCAGTGCGTGTATACACTAGAAGGCATTCATTTGTTGTTTTGTGTGATTTGAGTAATAAAATGAAATAGTTTCAGGACTTACATCCAAATAAAAATTGAGAATTGCTTTTAATCCACCTTATTCGATATGTTTTTCGATTCAATGTTACACGCATTCTCACTTTCACATCCAGAACAAAATGCTAACCAGAAGTCAGCTTTACAGGAAAAGTTGGTACTCAAAAACAAAGCAATTCAAAAGTACAAAACCTCATACAGGAAACGAGTTCAATCTTCTTACCCTCAGAGACAAAGAATTAATTCTCTCAGCAGTACCAGTAAGTTTTTCTCAAGTTTAGATAAAATTAATTTCAATGGCGTGCAGTACAAGTTAAGCCTAAAAACCTTTCAGAAGCAAAATTGGACATAAAAATAAATAATAAAAATTAAAGGGCTTTACAAGGATTCTGCAGTATTTTCTTTCTCTGATAAATCCCTTTTTCATACAAAGTTTTAAAAAAGTAAACAAATTACGATATAAATTTAAAAATTACGTATTTTTAGGTTAAATATACCTTTGACATACAAGATAGTAAGGATGTCATTCTTGTGTCCTCTGGAGGCAGTGAATGTAAACTCTTACAGCTAATTTCAGAAAAACTGAAATTCGGTTAAGTGAATTAAAAATACAGAATTTTAATTAATTTAATTCTAAACCTTTGTAGCGATATTCATCAAAATATTTGGTAGAAATTGTGCGATTTTACACTCAAAGATTCATTTAATAATGAAAACAAATAACAATCGCCGAATAAATACTAATTACTTTTTTAAAACTTCACACCAGATATTCAGTTGTTACTCCCAAGGATTTGCAGTGGGGAACTCGAATGCCCAATGGGACCTGGACTGGACTGAACTGTAATGAGGAAGGTATGTACATTATGTTTCCATTAGTTGCAGAGGTTGCCTGGAACTAGTGAGTTTTTTGCGATAACTGAATGCTCAGTTAATTAGGAACATCTCAATAAGAGGAAGTCGAACAAACCGTTTCTGATATGAATCGATAACAAGCTTCTATACACCCGAGCAAGGGCAAATCGTTATTCTCCTCGAGAAATTGAGTCCATCAACAAGAAACAGTGATTTTCCTAAAAAATTGTGCTTTGGGCACATTGTACATAGCAAGGTCTCAAGATTTGTGAACCTGAGAGCTACCAAAGGTAATCTTCGCATTTGGTGATTTCGTCCCTTTTACTAGAATATATAAGGAAAATCATCGAATAGATAAGGATGCGATTACGCTAAAAATCAACAGATTTACTTTGGCTGACTCTCCGTCATTGTCCTACTTCCATGTGGTATCCATTTAAACAGACCAAGAAATCGAATTTAACGAAGAATTTTAAACACGAATATTTATGCGTAACTTGTTCTTTGTATTGGGAACCCTGCAGATGTCTATTATAGGATTTTGCTGTTGACTGTTTCCCGTGGAGAATAAAACATTGGTATTGCTACAAATGTCAGTTAGCTGGAATGGAAAATAAAAAAAAAACGAAGAGTAACAAACTTGTTAAGCATTTTATGCCCATCGTAATGAACAAAAGATCTGGTTCGAATCCCGTTAGGATCGAAGGAATCTTATGGTCTCATCGGCACTATAGCCGAGCTAGTCGGTCTCGAAAGAGGGAATACGTTTTCTCCCCAGAAACTTCGGTTTTTTTATGAATAAAAACCCGAACCAGTGAGTCTACCGTACTCAATGATATACAGGAATTTTGCCACATCGGTGAGGTGATTGTTCCGTTGTACAAGACAATGGTTAGGCCACATGTTGAATTTTGCATCTGGAGGCCTCATTTTAGGAAGGATGTGGATTTGTTGGAACGGTGCGGAGAACTGCGACAATTTTGGTCAGCGAAACCAAACGGATGCTCTTCAGTTTCTATAAATTTTAATATCTGAAAACAAGGCTCCAGATATTGCCATTTATTCTAATAAGGTATTTACGATTTTGAAAGGATTGAGTTAGCTAAATGTTGATGGTATCCTTACTCTTGCTAGAAAACGCACGTGAGGGGACACAAATTTAAATTAAGGACGGATGGCTAGAGGTGAGATCTGAGGAAATTTGATTTCAACCAGAGATGTCAGAACAAACTTCCATGTGGTATTGTGGAAGTGGATAGTTTGAATAAAATGTCCTTACGCAGTTTTAAAATTTAATTGGGAAATTATAAGTACGATTGAAAAACAGTTTCCTGCATATACGGATTACAATAAATGTGGGATTATTTTAAACATGGGAAAATTCGAAATTTCATCAACAGGCCACGCGGAAAGCGATTAATTTAGAAATATAAAACAATGGTAATTTTTTCAGCAATACCTTCTATTCATAAGGCTGTGATTCTGAATGCCAAATGTAGTTTTGTTAAAGCAGGGATTTAATATTCTATTAATAGAAATTAATAAATAATTAGGATTTCCCGATGCCAATTATTAGATATGTAATGTTTCAATTTTTTAAACATACAGGAAGCTGATCTCGGTATGGAAATGTTTACTCTCACAGAACTGAGAAATACAGTCGTGGACTTTTCTTTCCCATATCTGTACGATGCTGTCACTTTCTATGTTCACAAGCCGAGACTTACTCCAAAAACCTTTGTCGACTTGCAATATTTTCAGAAAAAGGTCAGTAAAAGTCTCGAAATAATTTGTAAAAATATCAAACTTTGAATTTTTCTTATAACAAACACTACATTACTTGACTTCTAGATATTCGCACTAATAGGCATGATATTTTTACCAGAAACTCGGGTGTTTTGGTTTTTCATCCAGCAAACAGAAAATCGACCAGACAATTCCTATCACTTGTTCATTAAAGCTGTGTCCCCAAACTTTGTTCTCTTCTGTGTCACCTTTTTTTCACTTTCTTACTCCACTAGTGTTTCCCCCTTCTGCTTGGAAATTTCCATCTAAGCAATTCCTAAAAGAGGGTGACAAATCCTTCCTCTCCAATTATCGTCTCATTGCAATTACTTCTACTCTTTCTAAAATAATGAGAACTCTACTAACCGGCAAATCTTAAAATAAATAGAAACCTTCCCTCTGATCAGGAAGGATTCTACTGGGGATATATTGGTTTATTTTCTCATTTTTCGAAGAATTCGATGAAAAAATGATTCTTCTACTCCTATGCTAATCATCGATGACACTCAGATTTCCAGACAAAATCACATCTCTCTCTCTCTCTCTCTCTCTCTCTCTCTCTCTCTTGGTATAAGCCTATCACGGACATTTCTCCATCTACATCTAAAAAACTGTCTTTTGGCTTCGTTACTTTCCTATAGACATTTCAATGGGTAAGAGATCGTTTTATCTTTTGAAGATCAGAACGCATGACGCTCTGATGGCTTTATAGATTTTAATCGACAAAGACGTGGGGTGTAGCCTTCCTCAACCGGTATTATCTTTTAAAATCACCATTTTTGTTTATCCTAAATTCTCTTTCCTTGACTTGGATAATTTTGCTTTTTCTATTTCTCTTTTCCCATAATTCCTAGGAGGAAATAGTTCTTTAGAAGGCGGCCTCTATGAGAATACTGTTTGGCTCATGGAGCATTTTAGCATTTTTTTTTACCTGCAGTTATAAAGGAGCCATTCTATCTCACATCCTTGTTCCAGAAAGAGATGCAGCAGTGGACACAGTCTATAAACTTTATCAAGCTGTCTCTGAGGGCTGGTACACCTGTGGAGCGTTCTTTGGAACAAGCAAATATGAACATCTGTGGTGAGAGATATAATATGCTTTGTGTTTCAAATCATTCCTTATGAATTGCGAAATGTTAAATAAGATTTATGTTATGCTGTTCTGTAGGAAACAAGCAGTGATATATATTATACCCTCGGCCAGTCGATGCTGAAGGATCCAAGGGAAATTATTCGGAAGGAGGTGGAAGAAGTGCAACGTGTCTTGGAAACCAATTACGCATATATCGAAAACAGCTTCTTCTCCAAATTGCAGATGAGTATCTCAGGACTTAACCAAGAACTGATCCTGGCCAAAGTCATATTTTTCCTCGATATGATGGGAGTGATTTTCCCTAAAAATTCTCCACTGAAGGAAGCATTCGACAAAATGTGAATTCTTGTGAAGCTTTCTTAAAATAATTAATTATGCAAATTAGATTATTCTTGTAATAGATAGAACATAAATAGTATATGCGAGAATTTATTCCCAGAAGTTCCGACATATTACAGAAATACCTTTTTTGTGTGTGTACCACAGGATATCAAGAATTGTTCCAAGTGGTATACCAGAAAAATTGCTTCAAGACGAAATATTCATGGTCCAGCTACAAAATGGAGTAGCCACATCAAGCGATGAAGAAAATCTACCAAGAGCATTGACTCTTGAAGACATCGGAGGATCTCTCTGGTTGTTGATGATTGGGTGTCTGACTGGGACGCTCGTCTGTCTTCTTTGTAGAATTTTTCAAAGGAAAAGTATGCTGAATAATTTTATTAAGAGGGAAAGAAAGTTGGAAATGATTTCTGACGATTTTATAAATCTGAATATGAGGGGGTGATTGCTTTCTTATCATGAAACTAAAAGTTTGCAATAAGAGTTTATTTTTCATTATTTAGCTCACTGATATTCTGTATATCCAGAGTTTATAATCTTTTATTTAAGTGCCATAATTACAAACAAGAGCTTCTTTTATTTTTACATATATTTTATATGAAAAACATTTCAAGAAGCCCTACCAAGGAGCCTGCTATCCCAGAAGCCCTATTTTGTTTCATAAATTATAAACATAAAAAATTGTATGTCCAATACAGTTACATTTGACACACCACATCATGAAAAGTCCAACAACATACAGTATAAGAAATTAAAATGTAAACAATTATTTTGTTCTTCGTTTTACCATTTTTCCTTTTAGTATTTCCATTAAAAACACAAATGTGGCTGCCAGATGCCCAAACATTAACAACCAGAACGAACCTTCAATGTCTTCAATCGATAAAGGCCGTCGATTTTCCTCATCATTGAACGGTGACGGAGCCCCTCTTTGGTTGCGCAAGAATTCCTTTAACATCTCATCTTCATAGAATTTTTCAGCAATGTAACTCTGAGAAAGCCTTCCTATTCTGTAACACAAATTAAAAATTACTAATTTCTTAAAGACCATAAATTAAAAGTTTAAACTCAATTATACAAAGTATTCAACATTTTAGAACTTGACTAAATTATCAACTGAAGGGCTACTTCAGTTGTTAATCTGAAATGCCATTGGTAATTTTACGACAAAGAAGAATGACTTCAACTAATTACATTAAAAATTTAATGAAATTTAACATTAAAAAGAATATCTACAACAAATATTTGAATTCGCACATCTTTCAGATATCTGTATATAACGATACTGAGAAATACTCACATCGTGTTGAATGTATCCGTCAGTGGAGATCCCTTTTGAAGAGCGACTCCTGTCATGGCGAAATGAAAAGCGTCTTTGGACAATAGAAATTCGTCCCGAGTACTCAGAACCATTCCCATATCATAGCCAATCTTCCTTGCAATGAGGGCAAAATTTCCTTGCAAAATACGAATTATGCATTCCTCTTTGGACGTCAGACTGTTCCCTGGTTCCTTCATCGATTGTCCAAGTGTGTAATACATGCCACTAGTAGCAGTCTGAAAGGTAAAATGTATGAAATGTTATCACTGCCTGAATAGTCAAGGAACTTTTGAAAAAAAAGTAATTATTTTAGATTACCGTGAATTCAGTATGGACCGGAGACCCTCTATATGCTCCACAGGAAAAAGAACCTCGAGAAACAGCTAGATAGAGCTTTTCAACTGTATCGATTGGAATATTTCTTTCTGGAATGAGGACGTAAGATAAAATGGTTCCACTATAACTGCAAGTGAAAACAACAGCAGAAATCCACCAAGAGGCACATATAATCCTCATGGATCCAGACTTCCAAATAGATCCTCTTCCTCCTGAAACAAAAGCGGTTGTCCTTGAATAAATATTTTCCTCATAACATGATAATTACATTATGAAATGAGACAAATGTTTTTTCCACTAACGTTTCAAAGATAATTTCCCATCTTCTTCCCCAGAATACTGATTTAATACGTTTACGTAATTTAAAAGTTTTCATCATCGTCATCATTAGCCATTTACAATCCACTGCAGGATGAAGGCCTCTCCAGCAACTTTCCAGTTCCTTCCATTTTGTGCAATGGCCATTCATTTACTACCCACAAACTCATGAATTTCAGCTATAGATCTCCGGCGTTGTCTTTCAGGTTTTTCTAGCTCCTATTGGGTAAAAGGTAAAGTGCAGCCATTATCAACCAGTGCAGGATGGAAGCCTTCTCAACAATTCAGGCTGAGGGAAATGGACCATAATGTACCACTCTTGTCCATTGCGGGTTGGCAGATCGACCGTATTCAGCAATCAGGGGCTTGAACCCCGGTCTACTCAAAGAGCGTGTGCTACTGCACTCCGGCTACTGACCAGTCGGCTACGGAGGCCTATGGCCTATCCTCTTAGGTACCATTCTGTTATTTTCTTAGTCCATCTGTCATCATGTCTTCGAGCTATGTGTCCTGTCCAAGAACATTTTGGTTCCTTCGTTTTGATAAGAATATCCTTTACTTTAGTTTTTTGCCTAATCCATGCGTTTCTCTTCTTATCTAACAGTCTGATTCCAAATATAATTCGTTCCATTCTTCGCTGTTTAGTTCTCAACTTCTCTTCCATTCTTTCGTTGAGTGCACAAGTTCCATACGTCATGGTGGGGAGCATACATTGGCTCATTATTTTACGTTTCAGACAAACTGGGATTTTGCTCTTCAAGTATGTGAAGATATTTCTTGAATGCCATCCATCCAAAATTTATTCTTCTCTTGACTTCCAGCCATTTATCGTTATTACAGCTAATAAGTTGTCCTCATTTTTGATTTCTTGCAGATAAATATACCAATCCACCTTTTCAATTTCTGCCCCTTCAATGATTACATACATCCCTTTCTGTGGCATACTTGTGCATCATTACTTTTGTTTTAGCCGTATTCAACTTTAGTCCGAAATCCTTGCTAACTCTGAATAGCTCATTAAGTTTTACCTCTAATTCTTTGGAATCATAGCTTATTATACTACCCAACAAAATTTTTTTTCTTCATACCTCTGGAACAAAAGTTGTGTATTCCGAACAAAATTAATGTCCTGATTATGAAAATATCAACCTTTTTGGTTCTGTCATTGTCTACATCAAACGATATACGCATTTATTAAAATTCCTTGTTTTTATACAATATCAGCATAAATGGTTATAATTATTACGCACAATATATGTTATTTAGACATGTTTCCCACTCAATGATTTCCTTTTATATTCCAGATTGATTTCCCGTTTAAGGAACCAACAGCAATCTCCCATCCTGGCAGAGTTCCAGCGACCTTGGTATTGTTTTTCTATTGCAGATACGTCCTGGTGGAAGCGCTCTCCTTGTTCATCACTGACACCTGCTAAGTTTTCAAGAAAGAAATCCAGATGGGAATGAAGAAAATGCATTTTCATTTTGAAATTCGGAACCCCATGTTCTTGTAACATTTCAGCAAGTATGTTACCAGTTGCTCATAGTTCTCTTCTTTTCTCTTTCGAGAAATCCGCGTACAACAGACTTGGAAGATCTCCATGCAGCCAGTTCAACATCGCTCAGGCTTCTTTGAAATTCTTCATTTTCTGTGTGAAGAAGAAAATTAAATTCTTCATTTTCTTCTTCATTTTTTTGCAGGGAATGCAAAAAAATGAAATTCTTCATTTTTTTGCATTCCCTGCAAAACCAATGGAACATTGCTTTTGCAAGGAATATATTCATCTCTCTTGTCCCAGTATTGTACGACTTAGTGTTTGGCTATTGCACGATTATCCCAGAAACACAGGAAACAACACCATTTAATGAAAACACCTTGCAACCCAACAAAAGCAGTCCAAACACGTTGAGATCACTACAAATATATCAACCATAGTCATGGTAACGTACAGCAGCAAGTATCTGGGACATACTATCGTAAGTTTCTTTCAGGTCAACAGCATGAACAAGAAATAATTGATGATACAGTATTTCCATTATGAAGCCATTAATTACAGTGGCTTCATGATAGAGGTATTGTGATCAATGTTCAGTTCGTTCAAAAGACCAAAGATGTCTTTGCAGACACACATGTTGTTTTCCTTTGGCAAATATCTTAAAAACTCTTTGTTTCGCTTACTGTATATTGTAATGTTTTTCCTTTGGCAAGTAAGTTCCACTGTTCTAGTCTGGTTCCGAGTACTTCAGCCTTCTCTTTGGGTAAGCCCAATTCTTTGATCAAGTCTCTTAATTCTTCTAGTTCAATGTAGTGTGGGGCCTTTTCGTTTTCTGGCTCGTAGTGCACGTCACGTGAAATACATGGTCCCGCTACATCTGGTAAAAAGATTTCTTGTGTACCTTCATCACTACTTCCAATTGCCCAAAATTTTGGGGGCACAGATACTGGCAGTTCTTTACCGTGTG
The DNA here is from genome assembly GCF_048544385.1 of Mastigoproctus giganteus. Taxonomy (NCBI): domain Eukaryota; kingdom Metazoa; phylum Arthropoda; class Arachnida; order Uropygi; family Thelyphonidae; genus Mastigoproctus; species Mastigoproctus giganteus. The sequence continues at coordinate 226,630,954 of NC_143580.1, forward strand.
GCACTGGCCTAATTGCTGATGGGATATTTGGATATTTGATATGGTGCTTGCTCTTTTTGGAAATACCTTTTATTTTTGTAATTCAGAAATAGCAGCCGTTGAAATGGTTCGTGGGCTCGCGCCACACCATAGGGATGGTGTTGCGCGAGCCCAAGAATCATTTCGACGATTTTAGTCATTTCGCCGAGCATTACCTTTCGCCAACACAGCAAAAGGTAGATGAAATCAACCTTTTGCTGCCTTGGCGAAAGGTAAAGCTCAGTGAAAAGGTAGAGGAAGATCAAAAGTTGGTTCTGTGAGTTTGGTTTGAAATTGGACAGTAAATGGATGTTGGTTGGTGGCAGCACGTGATCGGACTGTTTTGAAAGAGAGAGAGAGAGAGAGCGGGAATTATAGAAGCCAATTCAGAAGAACAGTGCCCATGGAAGTATCTGTAGAAGTGGCATGCAGCAGAAACAGTACGTCTATGAGAGCGCGAGTGGAGAAACCCTGTTAGAGATGAATCATTAATTAACTTAACTGCCCTCTTCTGAATGGAATCAAGAAGCCTGAGAGAGGTTTTGGGGGCACCACCCCAGATGTGGGAACAAAATTCCATGGCAGGGCGGATTTTCGATTTATACAGAGTGAGCAGCTGTTTGGAAGAAAAGTAACGCCGAGAGCGAGAGAGAAAAGCAAGTTTTTTAGATGCAGAGGAAGCAATATTTGTAATGTGCTTGTGCCAAGAGAGATTAGAAGTCAGGGTAATCCCCAAAAGAGATATATCATTTTGCCTAGACATCGGAGTGTCACTAAAGGTAAGCATAGGAGCAGAAGAATCCTTTTTTGCGAGATATAAGACAAGACTAAGTGGTCTTTGTCCCACTGGAGAATTACCTAAAGATCGGCATTTAAGGAAATGGTGGCGGATATCCGAAACATTGAAGCTGATTAAGCTGGGCAAGGTTTCTCAAAATGGAAAGTGGAATGCAATGTGCTATCATCGGCAAAACTATCGATAGGATTTCCAGTCAATGCAAGAAGGTCATTAATATACAAGACGAAAAGAGTGGCGGAAGCAACTGAACCTTGGAGGACACCGGCATTAGTGGAGAACTTAGAAGACAGAGAGCCATCTACCATCACCCTCAGTGAGCGATCAGAGAGAAAACTGGTTAACCAATTACTAAAAACAGTAAGCCAGAATATCTCCAGTGGATCGCCACTGACGGAATCGTTGATCAGACGGAAGGTAGTTTAAGGGTTGGCGGTTAATTGATTTCTCCACTACTTTAGAAAAAGTAGAAGTAATTGCAATGGGACGATAATTGAATGGGAGGGATTTGTCACCCTTTTTAGCAACTGGCTGGATATGAGCAAATTTCCAAGCAGAAGGAAAAACACCTTTGGAATAAGAAAGTGAAAAAATGCGGCAAAGAATAGGAGTAAGTTCAGGAGCACAGGTTTTGAGAGCAAATGTAGAAATACCATCGGGACCTGTAGCTTTCTTAGCATCAAGATTCGTCAAAATCCTTCTGACGGAAGACTACAGGAGGCATTGAATGGAGCGTCTTGGGAATGGTGGGAAGTGTTTTACCAAGATCATTAATACATGAGTTAGAAGAAAAATGGGATGCTAGCATTTCAGCTTTATCCTTGGCTGAAGTGACAACAGAACCATCTGGTTTGGAAAGACGTAGGAGCAGAGATGGGCAAAAGTTGCGGCCTATTCCTTTGTCAAGAGACCAGAATGGTAGGCTACCATTAGGGCAAGAAGCAAGTTTTCTACTCTTAGCCAGTTGAAACTCTAATTTGGACTGATTAATAACTGCTTTACAAATGTTGCGAGCTTTGGTGTAGGCAGAAAATGAAACTGCAGAATTATAAACTAGCCAATTACGATATGCAACATTCTTCTCTAGAACAGCCTGAGCACATTTATTTGAAAACCAAGGTTTAGATAAAGGACGAGATTTTAAAGTGGAGTGTGGGATAAAGGATTCCATTCCTGCAAGAATAATTTCACTGACACGATCTGAGCAAACGTTGACATCAGAGGTTGTGAAACAGTAATCCGACCAAGGAAAAGAAGAAAAGAAATCTCGCAGGTCATCCCATTTTGTATTCTTGTAATGACAAACAACACGAGGTTGGGAATAGCTATGAGGTAAAGGCTCCATTGGAGAAGATACAATCACCAAGTTGTGATCTGAAGTGTCTAAAGACCCACTTCGACCGTGTACGTAGAAGGTCTGTATGATTACATAGTCCGGTATTCTTGTACGTAATTGAACAATCTGTGCAAGGTCATTAGTAATTGCAAAAATCCTCAGCATCTCAACCAGCTGTGTCGGTGTGACTAGAAAACTGAAGTCCGCTGGTGTAGTGAACATTAAAATCACCAAGGAAAATTACCTCACTGTTAGGAAAGTTGGACTGGAGAAAGAAAGTTTGCAAAGAGAGGAGGTCAAAGAGCTCCAAGTGATTAGTGGAGTTGGGAGAACAGTAGGGACAACAGATGAATTTGACTCAATGAGGTAGAGAGACTTTAAGCCAGAGAAGATCACAGAGAGAATATTCCAAATTGCCAATTCTCTGACAGGGAATATCAGAACGGACATATGCACAAGTACCACCTTTGAGGCGAAAGGAATCATACAGCGAATAATTTGGGCATCTGAGATGAGCAGTAGTTGAGTCAACCGATAACTGAGATTCTCTAAGAAAAAGTACATGAGGTTTGGCAAACTGCAAGTGGAAATGGACATCGTTGAGATTAGAATTGAGACCACGTATATTTGTGAAATTAATCAGGAAGGGCTTACATAAAACTTGACCGGAAACAACCATTGATTTGCTGGAGGCGAAAATTATGTTGGGTAGGGCTATCACAATGTCATCTGCAATTCCTAAATGATTTAGGTACGCTCTATGGTGCCTCCGTAGCCAGGAGGGCAGGAGCAGCAACACACGCCTCTTGATTACACCGGGGTTCAAACCCGTGACCACCAAATAGAGAGGATGCGAAAAGGTCAGGGAATTACCACCGCATATCCCCGGAGCAATATGGCCTTAGTTGCTAATGCTCCTGAAAACAAAATAACAACCTGCGGTACTCCCCATTCTCATTGCTTCAAAGTTTATATACCCGAAATCTTGTCCATGATTGTGTTTTATACCACCGTCTTATATGCTTACACGTCACCATCTGATCTTTTTCACATTTATCTTGTTACAACAGGTTTATGATGGAGTTCGACGCAGCTATGCCCCGTGACTTCATCAGAAATTGCATAGGGACAAGAATAAAGGAAAGTGAAGTTGAATTAGAAAAAAGTACCTGAAAAATTGATTTATAGAGGGTCTGGATTGTACAAGACACTTGAGATGCAGGTAGGTCTATTGTGGTTAATCGTAAACTAAAAGTAAGAGTATCAGTATACGTGAAGTACTTTTCTATTTAAATTTCAAAAGAATGCAAGAATCCAGTTTTAAAATTTCTTACCTTGTGAAACGAAAGATCCAAACAAATACCACATTATTATAGTTAGAGAGTTTTGTGTACACTTGAAGATACAGTGGGCCCAGTAATTCACCATGTAGATTATAGGGGTTCCAATGAATATTGAAAGGATGGCACCTGACCAGACCTTTAAAGATTTAAATTCTTTGAGAATCATTTTGTTATTATTAGACCACCAGATTTAATTATATTAAATGCAATTTTCAATTCATATAATCCGATGTCTCCTTATTACAAATTATTAAATAATTTAAATTTTCAACGGTAAAACTATCCAAAATATAATTAATTGTTGAATAAAAATGGCAGTTAGTTACCGTTTTCTGAAAAGGGCGTAGGTAGACGAAGGTTTTACTTTTCAGCCCAGGCCTACGTATAAAGAAGATAACTGGATCAAAATGATATGGATGAGAAAAGTCGAAAGCCTTCCATCTTGAGTCAGTGATAGTAAAGGAATCAATGCTGATGTCCGCTTCCTGCGAAAGATCAAATAACCAATTAGATTTTGGATTAGTATTTTGGACAAGCATATCTTCAAAATTGAAAATAACACGAGTGTGACAGAAATGGAAGCACATCCTTTTCACCTTTCTGACTATCATTCCTGTTATTCCTGTCCATGTTCCATTCTTCATCTGAAAACCCCATTTATTTTCTTTGGGCCTGACAATTTTATACCTAGTTTCATAAAATAATTTTATTTAAAGAAACGAAAGTATCGGCCATTGCTGTAACTTCAAATACCACGCTACATGCATCCTGTTTATTGAATTAGTACTAAATTCATAAAAATCGAAGAACTTTAGTAATTATTAGAATATTTGTACTATTTAAATTACTCTTTCTGCTGTAAATAAATTAAGGAGAACATACCTAAACTGCAGGGTTTCTGAAAATAGTTGAAGGAGCTTATATTCAAATCCTCCAGTTGGAATGATGCTTCCATCCTCTCCAGTTTTCATTTCAAAGATAATATCAAACTGAAAGTAATCCTAATATTAAATCGGAAATTATAATCAGAATAATTTTTTTATATAACTAATACCTAAGGATCACCATTATTAAACATCAATATAGTGATTTGAAATTCTGTGTTGAATGTGTACTTGGTTTGCCATTGATATATACCCTCTGCAATTTCCCTTTTTTTTTTAGGGTTAATGCTATAGTCGAGAGATAGTGACCAAACTTCAGCATGCTTCTACAAACTTGATTCTGAATTATAGGGACAATGGTTGAATCTTTTGGACCTGATTAGTATTTTAGATGGTCATAATATGATACGCAGTTTAGATGGATTTCCAAGAAGGTTTCTAAAGTCTTTGCAAAACCGATAACAGAAACAACATGGTTTCTTGTGGAACTCCCCTTCGAGTGGTGTAGTTGCATTAAGTTGTGTTCCTGAAAACTTTCATCAATTGGGACATTGTAATTTAAGGAATTTAAAATTCTAAATAATCTATAATCATGCATTTCACTCTTAAAGGTTGTCTTGAATTCGCAATTGCAACCTCTCCTAAATTCAGATCTGTTTATACAAACCCAATCTTACCGGAACTGCTGCAACCGTCAGTGATTTTCCTGTGAGATTAACTAAAGCCTCTTCCTTTGGAATATGGTGATTTCTGTGAATAAACCGTTTCTTTTGAGGATTCCACCTGTTTGTATATCGACTTGCAGGTAATATTTCGTTCTTTATCTGAAATAAAGATATTTATATGATACTTTACCAGTTCAAGGATGGTTCTAATGAAGACGAACTCTCCAACAACTAAGGTTTATTGAACTTTCTGTTAACCAAAAAATATCTTAAACAAATGATATCATGCAATTACCTGTAATATTTCGAACGTTTCCACTTCTCTTATTTTGACAACAGGATAGATTACCGTGATGTCGAATAGGCACGTTGAGAATGGAGTCAGTTCAGACATCCACAGATCAGTAGAGTTCTTCGATGAAAGAAAAACAAACCAACGGATAGAAAGAGGATTGCATTCTTCGTATTTATTCTGAAAATTTGAAGAGTTTCATATTTTAATGATGTTAATGGTCTAAAGTGATAATTGGGAACTGTTTCCCATTCATAAACTGGAATTAATGTTAGAAATTTTGACATGAATAGATAAAAAATGATGGTATCAAATATTACCAGAAAATAAGCAAAATGGGAAAAACAGTTCTGGAAACTTTCAACTGTAGAACGGTTTATTAAACATAGTACCAAAATTTCAAAGTCATAAGGACTTAGTGATTAAAATTTATTGTCTTGTTTCTTTAAATTATTAGCACCAAAAAAAAGGCATTCAATGTTCTCGAACCCTGCAATATTTCAATGCACCTATGCCGTTTTCAAAGGAATTAATTGTAATTTAAACTGGGGTATTGGATACGATTATTTAAATATCCACTCCATGCTTAGCCTTTTTTGAAAAAAAAAAAAAAATTAACCGATAGAAACCAACGTGTCAATATGTTCCTGTGACATAGGACAATAACAATACCCTGAAAACTTGGGTTTTTCATCCGGCAAAACAAGCACTTACATGCAACCAATCCAGGGCAACATATTCCCATATACATACAGTATTGAAAATCCTATGAATACAGAAAAGGAAGATTAAAAAACTTTGGTCAAGATCTAGTAGGGCCATATTTTGCTCCAACTTCAGCCATGCTCGAAGAAAATGAGTTCCATTAGTTGTTTGTTGAAGCATAGCTCCAGATTTCACCATTCTTCCATCAGGATATTTCTCAACTGTGGTGAGTAGACTGCAAAGCCTAACTGCGACGTTTCCAATATATATCCCAGACATCCTCAGTTCGATACAGATCCGGACAAATTAGGCAGTCGGTATAGTTGTTTTAAATATCAGGAATATTAATCGAACGTTTCATATAAAATTTTTGCAAGGTGAATAGTTGCGTTTTCGTCTATGAAGAATGCATCGCAATCCAAGTAAAACTGAAGCATTCCAAAGTGAATTTGGTCCGATACATCAGAATCATATTCGTGTTAGTGCAACCCTCTAATGTGATTACATCTAGTCCTTATAACCAGAACATACCCCACAGCATGATACAACCTCCAGAAACTTGAGTGGTGGATAAGTAACAGTATGAATAGCATGGGTTCATGAGGTTCACTCCACATTTTCCGTTTATCATTGATGAAAAAATATAAATGAAGATGCGTCAGACCATATGAGCTTTTCTTTTTTTTCTATGCTACAGTCCAGTCTTGACGTTGACGCATCATTCTGTTCGTTTTTCTTCAAAATATAGAACAGAATGACTCACATATACTCGTAGAGCGATACTTTGAGAGGATTGCTTTTTAAAAATCAGTGATTTCCTTTGTTTCCTGGATTGTGTCTCCAGTTAAACGTGCTCCAACAATAACACCCTCTGAAAATCGGAAATATCGCCTATCTTGTCCCTGATGAGATCGATAAGAAGCACCAGGAAAGTGAACAGTAGTTATGTGATTCCAAGAAACTTCTGACCATACCACGTGACCACTTACATTTGCATGCCGTACGCTTAATTTTCTGTTGCAGTCAATTGCAAAAGGATTCGAATATTTTTTGGTTAACGAGTATAAGTTTACAAGGCCTGGACAGTTTGTGATTGGGCGGTTTTGTAGGAAACTACCTCTTTGTGAGCAAAATATAATGATCAGCAATCTTACAGAGATAGTAGGCAGAACGATATTGTCCGATCTGCTTAAATTAACCCCGACTTCGAGTGTGAAGTGGTAGTTTTAAAATGATTAAATGAATAAATCTAGAAATTTTCTGGACACACTCTGAGTGTGCTCCATCGAGTCAAAGCAGTTTACGATATAGAAAGAATACAATAACATCACCTAGTCCAGCAGTCACATATGCTAGACCCACAACCAATTCAAGAAAAATTTTAGGTAACCAACAGTGGCAGTGTCCAGCAGTCAAGTTTCTGGTTTCATTTTATCTTTTGATAGTGTATGAAAATGGATATTAATAAAACTAATAGTTAACGCTTTTAAAAACAATAGTATCATTTTAATAATAGTACAGAGTGATATACCCAGATGAAGTTATTCGATGCATTAGAAAAGTCATTGTCAAAATTGAAAATATGTAGATATTTGGAGTCCCTTGGTCCAATTCCGTAAACTTCCTTTTTTGGTAAATATGCCTTCGGAATCCAGGAAGAAAACAAGATGGTCTTGATATTTGAGTTATGCAACAGAGACTGGATATTGTCAACGGAATCTGAAAAAAACGTCAAACAGGAAGTTAATTAAAATTCATGACTTATTGAGACATTTCAATAGATACTTTCCCTAATTCAAAATAAATACAAATACAAATAAATAAGGACAAAAGTGAAGATATAATGACCAAAAGTGCACAAATTTGAATAAAAAAAATTGAGAATGGAACTGAAAGTTTTAAATTCTTTTTTAATCATAGTAATTAAAGGGGTGCATACCGAATCTTGAATTCATGATGACGATAACATCGGGTCTGGATAAAAGATCCCGGGAGAAAGCCAAAAGAAATTTAAGGAAAATTTCCTTTCCCCACATATTCATCGTGCGATCTAGAACGAAAAAATAAAAGAAAAGTTTCCCTAATTATAATTATATAAATTTGTATTGCATTTAGCTCTTGCTGTACTTTATGGTGAGGACTGCGGTACATGGACCAGTCTGACAGTCGCGCCTGGAAGTGGCTGGTACCAGGAGAAATCTACTTTCCGTACTATATCATCCCTACAATCAGGTTTGGTGAAGGAGCGGTTCTCTTAGGTAGCACAGTTGGAAGAATCGATGTCCTTCTCACACCAGATGGGAAAGAAGTGAATTCAAATCCCAGAGATGACTTGAAGAATTTTTATGGGTCTTGTTCACAATGTGGCGTGAGTTAGTCGCTCTCAAAGAAGGGTAGCATCCTTTTTTCTCCCGGAAATTCGGGTTTTTCGTTCAGAAAAAGAAAATGGACGACGGAACAAACGCAGTTTCCATATATATCATATAGGGCACAATATGAACTTAGTCGCTGATTCGGCTAAAGTTCTACAACAAGAACAACAACAACAAAGGAGACAGTGTGATGGTTTTGGACTGTTTTACATACTTTCGGTAGGGACATATTGGTTCTTTCGGACAAAATCATGGGTGTTGAGGTGCAATATATATCCTAGACAATAATGCCTTACCTACTTTAGTTATTCTACTCGCGTGGCGATAGTTTGATTAGCAGAGGCCTATGATGCAAAAAGGCAAGCTGATACAGCGTCAGCCAAGAAGACAAAACCTTCCCATTTCACCCATCCATCACTCCAAATGTTTGTATGGTTCTGCCTTCGAATTTATTTAAGCTGTCGACTTTTACAACGATGGGTGGAAGTGGAAGTTTCTTCCAGCAGTCGATCACCCGCTGGCTAAAGGACAATTTCCGCACATCTATTCTACAACTATCTTTCCTCAATTTGAATTTATGCCCTCTCAGGTGATTATTTTGAGCAAGAGGAAGAATCCCATCGGCATGCTCAAACCATTCAAAGCTCAATCAGATATCATCGCAGGTGTCTAGTCTCCAGACACTGTAATTTACAAAACTTCAGCGTTTATTCCTAAGAGCACCCCTTTTTTTACATTCACTAATCTTTGTGCCCTTCTCTGTACTCGTTTCAACAGCTCTACATCAGTGGCGTAGATACCGTATAGGCAGGCAAGGCAATTGCCTCCGTGCCCTGGCGCCCTTTAGAGGCATGGCACCTTTGGATTTCTCCTGTTTTGCAAATTTCATTTATTAATTAGGGGCCAGAATATGTTCTTTGCCTCCGGGCCCGAAAAAGGGTAGCTACGCTACTGCTCTACATCCTTACAAAAAGGAGGCCTCCAGACCGGTAGTCAGTATTCAAGATGTGGCCTGACCGTTGCTTTATAGAAGTGGATAATCACCTCTTAGAAAAACGGTTTGAGCATGCTCAATACGGCTGGCATTCTTCCACTCGCTCAGAATAATCACCTGAGAGGGCATAAATTCAAATTGAAGAAAGACAGATGTAGAATAGACGTGCGGAAATTTGCCTTTAGCCAGTGGGTAGTTGGTTGGTGGAACAGACTTCCATCCCTTGTAGTGGAGGTTGATAGCCTAAATAAGTTTAAGGCTCAGCTGGACAGGTATTTTGAACGAACGGAGGGGTGAAGTAGAGGTGGTTTTTTTTGGTTTGGCTGACGCTGCATAAGCTTGCTTTCTTGCATCAAATGCCTCTACTAATGCTAATGCTAAAAGTATTACTCCCTCTGGTTGCCCCTTGAACATGCTGCTGCAAAAAAACATTCATCCAATAAATCTTGCTAGTGTGCGAGTGACCAATTTAAAGTTCCAGTCAATATCTGGAAAATTAAAATCCCCATTATAAGACTCTCTGATTTACTGGCCCACTCTATTTTCCTGTACAGTTGTTTGTTACACTCATCAGAGTCATTAGTCCAATAACACACTCCTACTCTTATTTTTGCTTTCCCCGTGCTTATGCCACACAAAACTGACGCAACACTGCACTGTCCAGCCATGTGAACTGGAGGCACTGACTCATTAGCAACTCATTTCTCACACTCCTTACATCAAGCGCACACAATGACGTTCTCCTTGGCAATATCATGGCCCGTTCCTGATAGCTCACTGTTGAAAAAAATCCGTGAATTAGGGTTGAATTTGAAAGTGTCTGCAATTCTGCCCAGACACGATAGGAGGGAGTATATGATGAGAGCCTTGTCGATCAATTCGGCCCTGGAAAGATTGTGCAAGGCTCAAGGGGTAGAATTTTTTTTCAGCCTGGTCTGTACTTGTTAACAGAAGCTACTGCTTCTACAGGGATGGGATACACTTAAATAGAAAGGGTGCAAGAATATTTGCTGATGCTATCGAGGCAGTGTTAGGTGGGTCTGAAAACTGCTAGCTTGGGGGGAGACAAAGACTAATGGATTAACAGTAGCCACTGGCAGAGGAGAAAGTGATTCTTGCACTGTTTCTATTGGAATGAGCAGCAGCCTGGAAAACAAAATGCAGGATATTTCAGAGATTGCTGGGAGTCATTGCAGTACAAGTAAACACATGGGTTGTGTTAGGGTAGCTAAGAAAAAGAACAGGTGCATGTATATTTGCGTGTACACCAATGCTAGGAGTTTAGTAAATAAATTTGATGAATTTGAGGTATTGCTCAAAACATCGAAGGCAGATATTGTTGGGATATCGGAGACGTGGTGTCACACAGATATAGACAGTGCAGAGATGGAATTTGGGGAGTACAAGGTCTACAGAAAGGATAGACAGGATAGGAAGGGGGGAGGGGTTATGCTATTAGTTGAGAGATACATAAAATCCAAGGAAGTGAAGCCAGTCGACATCTCTGAACAGTGTAGTGTCGAGGAGTTTGGTGTGATATAAGCATTGGGAGATCAAAAAAAAATTTTTTTATGAAAACCCCAAACACGAAAGGCATCAAAACCTATAGTACCTAGTACCGTGCATGGGTTGAAGGAGAAGTATTCGGAGAGAGGGATGCCGGAAACTTTGCTCTAGAGACTAAACGTGGGTTTCATCACTTCAAGCCTCCAATAAGCAAAGTGGTGGTATTTCACCGGTTGAAGAAAGTCATCTACCACCTATAATTTGAGAGTAGGAGTGTGCTATAGGCATAATGACTCATGAATATTAGCTTTAGTAGAGTAATATGATGCAAAAAAGAAAGCTTATGCAGCATCAGCCAGAAACAAAATCAAAAAAACTTCCAATTGACCCCTCCATTCGTTCGAAATACCTGTTCCAACTTAGCTTAAAATTATTTAGGCTATCAACTTCCACAACAAGAGATGGAAACGTGTTCCACCAACCAACTACCCGCTGGCTAAAGGCAAATTTCCGCACGTCTATCCTACATCTGTCTTTCCTCAATTGGAATTTATGCCCTCTCAGGTGATTATTCTGAGCGAGAGGAAGAATCCCATCAACATTGAGCATGCTCAAACCATTCAAGGCTTTGTACACACCTATCACATCACTTCGCCGGTGCCTAGTCTCCAGGAGCTGCATTTTCCAAAATTGAAGCCTTTATTCGTAAGACCAACACTTCGTTCCATTCACTAATCTTGTTGCCCTTCTCTGTGCTCGTTGCAGCAGATCTACATCCTTCTTGAAATGAGGCCTCCACGCCTGTATACAGTACTCAAGGTGTGGCTTGTCCTTTGCCTTATACAAGGGAATAATCACATCCTTATCCCTGCTAGAAGAATTCCTGTATATCATTGACAATACACCATGAGCTACTCTTGCAGCCCGTCTGCACTGCTCAGGGAACTTCATATCTTCCTGCACAACCACCCCCCATGTCCTTTTCATTCTCTAACACTGTCAGTGTAGTACCAAAGAGTTGATACGTTGCTCTGGGGTTGCTGTTTCCCATTTGTAGTACTTTATATTTGTCAACGTTAAACTTCATTTGCCACCTCTCAGCCTATCTGCTCAACGTTTCCAGATAATGTTGCAGCAGAATAGCATCGGTAGTGTCCTTAACAACCTTGCCAACCTTTGTATCGTCTGAAACCTTGGACATTAAGTTTGATATACCATCATCAATATTATTTATAAATACAGAAAACAATAATGGACCCAACATTGAACCCTGAGGGACTCCACTAATAACATTAGTCCACGATGAGCAGTGTCCATTGATTACCACTTTCTGTCTTCTCCCCCTCAACCAACCCTTTATCGATAGCAGCAATTTGCCTCCAATTCCACAAAGCTCCAATTTGTGCAGCAGTCTTCCATGTGCAACAGTACCAAAAGCCTTTCTAAGATCCAAGTATATAATATCAAAGTTATTCCCTGCATCCAGTTCTTTTGTGACTGCATCATACTGTCCAATCACATTGGTCAGGCAAGTCTTCCCCTTATCAAAACCATGCTGGGTCCGAGCTATAACTGAAGTCTTGTGTCGATGATCATGAAGTGCTTCTTTAACCAGTGCATCCATTAATTTTCCTGGAACAGAAGTTAAACTCACAGGTCTATAATTACTTTGTTGCCCGTTGATCCTCCTTTGTGAACTGGCGTCACATTTGCACATCTCCATTCTATGGGTACCTCCCCTGAGTCCAAGGAAGCTCTCATAATTTTGGCTAAGGGTTTGCTTACTTCCTTTGCTTTCTCCTTTATATAACTAGATAGATCCCATCCACCTCAGGTGCCTTTCTTGTGTTTATCTTCAACAATTTCTCCTCCACGTTACTCTCAGTTATTACAAAATCATCTAGCTCACTGACAGAGTTGAATACACCTCTGGCATTCCCCTCGGTGGATAACTCCTCATGTGCGAATGTCGATGCAAAATATTCATTTAGTTTGTTAGCTACCTGAGCAGGATCATCAACAGTTCAACCATCGATATCAAGCGGACCAAATTGATTCATCCCCTTCCTTCCAGAGTTTACATAAAAAAATAATTCTTTGCTGTTTTTCTTTGCATCACTTGCCAAAGATTTCTCGTAATCTACCTTCGCCGGCCTAAGCTCCTTTGTAACTTAGTTACAGATCAACTAGTATCTATCATCCATTTTGGCCTAAACCTTGAACAATATTTCTTAGTTGGTATGTAAAGCCTATTTTCCAAGATAAGTTCTTTGAATGCTTCCCATTTTGAATTTGCTGTTGGTAACATCATCAGTTGGTCCCACTGCATAGAATTTAAATACTGTCTCAGTCCATTGTAGTCGCCTTTACGGAAGCAATAACCCTTCCCTTTACCCCTAATGGTAGTTACCTCTTTGAGTAAATCCCACTTCAGCACAATGTGATCACTGCCACCTAGTGGTTCCTCTATCTGCAGATTCTTGATGCATGAAGAATCACTGCTGATAATCAGATAAAGAGTATTGCTCCCTCTTGTTGCCTCCCGAACATGCTGATGTAGAAAACAATCATCCAATAAATCCACAAAAGTCTTGCTAGAGTGTGAGTGACCAACCCACAAATTCCAGTCAATATCTGGGAAAATAAAATCCCCCACAGTATAATAAGAAATTTTACAGGGAAATGGAGTGGACCAGTAAATCAGAGAGTCTTATAATGAGGGATTTTAATTTCCCAAATATTGACTAGAATTTGGGGGTTGGTCACTCGCACACTAGCAAGGCTTTTGTGGATTTATTGGATGATTGTTTTCTACATCAGCATGTTCGTGAGGCAACAAGAGGGAGCAATACTCTTGATCTGATTATCAGCAGTGATTCTTCATGCATCAAGAATCTGCAGATAGAGGAACCACTAGGTGGCAGTGATCACATTGTGCTGAAGTGGGATTTACTCAAAGAGGTAACTACCATTAGGGGTAAAGGGAAGGGTTATTGCTTTCGTAAAGGCGACTACGATGGACTGAGACAATATTTAAATTCTATACAGTGGGACCAACTGATGATGTTACCAACAGCAAATTCAAAATGGGAAGCATTCAAAGAATTTATCTTGGAAGCTACTAGGCGTTTCATACCAACTAAGAAATATTGTTCAAGGTTTAGGCCTAAATGGTTGTCAGATGAACTAATGAGGCATATGGCAGAGAAGAAAAATTCATGGGATACATATAAATTAATGGGAGATATGGAAGCGTATGATAGATATAAGCTGGTCGGTAACCATGTCACAAAGGAGGTTAGGCAGGCAAAGGCAAATTATGGGAAATCCTTGGCAAAGGATGCAAAGAAAAACAGAAAATAGTTCTTTCCTTATGTAAACTCTAGAAGGAAAGGATTGAATCAGATTGGTCCACTGGATATTGATGGTTCAATAGTTCAGGATCCTGCTCAGGTGGCTAACAAACTAAACGAGTATTTTGCATCAAAATTCACACATCCGGAGTTATTCAGGAAGGGGAATGCCAGAGGTGTATTCAACTCTGTCAGTGAGCTAGATGATTTTGTAATAACTGAGATGAAAGTGCAGGAGAAATTGTTGAACATAAACACAATAAAGGCACCTGGGGTGGATGGGATCTATCCAGTTATATTAAAGGAAGCAGCAGAGGAAGTAAGCAGACCCTTAGCCGTAATTATGAGAGTTTCCTTGGACTCAGGGGTGGTACCCATGGACTGGAGATGTGGAAATCTGATCCAAATTTATAAAGGAGGATCAAAGGTTCACACAAGTAATTATAGACCTGTGAGTTTAACTTCTGTTCCAGGACAATAAATGGGGGCACTGGTTAATAGAGCACTGCAGGATCATCTAGACAAACTACACTTATAGCTCGGACACAGCATGGTTTTGTTAATGGAAAGTCTTGCTTGACGAATTTGATTGGATACTATGATGCAGTCACAAAGGAACTGGATGCAGGGAATGACTTACATTGATTTCATATATTTGGATCTTAGAAAGGCTTTTCACACTGTTGCACACGGAAGACTGTTGCACAAATTGGAGCAGTGTGGAATTGGAGGCAAATTGCTGCTATGGATAAAGGGATGGCTGAGTGGGAGAAGACAGAGAGTTGTAATCAATGCACACTGCTCATCGTGGACTAATGTTATTAGTAGAGTCCCTCAGGCTTCAGCGTTGGGTCTATTATTGTTTCCTGTATTTATAAATGATATTGATGATGGTATATCAAGCTTAATGTCCAAGTTTGCAGATGATACAAAGGTTGGCAGGGTTGTCAAGGACACTACTGACACTATGCTGCTGCAACAGGATCTGGAAAGGTTGAGCAGATGGGCTGAGAGGTGGCAAATGAAGTTTAACATTGACAAATGTAAAGTACTACATATGGGATGTAGTAACCCCAGAACAATGTATTAACTCTGTGGTACTAAACTGACAGTGGTAGAGAATGAAAAGGACCTGGGTGTAATTGTGCAGGCAGTTCTCTGAGCAGTGCAGATGGGCACCAAGAGTAGCTCATGGTGTCTTGTCAATGATATACAGGAATATTTTCAGCAGGGATAAGGTGCTGATTATTCTTTTATTTGAGGCAATGGTCAGGCCACACCATGAGTACTGTATATAGGTCTGGAGGCCTCATTTCAAGAAGGATGTAGATCTGCTAGATAGAGTACAGAGAAGGTCAATTATTTGCATTCCTAATTAGTGAATCATAATTAGTGAATGGAACAAAGGACTGCTCTTATGAAGAAAGGCTTAGGTTTTGAATTTGATTACCAATTTGATTATCCTTTGTTCCATTCACTAATTATGATTCACTAATTCCTAATTAGTGAATCATAATTAGTGAATGGAACAAAGGACTGCTCTTATGAAGAAGGGCTTAGGTTTTGCAAATTACAGTGCCTGGAAACTAGGCTCGAGCAACGTGATGTGATTGAAGTGTATAAAGCCTTGAATGGTTTGAGCATGGTCAATGCCGATGGGATTCTTCCACTTGCTCAGAATAATCACCTGAGAGGGCATAAATTCAAATTGAGGAAAGACAGATGTAGGATAGAGGTGCGGGAATTTGTCTTTAGCCAGCGGGTAGTTGGTTGGTGGAACAGACTTCCATCCCTTGTCGTGGAGGTTGATAGCCTAAATAAGTTTAAGGCTCAGCTGGACAGGAATTTCAAACGAACGAAGGGTTGAAATTTGAGTGTTTTTTTTTTTTCTTTTGGTTTTGGCTGATCCTGAATAATCTTGCTTTCTTCCAAATGCCTCTACTAATGCTAATGCTAATGCTAACATAAAACAAGCAGTACACTTCGATAGGCTGTGATTCAGAGGACAACCACTCCGGCAGTTCTCCTCTTAGCCACAGCCCTTCCACTATCAAGTTAGACATCATCAGGTTGTATATATTAAGTTATAACGTGACCTTTGTAAAACTAAGTAATAATAATAATAGTTCGAAAATTGAAGATCTCTTAAAGTACCATTTATAACTGACACAAATTAATAGCGTAGCTTAATTTAATTTATTATGGTACTCACCTTTTTATAATCTGCATTGATTTTAGAATAAAATGGATGATTATTTTAAATTTAAGTTAGCGTGAATACGTTAGGATTTAAAAACAGAATTAAAATATGCGCAATGAAGTAGAAGTGCACGTCTTCGTCCTTGGTTGTCAAAGTTGAAATTGGAACAATTGAAGTTATATGGTTGAAAACAGAAGGCCAATAGCCATTATTATTGGCTATAATTGGCCATAATTGGCCAATAGCCAATAGCCATAACAAATGGCTTTCGTTTTACACGTCTTCAGTTTGCAATGGTAGAATGAGGGTGAAGGCGTGTATTTAGTATTAGTATTAGTATTAGTAACGGCCGCATGGTGCAAGAAAGCCTATGGCTTATGCTGCACCAGCCAAAAAAAAAAAAAAAAAAAAAAAAAATCCGAACAAAACAATGATAAAAACAAAAAATAAATACATAAATAAATAATAACAATTAATAAATAAAAAAATAAATAAAAAGGAAATTAAACCTATCATCCTATGCGCTTCCCTCACCCGAAGGTACTATCCAGATGACCTTTGAATTTCCCCAAACTGTCGGCCTCTACCACCCATGTAGGCAACTTATTCCAGTAATTTATAACTCGCTGGCTAAAAGAAAACTTCCTGCAGTCCAATTCCTAAACATTTCCCCCCGTAACTTGAATTTATGTCCCCTAGTTCTAGCATCATTTATAATCTTGAAACTTTTGTCCTCATTCATTTTACTGATGCCTCTCAGAGCCTTAAACACCTCAATCAAATGTCCTCTAAGGTGTCCAAACTCTGCAACCCACATATTCGAAGTCTTTCTTCATAAGGACGCCCTTTAGCCGATCTCACCAGGCGAGTTACCCTTCTTTGCACCCTTTCAAGAAGCTCGATGTCTTTCTTTAGGTGCGGTCTCCATACTTGAACACAGTATTCCAAGTGTGGTCTAACAAAAGCCTTATATAATGGGATTATCACGTCCCTATCTCTACTTGCAAAAGTTCGATAGATCATCGATAGGACACCATGGGCCTTCCTTGCAACCTGTTTACAATGCTCAGAGAATTTCATGTCTGACCGTATCGTAACACCCAAGCCCTTTCCTCCAGTACTGGCTTTAGTTGAACTCCACCAAGTGAATACGTTTTTTTGGGATTACTGTTTCCCAGGAGTAATACCTTACACTTTGTTGGATTAAAGCACAGCTGCCATTTTTCTGACCATTCCTGAAGTTTATCTAGGTCTCTCTGAAGAAGCTCAGCTTGACAGTGATCATTAACTACTCTACCAATTTTAACATCATCTGCAAATTTAGACATCACGCCCTCTATCCCTTCATCAATGTCGTTTATGAAAATTAAAAACAACAGTGGTCCTAATACTGATCCTTGGGGAACCCCACTTCTTACATCAACCCAATCTGAGGAATAGCCATTTATCACAACCCTCTGCCTCATGCCCTGAAGCCATCCTTCTATCCATCTAAGGATTTTCCCAGTGATTCCAACCTGTTCCAGCTTATAAAGCAACCGCTCATGTGGGACTGAGTCAAAAGCTTTGCTGAAATCTAAATAAACAATGTCGAAATTATTCCCTAAATCCAGCTCGTGAGTGACCCTTTCGAAATAGCGAACCAGATTTGTTAAACATGATTTTCCCTTTACGAAACCATCCTTGAGAATTTCGATTCGATCCAAATGATCCTGAATTCCACCCTTGATCATTGCCTCCATGATTTTCCCTACTACTGAAGTCAGACTGACAGGTCCATAATTTCCCACTTCACTCTTAGAGCCACCCTTATGTATGGGAGATACATTTGCACTTTTCCAATCCAAGGGAATCTCCCCAGAGTCTAGTGATGCTCGCATAATTAGCCTCAATGGTTCAGTGCACTCGCTTGCCGCCTCTTTTAAGATTATAGGGTATATTCCATCAACTCCAGGAGATTTTCTGGTCTGTAGGCTCGAAAGTTTTTTCATTAAATAATCTTGCGAAATTTCAATATCATTTATTACATATTTTGTAACTTCGCTCCCACAGTTTCCCATTGCCACAAAAGGCTTTTCATTTGGAAATATCGATGCAAAATAACTGTTGAGTTCATCTGCAACGGCAGCTGGTGTATTTAATACTGTCCCCTTTCCCTTAGGTAAAGGTCCGATCTGGTTTGTCCTGCTCTTCTTGGCATTTTTATATGTGAAGAATTCTTTATCCCCCCCTCTTTGCTCTGTTTGCTAGTGATTTCTCATAAACTGCCTTTGCCTGTCGAACCTTTTCTGTGGCTCTATTACACATCACCTTGTAGGTGTTATAGGCTTCAGTAGTTTTTATTGCTCTGTAACCTTTCCATGCCACCTTTTTCTGCTGAAGTAATGCGGCAACTTCGCTATTCATCCAACTTGGAACCCTTCTCGTGGAGTATTTTTTTAATGGTATATACGCATTCAAGGCATCTGTGATTAATATTTTAAAATCGTACCACAGTTGAAATGTATTCATTTTCTGCGCGATATCTACCCAGTTATTAGAAGCCATGTAGTACCTTAAGGCATCGTAATTTCCTTTTCTGAAATTAAAACCCATTCCTTTGCCTTTTACTTCTGCTACCTCTCTCGTCATCATCCACCGTAGAACTCCGTGATCACTTCCTGCTACTGGTTCCTCTACTGTCAGCCCTGTTATGTCATCTGATTCATGTGTGATGATGAGGTCTAGGATATTCTTTTCTCTAGTACTTTCCCTGACATGTTGATACAAATAACAGTCATCTAGTTGATTTAAAAAGTTTGTTCCCCATGTCGAGTTTCCTTCCCATTTACTCCAATCAATTAGAGACAAATTGAAATCACCCATAATAAGGCATTGACGCTTACTTGCCCATTCAATAAGAAGGATAAGTTCAATTGATGCTCCTGGATACAGGGAATCTCAGATGCATGAGATTCTGGTATCCTATGATTCCAGATGAGATTCCAGACACCGGTCGGGAATCTCATGCACCTGAGATTCCCACATGTATCCATTCGTAGAACTGCCAGAATCTGCCGTATCAATACGAAACACAATGAGGGCAGATTCTAATGCTACTGTCCACAATGCTGGAGGAAATGGACTGTGGTTTGTTTGCAACTACAAGGACCAGTAAAGAATTCAAAAATGGTGTTTTAAGATATGACTGTTGAAAAGTGCGTCCGTCTCCTCTTAGGCTTTTTGAGCGTTCTCAACCTTGCGTGTTTGTTATTATGACACAAGTTCCCGTGGCTACCTACTACTTAAAAGTGTAGCCGCAGATTCTTTTCTGTTTATAAATGTTCTAATTCAACAGGAGAGCTTAGCGCTTGAACGATTTCCTCCAACAAACCTTGCAGAGTCTCCAAAACCTGAAATCTTCTCGTGTCGTGTGGGAAGGAATTACACATTTATAAAAGGGAGTATCGAAACCACACGAAGAATTCTTTAGAAGCTCATCTTAAATGGACTTTACCTTTGAATAAGAGACTGTTTAATGCTTACCTTAGATAAGGATCTCACGATCTTCAGTTCAGATTTCTGAATCCAGGAATTTTCCGTTATGGTTGCTACGTACACACCCACTGGAAATATAAACAAAGAGTCAACATTAAAATCAATAAGTAGATGTGTACATACAGCATGCGCTGTCCAGTAAGAGATTTGTTAAGCAAATAGAGGCTTATTTGAATAATGAACAAAAAATTCAGATTCTGAACACGCACAACAGGCCACATTTGATGCCACTACACAGCCATAATTATTAATATATAATAGAGGTTTCGCACTCCTGTAATGATCAATTGAGGTTAAAATTATTACACCATAATGAAAATATGAGGTGATGCCAAGGACCATGAAAACTGCAGTTAACCTCGGTATAACTCACCAAGAAGCACATAATATTGATTGTTCATTTTAGCATTAGCATTAGCATTAGCATTAGTACAGGCATTTGATGCAAGAAAGCAAGCTTATGCAGCATCAGCCAAAAAAAAAAAAAAAAAAAAAAAAAAACCCACTTCCACTTCACCCCTCTGTTCGTTCAAAATACCTGTCCAGCTGAGCCTTAAACTTATTTAGGCTATCAACCTCCACCACAAGGGATGGAAGTCTGTTCCACCAACCAACCACCCGCTGGCTAAAGGCAAATTTCCACACGTCTATCCTACATCTGTCTTTCCTCAATTTGAATTTATGCCCTCTCAGGTGATTATTCTGAGAGGAAGAATCCCATCAGCATTGAGCATGCTCAAACCATTCAAGGCTTTATACACCTCTATCAGATCACCTCGCTGGTGCCTAGTCTCCAGACACTGTAATTTGCAAAATTTAAGCCTTTCTTCGTAAGAGCAACCCTTTGTTCCATTCACTAATCTTGTTGCCCTTCTCTGTACTCGTTCCAGCAGCTCTACATCCTTCTTGAAATGAGGCCTCCAGACCTGTTTACAGTACTCTAGGTGTGGCCTGACCATCGCCTTAAACAATGGAATAATCACCTCCTTATCCCTGCTGGAAAAATTCCTGTATATCATTGACAATACTCCATGAGCTACTCTTGCAGCCCGTCTGCACTACTCAGAGAACTTCATATCTGCCTGCACAATCACCCCCAAGTCCCTTTCATTCTGTACCACTGTCAGTGTAGTACCACAGAGTTGATACGTTGCTCTGGGGTTGCTGTTTCCCATGTGTAGTACTTTACATTTGTCAATGTTAAACTTCATTTGCCACCTCTCAGCCCATCTGCTCAACCTTTCCAGATCCTGTTGCAGCAGCATAGTGTCAGTAGTGTCCTTGACAACCCTGCCAACCTTTGTATCATCTGCAAACTTGGACATTAAGCTTGATATACCATCATCAATATCATTTATAAATGCAGAAAACAATAATGGACCCAACACTGAGGCCTGAGGGACTCCACTAATAACATTAGTCCACGATCAGCAGTGTCCATTGATTACCACTCTCTGTCTTCTCCCCCTCAACCACCCCTGTATCCATAGCAGCAATTTGCCTCCAATGTCACACTGCTCCAATTTGTGTAGCAGTCTTCCATGTGCAACAGTATCAAAAGCCTTTCTAAGATCCAAGTATATAATATCAAAGTTATTCCCTGCATCCAGTTCTTTTGTGACTGCATCATAGTATCCAATCAAGTTGGTCAGGCAAGACTTCCCCTTAACAAAACCATGCTGTGTCTGAGCTATAACTGAAGTCTTGTCTAGATGATCCTGCAGTGCTTCTTTAACCAGTGCCTCCATTAATTTTCCTGGAACAGAAGTTAAGCTCACAGGTCTATAATTACTTGTGTCAGCCTTTGATCCTCCTTTGTGAATTGGGGTCACATTTGCACATTTCCAGTCTATGGGTACCTCCCCTGAGTCCAAGGAAGCTCTCATAATGATGGCTAAGGGTTTGCTTACTTCCTTTGCTGCTTCCGTTAATATAACTGGATAGATCCCATCCACCCCGGGTGCCTTTCTTGTGTTTATCTTGAACAGTTTCTCCTCCACTTTACTCCCAGTTATTTCAAGATTCTGTAGCTTACTGCTAGAGTTGAATATACCTCTGGCATTCCCCTCGCTGAATAACTCCTCATGTGTGAATGTCGATGCAAAATATTCATTTAGCTTGTTAGCTACCTGAGCAGGATCATCAGCACTTGACCCATCAATATCAAGTGGACCAATCTGATTCATCCCCTTCCTTCTAGAGTTTACATAAGTAAAGAACTCTTTGCTGTTTTTCTTTGCATCCCTTGCCAAGGATTTCTCGTAATTTGCCTTCGCCTGCCTAACCTCCTTTGTAACTTGGTTGCATATCAACTTGTGTCTATCATAGGCTTCTGTGTCATGTGTTAATTTGTATGTATCCCATGCATTTTTCTTCTCTGCCATATGCCTCATTAGTTCATCTGACATCTATTTTGGCCTAAACCTTGAACAATATTTCTTAGTTGGTATGAAAAGCCTAGTAGCTTCCAAGATAAATTCTTTGAATGCTTCCCATTTTGATCCTACTGTATAGAATTTAAATACTGTCTCAGTCCATCGTAGTCGCCTTTACGGAAGCAATAACCCTTCCCTTTACCCCTAATGGTAGTTACCTCTTTCAGTAAATCTCACTTCAGCACACTGTGATCACTGCCACCTACTGGTTCATTTACCTGCGGATTCTTAATGCATGAAGAATCACTGCTGATAATCAAATCAAGAGTATTACTCCCTCTAGTTGCCTCCCGAACATGCTGATGTAGAAAACAATCATCCAATAAATCCACAAAAGCCCTGCTGGTGTGTGAGTAACCAGCCCTCAAATTCCAGTCAATATCTGGGAAATTAAAATCTCCCATTATAAGACTCTCTGATTTACTGGCCCACTCTATTTCCCTGTACAGTTCCTTATTATACTCATCAGAGTCATTAGGTCTATAGCACACTCCTACTCTCAATTTTGATCTCCCAATGCTTATGTCACAGCAAACTGACTCAACACTGCACTGTCCAGCGATGTCGACTGGCTTCACTTCCTTGGTTTTTATGTGTTTCTTAACTAATAGCATAACCCCTCCCCCCTTCCTATCCTGTCTGTCCTTTCTGTAGACGTTGTACTCCCAAATTGCAGTTCTGCAGATTTAAGGGAGGTTTCTACAAAATGTACAAAACTCACAGAGTTGTCCAGAACAGTGCAGTTCATGGCATTTATGGTTCTTCACTACCAACAGTGGACACAGCTTGACACCATGATAACTTCTCCTTAATTCACAGTTTGGATCAATGGAATTCGGCGTAAAATCATTAACACCAGTCCTAATTCGTTCGGTTTTTCTTGCTTGAATCGAAGGTGATCATGTGTAAAAATAAATTGTCATAGTAAGGCCATCCAGAAACTTCATCTTAACATATCCATAAATTGAGTGTGTTCTCTGGTCGATTCCTTTCTTTTTCGGGACGAAAATCCAGAATTTCCGGGGAAACAAACTTTGCCATTCACTCCTCAGACCGACTGAGGACTGACTAACTGAGAAATGGAAGGGAAAATGTCCATAAAAGTTCCACGCGGCATTAAGAGAGAGTCTTCTCCCAAACGGACGTTATGCGAGAAGACCTGTGTTATGCGTTCCATTGACTTCATAAATGATTCAATGACTAAAGAATCTGGTGACGGAACGACTGGGAGTCAGAAGTGTTCAAAGCCGATAAGTGAGTTTTCTTATTTATTGATTGAAATTATTGGTTTTCTAAAAGTTTTGATTTAAATTTAGTAGTATAGCATTATTTTGTGATTTTCTGATTATTCTGGTGTATTTATTCTTTACTGGGCCTTGTAATTCCATAAAGGTATCGGTAAGCGTATCAAATCCAAGTTTTACAAGTTGCAGCTCCGCGGAACGAGAAGTTTTTTAGCCATATTTAGCCGCTTTATTGACCAATTATTACATCAAATTATTTTCTATAAGTAGCTTATAGACCTGGTTAGGATCGTTAGTTTATTCTGAATTGAGACAGCGAGATTTGGAAGTTAATTAATACTTAAGTGTCCATAGATTTACCGTTTGTAACCTGCGCCATTGTTATACAACGTTATATACCGAACTAGATAGCGTAAACTAATTATATAATTAGTTTGCCAAATTTGCCATTGTCAAATAAATTGTACTTTTAACTAAATACATTTAACGACTTAGATTACAAACGTAACATAATTAATACATAACTTTTAGAATTAGCATTAGTAGAAGCATACAATGCAAGAAAGCAAGCTTATGCAGCATCAGCCAAAAAAAAAAAAAAAAACCCTTCCACTTCACCCCTCCGTTCGTTCGAAATTCCTGTCCAGCTGAGCCTTAAATTTATTTAGGATATCAACTTCCACAACAAAGGATGGAAGTCTGTTCGACCGCTGGCTAAAGGCAAATTTCCGCACGTCTATCCTACATCTGTCTTTCCTCAATTTGAATTTATGCCCTCTCAGGCGATTATTCTGAGCAAGAGGAAGAATCCCATCGGCATTGAGCATGTTCAAACCATTCAAGGCTTTCTGCATCTCAATCAGATCACCTCGCTGGTGCCTAGTCTCCAGACACTGTAATTTGAAAATTAAAGCCTTTACTTGTAACAGCATCCCTTTGTTCCATTCACTAATCTTGTTGCCCTTCTCTGTACTCGTTCCAGCAGCTCTACATCCTTCTTGAAATGAGGCCTCCAGGCCTGTATACAGTACTCTAGGTGTGGCCTGACCATTGCCTTATACAAGGGAATAATCACCTCCTTATCCCTGCTAGAAAAATTCCTGTATATCCTTGACCAGACACCATGAGCTACTTTTGGGGCACAGCTGCACTGTTCAGAGAACATCATATCTACCTGTACAATTACCCCCAGGTCCTTTTCATTCTCTGCCACTGTCAGTGTAGTACCACAGAGTTCATGCGTTGCTGTGGGGTTACTTGTACCCATATGCAATATTCTGCATTTTTCAATGTTAAACTTCGTTTGTCACCTCTCAGCACATCTGCTCAACCTTTCCAGATCCTGTTGCAGCAGCATAGTGTCAGTAGTGTCCTTAACAACTCTGCCAACCTTTGTATCATCTGCAAACTTGGACATTAAGCTTGATATACCATCATCAATATCATTTATAAATACAGAAAACAACAACGGACCCAACACTGAACCCTGAGGAACTCCACTAACAACATTAGTCCACGTTGAGCAGTGTCCATTGATTACCACTCTCTGTCTTCTGCCACTCAACCATCCCTTTATCCATAGCAGCAATTTGCCTCCAATGCCACACTGCTCCAATTTGAGCAGCAGTCTTGCATTTTCAACATTATCAAAAGATTTTCTAAGATCCAAGTATATAATATCAAAGTTATTCCCTGCATCCAGTTCTTTTGTGACTGCATCATAATATCCAATCAAGTTGATCAGGCAAGTCTTTCCCTTAACAAAACCATGTTGTGTCCGAGCTATAAGAGAAGTGTTGTCTAGATGATCCTGCAGTGCTTCTTTAACCAATGAATCCATTAATGTTCCTAAACAAGAGTTAAATAACACGTCTATAATTCCTTGTGTCAGCCTTTGATCCTCCTTTGTGAATTGGGGTCAGATTTGCACATATCCAATACATGGGTACCTCTCCTGAGTCCAAGGAAGCTCTCATAATTATGGCTAAGGGTTTGCTTACTTCCTTTGCTGCCTCCTTTAATATAACTGGATAGATCCCATCCACCCCAGGTGCCTTTCTTGTGTTTATCTTCAACAATTTCTCCTCCAATTTACTCTCAGTTATTACAAGATTCTGTACCTTACTGCCAGAGTTGAATACACATCTGGCATTTCCCTCGAAAATAACTCCTCATGTGTGAATATCGATGCAAAATATTCATTTAGTTTGTTAGCTACCTGAGCAGGATCATCAACAGTTGACCCATCATTATCAAGTGGATCAATCTGATTCATCCCTTTCCTTCTAGAGTGTACATAGGTAAAGAACTCTTTGCTGTTTATCTTTGCATCTTTGCCAACGATTTGTCGTAATCTGCCTTCGCCTGGTGAAACTACTTTGGGACTGGGTTGTAGACCAGTTTATATCTATCATAGGCTTCTGTGTCACGTGTTAATTTATATGTATCCCATGCATTTTTTTTCTCTGCCATGTGTCTCATTAGTTCTTCTGACATCCATTTAGGCCTAAATGGTAAATTAAATTAATAATATTAATAATAAAAACAACCTGACTTGAACTCCAAAATAGCATTTCTAGTTTATCCATACCTTTTGAAGCGTGTTTAAGGCTTCCTCTACACTATATGTAATGTAAAGAACAATAAATCTTTGAATTCCACGTTGATTGTTTTCTTTAAAAGGATCTACTAAATGGAATATATATTTGCTTCGATTTCCAAAATGAAATACTTGCTTCATGAAGGGTTTTCGCTATGCACCAAGATGTAGCTGCATCTGAAAATATATTGCGTTTATATAATGTGTAAAAGTGGAAAAATCTAATCCCCGTTCATATTGTAATAATTCTTTTATTTATTTTGTCGAAATTCTCTTTCTCTTTGACTTTGGATAATTATGTGTTCTTGATTAACTGGTTAGTAAGTTACCATACTCTCAGTATTGGACATCAATAAATATATATTGATTGCTGCAAGGTGATTAATCAAATGTATTCCGGTCATATATTGGCAGACTTTTAATATTTGTAACTGAAAATAGATTACGAAAAATGCACACGATCTGCAATTATATTCATTTATAATATTTTTCCTTCTATAATCACATACATTTATATGTTTAGATTAAAATTCTGATTGTGTATATCTTTTTTCGGTGCGAAAATTAAGGTGTGACTCATTCCTAAGTGGCAAGTTGAAGCCCCTGCGCCTGCGAGCAATTTTGGTTCCATCTTATGTCATGATTGGTACTCAATAACAAAATTTTTCTTCAACATTAGCTGAAATCAATGAATATCTCACCGAGAATGATCTTAAGAATTATTCAGATAATTCGTGTTCTTTAGAAGGTGAAATGAAAAATAGATTTTCAGATTTATTTTCTTTTGAAATGAGGCCTTGGATGTTAGATCCAACTGGATGCAATGCGAAGTCTGCTAGTGAAGAAATTCAAGAAGAATCCATTGAATTAAAATGTGACGAAGAGTTCAAATATGAATTCCAAAAAGGTGGAATGGGTGAATTGTGGGGATCAAAAACAAATAAACTTCTTTATCCAATGTGGTCTGATATGGCCAAAGTACGTCTTTGTTTACCAACGTCTTATATGGATGAAAATGGTTTTAGTTCAATAAAGAAATTAACAAAGAATAGAAAGAGAATTGGTATATGTTCAAGAGGAAACATTAGAATTAAACTTACTAACATCATACCAAACATTGAACTTTTAGCTAAGAAGCATCAGGCACAGGGATACCATTGATTAAAAATGAAAGTATAAACTACTTTCTTGTTTAAAATTTCATGAGGCGGGCGATTAGGGAAAAAAAAGTCTAAAAAGCCCTTTAGGGGGTAATAATTAAAAAAAGATGAATGAAGAAACATTGGTTTCTCATATAAATATATGAGAAATATAAATATAAATTGAAATGTCGAATTTCGGATTCTGTTGCATTGTAAAACAGAATGACACCCCAATAGTCTTGCGCATGTCCTCCATGCACCTTTAATGAGTTTCGAAATAATTATCATTACAAAAGGACAATTATTTACATTGATGTATTTGTTATCCTTCGAACTTTTCGTTTTATATTTAAATAACTGCGTACTCGCTTATCTGCGAATTTACAAAAAGCTTTATTTATAAGTTCGCCTATTAAAGAAAGAACAGAAGACGCATATCCGATAGCCAGCAGAACTAAGGATCCTTGAAGATGCTCCACTTTAAGAACCTTTCTTCCTGTCTGGGAAACTGCTGGTTTCTTGGGCGCCTTCCATGCCATTTTAAAGTCCAGATCGTCTGTCCATTTCACATTGAATCCGGCTTCATTTATCTTCAAGATCCTACAAGGAGAAAGCAGTTTTATACAGAATATTCCCATTATTGAAATCGGATCTGAAAGACCATTGAATTAATTAGTTTGTCGGAGAAAAAATATCACTTATCCTAAGATTTTTTTTATGAAATCCCCAATCACGTGAGGTATTAGAACCCGTAGTACTTGGTATGAATAAACGAGGAAGATGAAAACTTGAGTCTGTGAGTTTGAAGTTGGAGGGTAAATGGATGTTGTCTGGTGACGGCACGTGTTCAGACTGTTTGAAAGAGGGATCGGGAATGATTGACGCCAATTGAGAAGAACAGTGCCCATGGAGGTTTCTGTAGAAAAGGCATGCAGCAGAAAGAGTACGTCTATGGGACAGCGACTGGAGAGGCTCTGTTAGAGAAGAGTCATTAATTAACTTAACTTCCCTCTTCTGAATGGAATCAAGAAGTCTGAGAGAGGTTTTGGGGGCACCACCCCAGATGTGGGAACAACATTCCATGGTAGGGCGGATTTGCGATTTGTACAGAGTGAACAGCTGTTTGGTAGATATATCGTCATGCCTAGAAATCGGAGTGTCACCAAAGATAAGCATGGGAGCAGAAGAATCCTCTTTGCGAGATATAAGACAAGACTGAGTTTTAGAAGTGTTGAAATCAACTAAGTTATCTTTGCCCCACTGCATAATTACCTGGAGATCGACATTTAAGGAATTAGTAGTGGATATTCGAGAAGTTGAAGCTGATTGAGCAGGGGAGGTTTCTCAAAATGGAAAGTGAAATGCAATGTGTTCTCATCTGCAAAACTATGGATAGGATTTCCAGTCAGTGAAAGAAGGTCATTACTGCTGGGGGACAGCAGCATTAGTGGAGAAGTTAGAAGACAGAGAGCCATCTTCCCTCACACTCAATGAGCGATCAGAGAGAAAAGTACGGCTTGTATAATGTATTTAGGAAGGATGGGGTAGATAGAAGGGGTGGTGGGGTAATGGTTCTTATCAGAAGCAGCCTGAGTGCGACGATAGCTTTTCCGGAATCAGACATTTCACACGCTAGTATAGAGTCTGTATGGTGTGAGATAGTTGGAAACAAAGGTAGAATGCGAGTAGGAGTAATCTACAGACCAAGTGATTGTGAAGATTATGACAAAAGCCTCTACATGCAAATGAAATGGGCAAGTAGGCGTCAATGCCTTATTATGGGTGATTTCAATTTGCCTCTAATTGATTGGAGTAAATGGGAAGGAAACTCGACATGGGGAACAAAATTTTTAAATCGACTAGATGACTGTTATTTGTATCAACATGTCAGGGAAAGTACTAGAGAAAAGAATATCCTAGACCTCATCATCACACATGAATCAGATGACATAACAGGGCTGACAGTAGAGGAACCAGTAGCAGGAAGTGATCACGGAGTTCTACGGTGGATGATGACGAGAGAGGTAGCAGAAGTAAAAGGCAAAGGAATGGGTTTTAATTTCAGAAAAGGAAATTACGATGCCTTAAGGTACTACATGGCCTCTATTAACTGGGTAGATATCGCGCAGAGAATTAATACAATTGAACTGTGGTACGCTTTTAAAACATTAATCACAGATGCCTTGAATACGTATATACCATTAAAAAAATACTCCACGAGAAGGGTTCCAAGTTGGATGAATAGTGAAGTTGCCTCATTACTTCAACAGAAAAAGGTGGCATGGAAAGGTTACAGAACAATAAAAAGTACTGAAGCCTATAACAGCTACAAGATGATGTGTAATGGAGCCACAGAAAAGGTTCGACAGGCAAAGGCAGTTTACGAAGAATCACTAGCAAAAGGAGCAAAGAGAGGGGGGGAGGGGATAAGGAATTCTTCACATGCATAAATGCCAAGAAGAGCAGGACAAACCAGATCGGACCTTTACGTAAGGGAAAGCGGATGGTATTAAATACACCAGCTGCCGTTGCAGATGAACTCAACAGTTATTTTGCATCGATATTTACAGAAGAAAAACGTTTTGTAAAAATGGGAAATTGTGGGAACAAAGTTAAAAAATATGTAATTAATGATATTGAAATTTCGCAAGATTATTTAATGAAAAAATTTTCGAACTATAGGCGAGTAAGGCTCCTGGAGTTGATGGAATATACCCTATAATCTTAAGGGAAGCGGCAAGTGAGTGCATTGAACCATTGAGGCTAATTATGCGAGCATCATTAGACTCTGGGGAGATTCCCTTGGATTGGAAAAGTGCAAATGTATCTCCCATACATAAGGGTGGCTCTAAAAGTGAAGTGGGAAATTATCGACCTGTCAGTCTGACTTCAGTAGTAGGGAAAATCATGGAGGCATTGATCAAGGGTGGAATTCAGGATCATTTGGATCGAATTGAAATTCTCAAGGATACTCAGCATGGTTTTGTAAAGGGAAAATCATGTTTAACAAATCTGGTTCGCTATTTCGAAAGGGTCACTCACGAGCTGGATTTAGCGAATAATTTCGACATTGTTTATTTAGATTTCAGCAAAGCTTTTGACTCAGTCCCACATGAGCGGTTGCTTTATAAGCTGGAACAGGTTGGAATCACTGGGACAATCCTTAGATGGATAGAAGGATGGCTTCAGGGCAGGAGGCAGAGGGTTGTGATAAATGGCTATTCCTCAGATTGGGTTGATGTAAGAAGTGGGGTTCCCCAAGGATCAGTATTAGGACCACTGTTGTTTTTAATTTTTTTTTTTTTTTTTTTTGGCTGGTGCAGCATAAGCCATAGGCTTTCTTGCAGCATGCGGCCGTTACTAATACTAATACTAAAACTGGATAACCAATTACAAAATACAGTTGGCAAACCATAAGATGGAGGCTTGTTTAGAAGAACTTATGCAAAACACGATCGAAAGCCGTTGCGATGTCAAGAGCCATTTTTCCATTGAATTAGTCCATAAATGGATAACATAAGCCAGAACATCACCAGTGGATCGACACTGACGGAATCCATACTGGCGATCTTTGATCAGACGGAAAGTTTCTAGGTAGTTTAAGAGTTGGCGGTTAATTGATTTCTCCATTACTTTAGAAAGAGTAGAAGTAATTGCAATGGGACGATAATTGGATGGGAGGGATTTGTCACCCTTTTTAGGAACTGGCTGGATATGAGCAAATTTCCAAGCAGAAGGAAAAACACCTTTGAAATAAGAAGGTGAAAAAAGGCGGCAATGAGCAGGAGTAAATTCAGGAGCACAGGTTTTGAGAACAAGTGGAGAAATACCATCGGGACCTGGAGCTTTCTTAGCATCAAGATTCATCAAAATCCTTCTGATATCCTTTTGACGGAAGACCACATGAGGCATTGAATGGAGCCTGTTGGGAATGGTGGGAGGTGTTTTACCAAGGTCATTAATACCTGAGTTGGAAGAAAAATGGGATGCTAGCAGGTCCTTGGCTGAAGTGACAACAGAAAAATCTGGTTTTGGCAGAGGTTGAAGCAGAGTTGGGAAAAAGTTGCGGCCCATAGCTTTGGCAAGAGACGAGAATGCTTGGCTACCATTAGGGCAAGAAGCATGTTTTCTACTCTTAGCCTTCTCAAAATCTAGTTTGGACTGATCAATAACTACTTTACAATAGTCGCTAGCTTTGGTGTCGGCAGAAAATGAATCTGAAGATTTGGAAACAAGCCAATAACGATATGCAACGTTATTCTCTTGAACAGCTTTAGCATATTTATTGGTAAACCGAGGTTTAAATAAAACAACGAGATTTTAAAGTGGAGTGTGGAATAAAGGATTCCATTCTTACAAGAATAATTTCACTGACACGATCTGAGCAAACGTTGACATCAGAAGTTTTGAAACAGTAATCCGACCAAGGAAACGAAGAAAAGAAATCTAGCAAGTCCTTCCATTTTGCATTCTTGTAACGCCAAACAACACAAGATTGAGAATAGCCATGAGAAAAAGGCTCCATTGGAGATGAGACAATCAACAAATTGTCATGTGGGGCACTGTAAGATGTAAAATCTTAC
Source organism: Mastigoproctus giganteus (assembly GCF_048544385.1). NCBI lineage: Eukaryota > Metazoa > Arthropoda > Arachnida > Uropygi > Thelyphonidae > Mastigoproctus > Mastigoproctus giganteus. The sequence goes on from NC_143580.1 coordinate 226,662,958, forward strand.
AAATAAAATTTTTGTGGAAGAGGGAGATTTATGTAAAGTAAAACTTATAATAAAGCAATATGGGGGAGCGGAACATTACAAGTTACGAATATTACTAAGATCACTGGCAAGGATTAAATTAGACAACGTTTATGAAGGTCAGCGTTAAGCTTGACAAAGGCTAATGGCAAGGAAGGGGTGTACTTCGGTTCCCAGCGCACAGGACATCCAAAACAATGGAAACTGGTTGCAACTGTTATGAGTAAAAGGTGTCAATTCTGGTAAACAATAGCGCGGTGGATCATGTGCTGTCGGGACATTTCTTTAATCGGTTACACCTGTTGGTACTATGGAAAATGAAATGGTCAGCGGACACAGCAGTCGAGATAAGTAAAATGAGTTAGTAACATGGACAGTTGAGGGTTCTGTTGTGGTAGGAAATATGTGTCAGTTAACAGTGGAGTGTTTGATCGTGGTGGGAATAAGAAAAGGGTAGCGCCCTGGGAAGTTTTCTTCTTGAAAGAGTTCTTAATAGGTGGAGCGGAAAGACAAGGGTAGCACCCTATGAGTTTTTCCTTGTGATAAGTTTTAATAAAGTGGAGTGGAGAAGGAGATAGTGTGAGATGCCCTATGAGTTTCCTTGTGATAAGTGAATGGATGGTAGCCCGAATAAGGTGGAGAAAGAACGCCAGTCCCAGTGCAGCAAAGAGTTCCTAAAAATCATCTGTAGCAAATTCAGGTGTAGCTGATGAAAGAGATCCCCAGAAAGTATACTGAGAGCCAGGAAAGCTTCGAACCTCCCTGGAAAGGAAAGAAAAAAGATAGAAGTAGGTGAGATAATAGTAAGTACTGTAAGTTAGCAAGGACTGTTAGTTAAACAGTACAGTGATTAATTAATGAAAAACAGAGATAGCACTAGAAGTAAATTGATAGATAAATTATCTCTTAAGTAAATTATATATATACTAACAGAGTTAATTAATTCAAAAAGGTTATTGTAAAATGCAAGAGAAACGAAAGATAAGTAATAGATTAAATTGTTGTTCAAATGATTATAATATGTTAGAAGAATAATATAAAGTTTATAGTGAGAATCTTGGAATGTTCTAAAGATAGATAATTGGATATAGTGTTTGTATTGATGAAGAATTGTTGATCTAACTGAAAGACTAATAACAAATAGAGACTTTAAGAAAGTTGTGATTGGTCTTCAGTGTATTGTAACAGAATGGCGAGAACACAGATTATAATGATGAAACACAGATTATAAAGATTATAATGATGAAAATAGCATATTGATGGTTAATATAAGAATAATATATGCAAGGTATCCTTGACTTAACCTTGAATGCATATTACATGTTTTTTTATTCAATTGTATATTATGTTGTATATATATATGTAAATAAACTTTGTTGTTGTTTGTTAATTTGTGAGTTGTTATTCCTGAACACTCAGCCTTTCCGAAGGGAATTATACACAATTGAGAAGTTGCCTCGAATCCGGAATTATCCTAGGAAGTAAAGTCAGATGCGTAAGTGGGGGAAATAAGAATAAAGTGGACAAACACATAATAGGGAACAAAACGAAATAAAAATAAAACAATAAAATATATAACTAAATATAACAAATATAATCATCATTCATTTCCACCTCCCACAGCACCTAAAAGACCACTCACTTCGACCGTGTACTTAGAAGGGTTGTTTGTGAGAAAAAGATCAAGCGATCAGGCTGTATGGTTGGGATTGTCCAGTATCCTTGTAGGTAAATGAACAATCTGTGCAAGGTCATTAGAAATTGCAAAAGCCTCAGCATCTCGACCAACTGGGTAGGTGTGATTAGAAAACGGGAGCCAGCTGGAGTTGTGAACATTAAAATCACCAAGGAAAATTTTTTTAGGAGCATTAGCAACTAAGGAGATATTGCTGCGGATATGCGGTGGTCATTCCCTGACCTTTCCGCTTCCTCGTATTTGATGGTGACGAGCTCGAATCCCGGTCTAATCTAGAAGAGTGTGCTACGCACTGCTGCTCCTTCCCACCTGGCTACGGAGGCGCCCAAGAAGAGATGAGGAAGGGTTGACCGGAACTTAGCTCTGGAGACTAAACATCGGTTCCACCTCTTCAAGCCTCCAATAAGCGAATTGGTGGTATTGTACCGTTTGATGAGAGCCATTTACCACGTAGTATTGCCTGGTAACACAGAGGGGTGAAATTCCTCCATATGGTGTGAACACCACACCTCGACCCATGCTTACGTTGGTTCACACCTGGGTGGTCACCCACAGTGGGTTTGTGCATGGAGGTTATACCGGGTTTACTAAAAGTCCCACCATCGTGAAGGTGCACGCAGAGGATTTGGCTGTTTCTGACTGTCCAGACTTCGCCGAAACTGGATCCATTTATTTCAGTGTCACACGAATTTTAGTTCCATCAGCGTTTTAGACTCCCAGATAGTAAGTACAGCTTGTCTGGCATATCTGAGAGAATGTCTGTGACAACCTCAAAGACCAAGGATTAAAATTGAATAATTAATAAGCAAAATGGCGAAATGCTTATAACATTTTTAGGAGTAATGGATGAAGTGTCACAATGGATAAAATGGAATGCAAATCAGTGATTCAGTTCCTCTTTCTGCAAAAGAAATCACACAAAGAAATCCAAGAAGAAATGACCGCTGTATACGGAGAAGACTCTCCAGGTTACAGTGTTGTTGCACATCAATATAAACAATTCAAATGTGGAAGAACTTCAGTTTGTTTTAATTGCGATCATCTGGGTTTCCCCTATATGTCTGAAGAACCTCAGTGCATGATGAAGAAATCCAAGGACGCCTAGGAATTTAGTGGCATATAGGGTAAGGCGCCACCTGTGGTTTCCCGCAACTGTACCATCTGTACTTTTGTGAAGTATACAAGATTCTATAAATTCCAGAAATGTGTATGTATATGTAAATGTATAGTATTGTGTTGGGTTCTCTTTGTTTCTCTGGCTTCTTGGCCACTGGACCCCTAATGGAACTCTATGTTGCCTTCAATTGAGGCTTAATGCCTCAATTGAAGGCAACATGCCTGGAAGATGGCTGTATTAGCGCCAAAGAACTAGCCGAAGAGTGCCAAATGAGTGTAGGAGAATTCCATCTAACAGATGCATATGAGTAAATTATCCGCTAAATGGGTTCCCAGACTTGTGAACCCTTACCAGAAGAAGAGGGAAGAAAGGGCACAATGTGCACAAGCAATGTTGTCGTCATGCCAGGAAAAACTGATATATATTGCCGTATTCTGCTTATTCCTCAACCTCTCATCCTCAGATTTCTTCCTCTTTTCTGTCCCGAAGTCCATTCTGCGTAGAAAACGGTTTCCTGATGAATGAGGTCATTTCTGCTGCTGTGCACTAAAAGGACAGTCAACTTCTATAAACTGACTTGCGGAAGTGTACTGAGAGGAAGCAAACCTGTGTCATTTATTCTGGTTATTATGTTGAAAAAAGTGTAATACATGGTGTTTATTTCACCATAATATTTATCATAACTACGTTTGTCCAGTTAAACCTTGAATTTATTTAAGCTATGAACTTTCACAACGACAGATGGAAGTTTGTTCCAGCAATTAACTACCCGCTGGATAAAGGTAAATTTCTGCATATCTATTCTATAACTCTTTTTCCTCAATTCGAAATAAGCATACATTTAGGCTCCATCAGGTTCGTAATCTGAGCAAGAAGATGAATCCCATCAGAATTAAGCCTGCACAACCCATTCAAGGCATTATACACCTCAATCCGATCACACCGTATGTGCCTAGTCTCCAGAATCTGCAGAACTTAAGCCTTTATTGATAAGACCACCCCTTCGTTCCCCTGACCAATCTTGTAGCTCTTCTGTGCACACTCTCTCAAGCAACTTTACATCCTTCGTAAGATGAGGCTTCCAGACCTGAGAAGCCTCATTTGGGAGACCTATTGTCTTTAGTACTCAAGGCGTGGCCTGACCATTGGCTTATACAAAGGGATTATTACCTCCTTCTCCCTACTAGCAAAATTCCTGTATATCATTGACAATACCCCGTGACCTGCTCTGACAGCCCGTCTGCACTGTCAGAAAATTTCATACCTGACTGCACAATTACTCCCAGGTCATTTTCATTTTCTACCACGTTAAGTGTAGTACCACACAGTTGGAACGTTTCTCTGGGGTTACTTTCTCCCATATGCTGTATTTTGCACTTTTCAATTTAAACTTCAGTTGCCACTTCTCAGCCCATCTGCCAAACTTTTCTAGATCATGTTGCAGTTACGCACTGCCATTTCTGTCATTAACAACCCTGCCAACCTTTGTATCATCGGCAAACTTCGATATTAAGCCTGATATATCTTCAAGAATATCATTGATAAATATAAAAAACAACAATGGCTCCAACAACGGACCTTGGGAACTCCACTAATGACATTAGTCCACGACGAGTAGCGTCGATTGATTACCACCCTCTGTCTTATCGCACTCAACCATCCTTTTATCCATTGTAACAATTTACCCTTAATGCCATACTGCTCCAATTTGTACAGTAGCCTTCCATGCACAACAGTGTCAAAAGCTTTCCTGAAATCCAAGTATATGATATCAAATTTCTTTCCTGCATCCAGTTCTTTTGTAACCACATCATAGTATCCAATTAAATTTGTCAGACAAGACTTCCCCTAACAAACCCATGCAGTGTCTGAATTATTAGAACAGCCTTGTCCCTTGTCTAGATAATTCTGCAATACGCTTAGTTGGTTGAAGGTTTTACCACGTACATAGTGGATATGAGATTCTAATGCCCAGAATAGTGGATATAAGATTCTATATCTAGTGGATATAAGATTCATAGTGGATATGAGATTCTAATGACTTATGGGGTTAAAAATTAAAAACTAAGTTCTGGGCTTTAAATTTTTTTCTAAGAAAGGAAAGTGCACCTTCCATTCTATGGTTGTCTAATTAAAATAAATTAAATGAAGTGAGATAAAAGCTAATAACCGCGCACGAGCGACTTTCGAAATCGTCTTCAGTTAGCTATAGTGAGGAGGGGAGAGCGCGCGAGTGTGTTATATACGGGTTGGGTTCCCGAAATGCATTTCAGTGCACGTGGAAACTTAATACGTGCTAAATTCCAAATAGGGGCGAAGTTGGCAGGAATCTTTTTGTTTAATACGTTAAGTGATGTGTGGCGCTTAAACCACTCAATGACGAGGGCTTGTTTTGAAGGATTTTTTATAACTGGAATTTTGTTTAACTATTGTGATCGCTGAATCGATGAGTGGGTTATGATTATAAGATTTTACGTGTTGTGTTAGTTCTGTTCTTGCTAAATTTGATTTGAAACTATTAAAGTGGTAGTATGCACGCGTGTTAGAAATTTTTGATGTTCCAAATTTTGCCGTTGTACTGCCTATGTAACATGCTTGACAATCTGATTGGCATTTAATCAAATATATAATGTTATTAAGATCTTGTGTCCCATACTCGTGTGTTGTCTTGTACGAATTGAATTTATAACTTATTAAAACAAAGAGGTCATTAATACCAAGAGTGACTAAACCACACAACACAAAGACAAGCCCACTAGTCAGATTGTTGTTGTTTGGTTTTTAGGAGCATTAGCAACTAAGGCCATATTACTCCGGGAATATGCGGTGGTCACTCCCTGACCTTTCCGCATCCTCCGTATTTGGTGGTGACTGGATCGAACCCCGGTCTAATCAAGAAGCGCCATCTCCAAGTTTCAAGTCTCAAGGACCCGTAGAAGTCTAGATATGGTTTTTTAAAAATTTTAATTAAATTTTTCGAGGAAGTTGAAAATTTGTCAGCTGAAAATAGAAAATCTCCTCAACCGGCAGCTAGGGGGCGCTGAAAGTCATAGGATATTTAGCAGAGATTACGAAGAACCCAAATAGCCAAGGATCATGTCCACACAAAATCACTATGCCTATAACTCTGGAAATAATCGCTAGAGGACATTGCAAGTTTGTCAGCTGAAAGAAGGGGTTTTTCATAAAAAAAAAAAAAAAAAATCGTGGACAGAAAATATGATTAAATGCAGAGAAATAGACGATCTCCCGAACTGGCTGCTAGGGGGCTCTAAAAGTCATCCAGTTGAGGCAGCCTAGAACCCAAATATCCAAGGAGCATGTCTTAGAGTCCTATAGAAAGGAAGATATGACAGTTTACTTCACTGCTCCAGATATTTCCGCAGAACTCCTTGACCGTCTTCTACTCAAGTGATCCGTTTCCTGCTTTCTCATCTTCACCCAGTTTCCTGTAGAATGCTCTTTGGTCCTCATCGAAGATTCGGTTCTTTATTTTCCTCTAGGAGCTCTCTTTGCATCTGCGTACGCTCGTGGTGAGTGCGAGGATATTCTGCTTCAGTGTGTCCAAGTGTTCTCCTATTCTCTGATTTCTGGTCTCATGTTTGCTGTGGACACTGTCTCTCTTGAGGATGCTCTTCACCTTTCGAATCAATTTCTTACTTCTATTACCTTGTTGGTACTGGGTCAACTGACCTATTTAGACTCTTAATTCTTCTATCTTCTGCTGAAGTCTTCTTTCCAAAGCTGGCGGTTCCTTCTGTTTTCGCTTCTTCTACTGCTGGTCTCTCGTTTCTTTCCCATTAATCCCATCCCAATAGCTGCTATGACAGCACAGTACACGGCATTGTGGACAGCCTCCAGCGTTGCACCATTGTTGTCAAGGTAATGCGGCATTATTTGCCAATTGAAGTGGTCTGTTACTCTCCACAGGATTTTATTTGGCCTATGGTTAGGTATCACGTGGGTTCTTGTGGGGTCCATTCCTTTGAATTCTGTTAGGGCCTTCTTCCACTCGTCTTCTATTCTGGATATCAGGACTTCGTCTCTTTCCAATTCAGCTCCTCTGGGTTGTATTTCTTCTTGCTGTTCCTCCTCTTGTTCCATGGTATGGTGTTCCTCCTCTGGTTCCATATTCACCATATACTTTGTGCTTATTATTATCACTTTATTAATCATAACAACCCTGTACAGAAGTTATTTAGAATTGTGGCTCATACCTACATCGAACTTAACTTATTAGATAAGAACACATACAGTTAACATAAAATAAAATATCAGAAAATACATAAATAAATAAATAATTAAATAAAGGGGAATAACAACAGTCATTTTACACATGAATCGAATGTCCTAGTCATTCTACTTAATGGAATATTGTCAGTCCTATAAGATTCTTTTGCAGACAGTATAAATCGTTCGTTAGAGTTTTTATGAGTTCATGGTCTTTTGCAGTGTTTTGCTATGAATAAATCACTGCCACTTAGTGGTTCCTTTATCTACAAATTCTTAACGCAGGAATAATCTCTGCTGATAACCAGATCAAGAGTATTACCCTCTCTGGTTGCTTCTCGAACATGCTGCTGCAGAAAACAATCAACCAATGAATCCACAAAAGTTTTGCTGGTGTGCGACGGCCAGGGTATGTCTGCCCAGGCAAACGTTGATGATGTTGTAGAGCAGATATCATCTTTTAAGGACACAAGGTGATACACGTTGGATTAATGACATTATGTGTAAGAGATATGCAGACTTACTTAACAAGTACAGGTCAAGGTTGAAAAAAAGTCGTGAATTAGATATGGAAAACTTATAAATAAAGTATTTATGACATCCTAATTTATATATTTCATCCACTTACATACGATTGAATTCTTCAATGCAAGGATGAGCGTGATGGAGATAGTAACCTACGAATATTGAAGAGAAATATTCTTTGCTCATTAAGAAATTTCCTTTACCAATCTGCTGAATTTTGAAATCAATTATACTGTCTCCATGAATGAATGCATATTTTTCCTTTAGTACTTTCTGCATTCCCTCATCCACATTGTTTACCATTTGTTCTTCATGAGATTCCATGTATTTCACAATCGCTTGCCTGGATTCATCTTCTGCATTCTGTAACATAATCAAAAAAGTTAAAAAAAGAGTAAACAGTTAATTCAGAACATATATAAATAGCGTATTATTTTTAAAAGTGCGAGTCAAAATCATTAATGCGATGAATGACTCTTGATGAAGATGAAAAAAGAAATTCCCCAAATGCATCTTAATCCTAGAACGACCCAAAGGAGTTTGAATAGGATCCATAATCTCCATTAGCTGTTATATTTGGATATATCATTGGTTTAGTATTTAACCAAGTGATTCTAGCAATGAAGTACCTGGAAGAACTTGTGCCATTAGTGGCATTGATGCGGCAAAGCTAAGTGTGAAAGCAGTATTGCTTCATATTCCAGAAAGGAAATTCCAGATTTTGTTAAGAAAAAGTAAAGGTCAATGAAAAGAAAATAACCAAATTACCGTGGTGGCAATTTTAGGTAGTCAACCAGGGATTCTATTGGTAAATTGATCATTTGAATTATGTAATGTAAATATTTGAAACACGTATCGGAATCGCGAGGGTAAGTATTCATATAAACTTAAACTAAACTGGATTCATTAAAGAGCCACGTTGGACTAGCACTCTCTTTCGTATAGCTTATAAAAAACTGTCCAAATTACACGGGTACAATCTCTTTCCCCTACGTTAGAAAACTGTCCTCTACTTCATCTCTAATTAACCCAGTAAACAATTAATACACTCGAATAAAAAACTATTGAACTTTTGAGAAAAGTATTACGTTCAAATGTAAGCTGCGTGCTATTGAAATGCATAATGAATTATTACCTTTAGGAATTCCAGTACAGGATTATTGAAATAGGTGCCGCATGCTATTTGGTTTGTTTGAAGAGCTCTTGATAACTGTGTGATAGTTTCCAGTTGATCTCCTTTTGAAACCAAAGTCATGAATGACAGAAGAATTCCACGGTATGCAGAAGCAATTACAAACGCACAAATGCTCCAGTATGCATAAGAAATCTTAAATGGTGGGTGGCGAAGAGGTTTTTGGTTTACATCTGCAATACAGAATTAAATTTTGTTAAAATATGCATTGAAAATTAAGCGAATACTGATTACAAGGACATAGTATAAAATAATGAGAACTGCTTTTCAAGACTAAGAAATTTCTAAGAAAGAATACAGCTAAAAAATAATAAATCATCTTAGAATAGTAATATTATTGGTGCGCTTCCTTGCGGGATATAAAACTCTAAACTCAACTTTCCTGGAAGTAAACCTTGCCCTCCCTCGCGGAAGAGTATCTTGGCTTAAGTTATAAAGAGAAAAACATTCATTAAAGTTTTTGTCGTCCAGACGCGAGTCTAAAAGAGTTCGTAGCCATTTCTTACCCCTCACCCCAGTGGTATAAAATTATTTTTTAGGCAATTATACTGCACGGTGCGTAAGACATTTTTAATTCGAGTTCGACTAGGTGACAGAATTTTTGTGGACATTTTTAGACAGTGGCCAAGTTAACCAGGCCCATGAGATGCATGGGTTTTCTTCCTGTAAGTTTAGTTTTTTCATGAAATAAAAAGGTAAACAAACCACAATATACAGACACGGCGTGATAACACCTATCTACTCTTACCTTCGGAGCGCAACAACCAAATCAAATCAGCTTAAGTTTCAAATTCAAGTTGCTTGGAGTAAAATTACATGCTGATCAATTCTCCCATATCGACTGGCCAATGCAGGCAGACATGAAAATACCTCGTTCCTGAAGCAACAGGGTGGTCTGGTTAACACTTCAATTGAGTTTGAAATAAAATCTAGTTTAATCCATTATTAATAAATTCATTTGAATTTTATTATTGTAAGTTGACAATGAATTTACTAGAATTACCAACTGTTACTGGGACTAGCACGTTTCTTTTCAAAGAAAGAAAAAAATAATAAATTTCATAAAGACAAACTACCTGCTGTACCCATCAAGAAAGAAGTAGAAGCTTGAAGTTCCTTACCTTGACCTAGCAATGTCCCACATACTAACCACAAAATCAGTGGCCCGTGAAGAGGTCTTTCTCGATACACTCTTGAGCATGCTCGGTGCACACAATACAAAAACACAGTTATTGCTAGTGTCGAAAGGCCGATGCCTAACCATACCTGTAAAGAAACATTGGATTTGATTGCAACGTTGATTACCATAATTTGGACTAACATAGACAATTTATAGATATGTAAAGTGGTGCCAAACTAGGTAGTAATATCCTCCAGTATTATCACCGAACTTTTCCAGAAATAAGACTTTACTGGAAGAGCTATATGGCAGACTACAACTACACTGGTGTGCAAAATTTTAGGACCAGTCAGGTTTTCACCTCTAGCTTCTCGTAGGAGTTGCCTGGATATTGGAAAAGCATATCAAAGGAACCGCGTGAGATACAGAAATGATGAAGGATACAACACCAACACAGCAATGGAAACAAAATGGACTTTATTAAAAAATGGCAACATAGCATTGGCTGCCATGGTACAGATGCATCACTGTCAAAGATGGAACAAAGGGAACAGGAGGTCCACATTAGAACATATGGCCACCTCTAATGTCGATGCTGGCTTTGCACCGCCTGTCCATACTTAGAACAATGTTTTTTTCGATAACATCGTCCATTCCTCTGTCAGCGCCATCTTCAACTGTTGAACATTTTATGGTGGGTGTGAACGTGCCTCTAAGCGTCTCCCCAGAGTGTACCATATGTGATCGATGGGATTTAGACCGATGGAACGGGTAGGCCAATCCATACGAACCATGTTCTCACTGTCCAAAAGTATCAACAGCTGTAGTACGATGGGCTGTGGCGTTATCATCCATAAACACGAACTCGGGGCCAATGGCACCTCGAACAGACGCACATGGGGAAGGATTACCTCAATACAGTGGCGTGCACCGGATACAGTATCGCTTTCCAGTATCTGGAGTTGTGTTCGTCCATCCAAGATAACACCACTCCAGACCCAGAACACCTCAACCGCCATGTCGATCCCTTTCAGTGATGTTTGTGGGGTGATGCCGTGCGCCAACCTCTCTCCAGATGACGTCCATAAACGCTACTGAGACTGAATCTACTTTCATCAATAAAGAGTACTTTAAGTAAAGATTTTGCGGTTGTAACCTTTAGAAATAGTTTTGTTCCTTAAGTTTTGCACACTGGTGTAAGAAGACAGTCGTCAGAGAACTCCGTGGAAGGAATTTTCAGAAAGAAACCCCACCGCGAAAAAGAAGTCCTCTGAACTGTTGATTATCGTGTTGTACTGAAAGGGTATTTAGTAAAATTTGAAGAATATTTTAGAGTACAGTTGAAGTTGAAGGAATTACTAGAAATATAAGGAAATGTTTAGTATTGAGCTGATTTATTGGATGCAGGAGTAAAGAGAATTAATATTGCTAATTAACAGATATATATGGATTTCTTTCGTATTGAGTTAGTTTAGTGATTGAAGTTGTTAGGGAAACTCATTTCTGGTAGATTCGATGCTCCTAACATCGATAGCCTTATCATCCTACGCACGAAGAACAGCAAAATAACTAACCGGCAAGCATCTTTGATCATACCTGCCATCAACCAAATCAGTTCGCTCGGCCATATTTTCTCAGGAAAATTCGACTGGATTCCTCAATGACATGAATATCAACTCTGAGACGATTTGCGTCGACAAAGCCTACAGATCAAAGGTTTTAGCTGATACCTACACAGTCCTGCAATTTTAGATCGTTTATATTACCAACGCTTTACGTGGCTACTGTGTTGGAGGATGATATGCGCTCCTCCTCCTGTACCTGACAGCCTGCAGAATCTTCCCGGCATCTGCGCTCCTTCCCCCTGTTCCCCAGAGCCTGCAGCATCTTTCCGGCATATAGTAGTAGTAGTAGTAGTAAGTAGTAGTAGTGGCATGTGATGCAAGAAAGCAAGTGTATGAGCTTATGCAGCATCAGCCAAAGAAAAAAAAAAATCACACCATTCCCTCCAATTGCCTGTCCAGTTCCTCCTTAAATTTGTTTAACCTATCAATTTCCACAACGACAGATGGAAGTTTGTTCCAGCAATTAACCACCCACTGGCTAAAGGCAAATTTCCGCACATCTATTCTACATTTGTCCTTCCTCAATTTCAATTTATGCACCCTTAGGTTCGTAATTTGAACAAGTGGAAGGATCCCGTCAGAATTCAGCGTGCTCAACCCATTCAAGGCGTTATCAGATCTTATCAGACACCTCAATCAGATCACCGGGCAGGTGCCTAGTCTCCAGCCACTGCAATTTGCAGAACTTAAGCCTCTCTTGGTAAGAGGATCCCTTCATTCCCCTCACCAATCTTGTTGCCCTTCTCTGTACACGCTCAAGTAAATCTACATCCTTCCTAAAATGAGGCCTCCAGACCTGTACACAGTACTCAAGGCGTGGCCTGACCATTGCGTTATACAGAGAAACAATCACCTCTTTTTCCCTGCTAGCAAAATTCTTGTATATCATTGACAAAACCCCAAGACCTGCCCTGGCAACCTGTCTGCATTGCTCAGAAAACTTCATATCTGACTGCACAATTACTCCCAGGTCTTTTTCATTTTCTACCACCTTAAGTGTAGTACCACACAGTTGGTACGTTTCTCTCGGGTTACCTCTATCCATATGCAATACTTTGCATTTGTCAAAGTTAAACTTCAGTTGTCACTGAAGTCACTATAAATTGACAGACTTCTCTCTGTCAATTTATACAATAGTCTTCCATGCGCAACAGTGTCAAAAGCTTTCCTGAAATCCAAATATATGATATCAAAATTATTTTTTGCATCCAGTTCCTTTGTAACCACGTCATAATATCCTATCAAATTTGTCAGACAAGACTTTCCCTTAACAAACCCATGCTGTGTCTGAATTATTGCAGCAGTCTTGTCTAGATGATCCTGCAATGCATCTTTAACCAGTGACTCCATTATTTTACCCGGAACAGAAGTTAAACTAACTCGTCTGTAATTAATCGTGTCACCCTTAGATCTCCAGTCCGTGCGGACCTGAGTCCAAGGATGCTCTCATAATTATGGCTAAGGGTTTGCTTAGTTGCTTTGCCGCCTCCTTTAAAATAACTGGATAGATCCCATCCACCCCAGGTGCCTTTCTTATGTTTAACTTCAATTTCTCCTCCACTTTGCTCTCAGTTATTACAAAATCATTAAGCACACTGCTACAATTTGATAACATTCTGCCATTTTCAAACCTTAATAATTCCTCACGTGTGAATGTAGATGCAAAATACTCATTCAGTTTGTTTGCTATCTGAGCACGATCATCAACAGTCGAACCATCGATATCAAGTGGACCAATCGGATTCATCCCCTTCCTTTTAGAGTTTATATAAGTAAAGAAATCCTTGCTGCTTTTCTTAGCATCCTTTGCCAAGGATTTCTGGTAACTGCCTTCGCCTGCCTAAACTCCTTTGTGACTTGATTACAGACTAGCTTATATCTGCCATAGGCTTCTGCTGAGTCGCTTGATAATTTATATGCATCCCATGCATTTTTCTTCTCTGTTACGAGTCTCATTAGTTCATTTAATAACCATTTAGGCCTTTATATTTATTTCTTAATAGGTATGAACCTTTTAGTAGCATCCACGATTAATTCCTTGAATGCTTCCCACTTAGAATTTACTGTTGGTAACATCGTCAGTTGATCCCACTGTACAGAATTTAAAAACTGTCTGAGACCACTGTACTCCCCTTTACGGAAGCAATAACCCTTCCCTTTACCCCTAATGGTAGTTACCTCTTTGAGTAAATCCCACTTCAGCACATTGTGATCACTGCCACCTAGTGGTTCGTTTATCTGCAAATTCTTAATACACGAATGATCACTGCTGATAACCAGATCAAGAGTATTACTTTCTCTGGTTGCCTCTCGAACATGCTGCTGCAGAAAACAATCATCCAATAAATCCACAAAAGTCTGACTAGTGTGTGAGTGCCCAACCCACAAGTTCCAGTCAATATCTGGGAAGTTAAAATCCCCCATTGTAAGACATTCTGATTTACTGGCCCACTCTGTTTCTCTGTACAATTGTTCATTGTACTCATTCGAGTCATTAGGCCTATAACACACTCCTACTCTTATTTTGCTTTCATGTGTTCATTTACATTTAATATATTCATTTTTCTCATTTAATCTGTTAATACATAACGCATGCTATAATTTCAATGATTTTCCTCGCAATCAGCAATATCAATTCTCTTCACAACAGCAATGTATGAATTAACGTAATACTAAGCTATTCTTTGAATTCTCTTAGCAATATCAATGTATTGATGTTGATGGTAACAAGTAGTCAAGTAGTTTTGTATAATAAATGAAATTGTTTTATTATTTGGTGTCCTTGCTCATGAGACAGCTCACATGAATATATATGCACTGCCCTACCATTAATATCCGGACACCTGCTTTTAGACAAAAAAAGAGCTTTTATTGTGTCATTTAATAATTTGTGCTCAAACCTTTTGCTTTTATGACAACCTTCAATCTTTGCGGAATACTCTCAACCAACTTTTTATAAATGTCATGTTCCTCCCGTCGGCCTTGTTCTCTGGGCCATCTAGACGTGCACGTGCAACAATGATCCAATACATCCCAAACATGCTCGATAGGGTTCGGATCAGTACTATGGGCTGGCCAATTCGGCCTTTCAACATCTATGTCCGTCCTCAGACCACTCTGTTACATCCCGAGGTGTATGGCATGGCGCGTTGTCTTGCTAATACAGGTATGAACCTTCCACGAAGTATTCTCATAATGTTGGAAGTGTATAATTGTCCAGGATGTCCTCGTATTGCAAGGCATTCATGGTTTTGTCGATAACGACTAATGGGCCCAAGAAAAACCATGGGTATTGCACTGCATTCATGGTTTTGTCGATAACGACTAATGGATTCAAGCCAAACTGTGAAAGGAGCCCCATATCATACCAATCAGGAAGCAGCTTTTCCCCTGGCATTCACAACATCCAGGAAGGTTAATCAGACTGGTAGAGTGCAAACCTCGACTCCTCGATCTATAGGACTGTTTTCCATTGCTATACAATCCAGGATTCGCGCTCCTTACACCATGTTAATTGGCGTCTAGCATTTGTTGAGGTGATCAATTCTGTTGAATTGTTGATGTAATTCTGTTGAACGTGTCATCGTGCATGCCCACTTTTGGAATTGTCTGTTCGAAGCCCAGTGTGCATATTTATAGACGGTTTTGTGACACGTTGCATGCTTAATACCTGTTTTTCCATCCATGATGAGATGTCCGGACATTAATGGTTGGGCAGTGCATATGACAGGGGAAAATCTCTCAGCTCCTGGAAATTCATGAATATTTTAATGCAGCTTGTGGACCTCAGCGCTTAAGGGGAGCTATTACACTAAAATGATAAAAAACAATTGCCACTGATCGCAATACTAGGTACAGGGGAAATCAATTAAAAATAAATAAACAAGATAAACGTCTTTCCCACAGTACGTATGCTTATGGCAAGAGCGAAACTTACTCAATCAAGGAAACTCTATAGCGAAGTGGTAAGCACACCTAAAGTGGATTCTGGAGATGGTGTTTCATCTTTAAATATTGCTAAAGTAGAGAAAAATTTGAATTCTTTGATCAAGAAAATTTTGATTAATCAAAATGCTTTAGCTTTGAGTAAGTTAATGGTTCAAAAGCTTGAAGAGAAATACGATCATAATAGAAGTTTGTGCCCATAAGGACGTTTATCGACTTGAATGCGATATGCATTTGAAAAGTCTAAGACAATCTGTAAGCACACTTCAAGGCCATCAGCCCGAATTATTATCTTTGATGTGAACAAGGACATACCAGAAAAGAATTTGTTAAAAGAATTATATGAGCGGTTTATTCCGACTTTAGTGTATTGACGAAGACGACTTTAATGTCGTATTCAATGTGTCTTTTATGAGTGCCAGGATGCTTTTTACGAGCCTTGATGGAGCATTCTTAGCACATTTTCAGGGGATGGAAAACTACAAGTGTAAAAGATATTTCTTAACCACGACGTGGTACAGACGTACGGCAGGACATTATCACCTGAAAGAAACTGCTCGTTCCCACCGCACTAGGAGTGGACATTCATACCAATAAAGCCCCGAGAAGACTGGGAAGATAATGTGTGCTATTTGCCTATCTTCGGACGTTCTTCGTCTCATATGGAATGCACATTCATTCATTGTTTCATTTACTGTGTCAAGTGTCCCTAGCCAAAAAAAAAATCTAGCAAATTCGCCATGCTTATAAAAATACTATAAAATGATTAACAGTACAAATTTCACATTACAAATCATCTATACTGTGTGAAAAGGTCATTCCCTCAGCTACAACACAACAACCTGGTAAGTAGGCTATAGCAGAAACCGATGAATAGATACTGTCCACAGATGAGCACAAGCATCATATCCTAGAGAGTGATCATCACAACGAGCTGGACAAGTAGACAACAACAGAAACCAATGAAGAGAAACTTTCACAGTGAGCACAAGCATCACATCCTAAAGACTGGTCATCACCGGTATTCTCAAATATACAGAGTTCAATGAATAGCCATCTACCAGCAATCAGAGAGCTCAACAGAAGTTACTCATATTAACCAGCAAAACCAAGCTGGAAGAAGGTGTTATTACAGGATCAAATTCAAGAAAAACAACTAAGGCTTCTTGCAACTGCGTTGGCAGGAACAGAAGTGGATACCCCAATTCACCAATTGTCCACCAATTCATCCATTATTCAACCCTAACTCTTCCAATTGCAAAAGTATATTCCTTCTGACGAAAACTGAATTTGTAAAATTTTGAAAGGCAATAAAATATTTTCTTGTTTTAATAAGTAGTGGCTCAATCCCATCCCCGAGACGAGTTACATTACCAACATTGTTCAGTAAATCCAAACGCAAATCTGCATATTCCAACCAATTAAACACAAGATATTCCCATGTTTCCAGATCACCACACGTACAGTTGCATCTTGCTACGATTCCAAGGCTATTCGGTTTAGCAAAAAATGATCTATGACCTGTTAGTAAGAATGTACAACGTAAATTTGGTACTAACCAGAATGGTTTAATATAATTCACACCATTAAAAAAATATAAGGGAAAAATTTTAATGTTATTCTACCTTTCTCCTAACCATTCCTTCTCTTTTGCCATTTGTCTAAAAGGAGCTCCCAAATCCTCTTCTTTTTGTTTCTCAAGTCATTTAAAATGTTAATTTCGATGCTCAGCAACTCGGACTTTATACCTTTCCTTAAATAAAAACAGGCTAAGCACTAACTGCAAATCAAGTGGCACTTTGCCAGCTAACATTCGCAAAGGTTCTGTGGAAATCGTTCTGCAGGCCATAACCATTTTTAGTAACATAACTCAATGTATAGTAGGATAGAGCTTTCTGGTGTTCCTTACTTTGACTGCATTGCCAACCAAGATTGATGAACCCTACCAATCAACCTTACGAGCGGAGGCCTACTAAGACCCAATTTATCCTTCAACATCTTGATTTTAGTTTTAGATGTACTGACTGTCAACCTATGTAAATTATTCAATTTGCATAATTCTTTCAGTATGAAATCAGACTTCATTTCGAGTTCCTTTCTGTTGTTTCCGTGAACAAGTATTACCATATCATCTGCATAAGCTATTGGGTGTGAGTGGTCCAATTCTCTCTTGTGCCAATCTTCCAAAACCAAGTTCCATATTAAAGGACCAAAGACAGATCCCTGCGAACAGCCTTGAGTCACACGACACGTAAGTGATCCAAAATTCGACTTAACTGTTACTGTGGGATCCCTAAAGTAATCTTTAATTATAGAGAAAATATTAAAAGAAATAAAAATATTAAGACATGCGCAACATCATCAGTACACTGTCCGAACTAACTAATGGAATCAAAGGCACCAACAAAGTGCAAAAAAATTCCCAAGGTATATTTATAATTCGATTCCGGAACATTGCGAAATAAAGAGTGAAGCCCATGCTCAGTACCTACACCTGGGGTGGAACCATATTGTTTGTTAGAAACGGCAATTTTACTTCTTTGGTAGACAGCAATCCGCATGGCTAAAAGCTTCTCGTAAACTATACCAAGACCAGGAAGCAATGCAATTGGTCTGTATGAAGCATGTGAACTGGTTGGCTTGGTCGGAGATTTTAGGATAATCTTGAGTAGTGCATCCTTCCAAAGAGACGGAAATACACCATATCTTAAGACAGTTATTAAAAACTTGTAACAATTCGTTCGAATAAAGATTAGAGAGCTTTTCAATTACCTCTCCCTCCAGTAGGTCCATACCTGGAATTTGTTATTTTTAATTAGTAAAAATTTCAGAGAGCTGCAAGACTCAATAACTTACACGATTTTTCAATATATTAAAAAAATTAAGATATTATCTCAATCTTTATCGTAGAATGCTTCCAGTCAATTCTCTCCAAATGTAAAGAGTAAAATAAGATCTTCTTCTTCAAGAGGAGTGTTTCCATTTACAATGGGTTTCCTCAGCCTACAAGTTATTTCTTGTTAGGAATTTTTTCCCTGCATAAAGTGCGGTTCAAGGTGTCTTGGTCGATTAAGCCTCGGGCTGTCATGCACTCCCGTACTCCATCCATCCATGTCCTCCTAGGTCTTCCTCTTCTCCTTCTTCCAGGAGGTGTCCATTCCAGGATAGCCTTTGGATATCTGTTTTCTTGCATCCGTTTTACATGCCCATACCATGTTAGACGCTTTTCTCTGATGGTGTCAATAATAGTCTTTTTCACTTCCATTTTTTCCCTTATTTCTTCTTTCCGTTTTCTGTCTCTTCTAGAAGTTCCTGCTGAGCTTCTCCAAAAATCCATTTCTGTGGAGAGAAATTTGTTTTCCGCTCGCCTATTCAATGTCCAGGTTTCCGCTCCATACAATAGAAGACTTTGTACAATCGTTTGAAATATAAGTTTCTTTATTTTATGTAGGATATTTTTGCTCCACAGAACAGAGTTTAACATACCGATAGCCTTTCTGCCGTCTGCAATTCTCTTATTGATCTCTGCTTGGGATGATCCATCACTTTGTAAGATTGATCCCAAATATTTGAATTTATCGACTTGTTTGATTTTAAAAACCTACAATATTTAGAACGTATCCTGGCCCTGAAGACAACATTTCAGTCTTGCTAAAATTGATTTTTAGACCTCATTGTTTATATTCCTCAAACAATTGACGACATGCATACTTTGCATCTTCTAAGTCTTGTGCTATCGCCACCTGATCATCTGCAAAAAGTAAATTGTGAATATAGGTGTTCTTATTAATCGGCAATCCCATTTTATTACATTTTTTTGACCAGGATCTTAGGCAGATGTCAATATAAGTTTTGAAAAGTGTTGGTGACATGCAATAACCTTGTAATAAGCCTTTTGAAGTGTGGAATTCAGGTGACAAAGCTGATCCCACTTTAATTCTGCATCTATTATTCCTGTAAAGCCTCTTGCAGTGCTTCCCACAAGAGTTTTCTTGGAACACTGTCATATGCCTTTTCAAGGTCAATGAAAATCATAAAGATTTTTTTCCCTTTTGATTGGCATTTTTCAAGGATCTGTCGTACTGTTGAGATATGATCTGTACATGACCTCCCAGCTGAAAAACCACTTTGTTCTTCTGATACCTCGATTCGGGCTTCTAATTGGTTCCTGATCCATTTTCCACGGATCTTTAACAGCGGGTTCAGGACGCATATTCCTCTGTAATTTCAACAGCTTTTCCGATCGCCCTTCTTATAAATTGATGTAATATATCCTGTTATCATTTCTTTCGGTATTTCTTCTCCTCTCAGTATACTATTTAACAGTTTTTGTATGAGAACAGCCACTCCTCTTCCTCCGTATTTTAGAAGTTCCATGTAAACTCCTCCAGGTCCAGGTGATTTGCCATTCCTTCCTTCCTTTAGCAGGAGTTCCACTTCCCTAACAGAAACTTTTAAGCCCGAGTCTTCTACACCAAAATCTTCCATCGTCTTGAACTCTTCCCGGTCTTCTTTTAAAAGTCCTTCGTAGTACTCCGTCCAGTCTTTCAAAGGTATTAATTGCAAACCAGCATTGTGTTTATTCTGTTTTCTCAAGTCTTTAAGGACCTTCCATGATTCCGCTGATTGCTTGAAGCCCAATTTGCTATTAATAGTTGCGCATTTCCTTTCCCATTCTTCATTTATCGCTTCTACTATCAACCGATTGGCTATTTTCTTTTTTTCAACATAAATGTTCCTATATGCATCATTCCTATCACCCAGCCATTTCTGATATGCAAGTTTCTTTTCCTCTACAGCAGCCCTTACTTTCTCTGTAATCCAGGTCTTTTTTGGTCCTTGGCTCTTCTTTTTGCCTAGGATTTCATGAGCTATTTTTTCACAGTATTATTAATGAAAGAATGAGATCATTCTTTCATTAATAAATTGCCAGTTTTTGATGTTGTGTCTCAATTTCTTTTTAACATCAATAGAAACCCCTGCTCTTGCTCTTTCACTCTTAACTCCACTCCAAAAATGGTAGTATTCTTCCATTATTTCCTCTCCACATCCCTTTTTCTTTGTCTCTGATAACATGACGATGTCTAACTTGAATTTTTGCAGTTCATCCGAAAAAAAGTTTCTTTTAGTTGAAAGACCTTGAATATTCCAGCATCCCAAAATCACAGTCCTTTTCCGTTTGCCGAGTCGTTTCCGAAAGTGCAGTCCATTTTCATTTTCACTTGTAGGTCGTTTAGCATTTGTGTATTTTTTACACTGAACGAGGAGCTAGCCCGTTGCAGCAACCCCCAACCTGGAGGGCCAAGGTATCTCTCTAAGTCTGACTTGGGAGGCCCTACCAGTAGCTAAGGTACCGCCGACTTAGCTCTCTGGGTCATCGGGAAACGCAAGCTCCCCCACCCCGACAAAGTGGAGAATACCATTGGGGGAGGTAAAATAAGATAAAAAACGAATTAATGAATTCCTTCACTCATAGAGATACGACAAAATTCGACGCGCAACGGAATAGAAAGCCGAGAGCCCAAACCCGACCCCAGATATTCAACAAAATCTTTCTACAAAGGCAATAAGATTTATTCAAAAAGAAAGGAAATTTAGATTTTGCCAATTCGAAAAGGCTGTGTAATAAATTGAATGTGTATGAGACTTAAGAATCAGTAAAAAAAATATTCAAAATACAACTGGAAGACGAAAATGACAAAAGAGATATTTCTTACCTCAACAGTAAATGTGGCGAAAATGATGAAAGGGTTTAAATCGTCATTTGATGCTTGCGCGACAAACACAAGCTTGACATTATCGAGTTCATGAAGAGGATCTGCGAACTGGGCCCATCTACTAGTGTGAGCCATAATCCTCGCTAACATGTCAACTTCCTGAAATGAAACAGAATGATAAAGAAAAGAATGTCGAATACATTTGAGGAGAAACAAAGGTTATGCTACTGAAAAAAGTAATGGAACTCTCTAGCATTATAGCTTTACCGTTCCCTCAGCTAATCAATAAAATTGTCCTCTGCAAGCATCCTGAAATGTTAATATTTAATCCTGCTACAATTTATGCTTCAAGCCATATTCCAACTAGTTGGATTATCAGAGATACAAAATATGATAAGAAAATATAATATACGATCTATAGTAATAATCTTGTAATATAAAATAAATATTTTCACCTGTTTATCAATCATCTGTATAACTTCTTTTATATTTCTATTCCTTGCTACTTTTACTCGGTTTCTGCAAATGTGGTAAAAAGAGGTGGTTTTACTTGTTAAGTTGTTGATTTGCAACATTTGTAATATTTTACTATAATCGACTAAATAGATAGTTATGGTTAACTTACCAGCAAAATTATATTTGTGATATCACAATAGAGATTACTGTGATTTTTTTTTTAAATCCAGATTTATGAAGTATTTTCCATGTCAATTAATAAAATGAGAATGTAACGATTCATATATTCTTATAATTTAAAATAATAATGAGTCATTTCAATTGTTTGAAATAATGAGTCATTTCAATTGTTTGAAATTATGAGTCATTTCAATTGTTTGAAATAATGAGTCATTTCAATTGTTTGAAATGATGAGTCATTTCAATTGTTTGAAATAATGAGTCATTTCAATTGTTTGAAATAATGAGTCATTTCAATTGTTTGAAATAATGAGTCATCTCAATTCTGGCAAGTGGGCGATTAAAGTGAATAATTAGTTTAAAAATTATATTATATTTAAATTTTACTTACTTAAAGTTCAATTTTTCTGAAAGCATTTCATGAAACAATCCTCGTATTCCACCTCCAATTCCACCTATTACTTGATAATCCCTTGGGGCACTTCTCAACTTTAGAAAGACATCCTTTGCAAATGAAGATCAAATAAACAGAGTAAGTACAAATTTCTTTTCATTAAAGATGCTTAAAAAAAGTAAAAACAAAAAAAAACCTAAATGACAACATGCTCATACACGTAAAAACTCAGTTTATCCAGAGTGCAGAATGTATATAATACAGAGCTATCATTTACGATTTGATTTAAGTAGATTTATTGTATTTCTATACTTTACTGATATTGTTAGTGCGGATCCAGTCACAGTTGTTCCTTTCAGATTTCGGCAGTTAGGAGTACTCAAAAGCGATGTATTGCTGATTGTGTCCTCATTAAAGAACATGATCTTGGTGGCTTTTGATGAAGTTGGAAACAAAGGTCTACTATAACTTCGTATTTCAATATTTGTTTTATTCTGAAAGAGAATAATACGTATTTATATATGCTTCCATTAGGTGTTAACATATCGGAATACGCTTGAATACACTTTTATTATATACATTCTAACATTACCATTTGGGAAACAAAAGCAATCAAAAGCGGTGTATGGCCGATAGAGTCTGCATTGGGAACATATGAGAATCGTAACGGGGAATAAAAATGCATGGGGTGCATATAAATTACCAAGAGACTCAGAAGCCTATGGCAGATATAAGCTAGTCTGTAATCAGGTCACAAAGGAGGTTAGGCAGGCGAAGGCAGATTACGAGAAATCCTTGGCAAAGGGTGCTAAGAAAAACAGCAAGGATTTCTTTACTTATATAAACTCTAAAAGGAAGGGGATGAATCTGATTGGTCCACTTGATATCGATGGTTCGACTGTTGATGATCCTGCTCAGATAGCAAACAAACTGAATGAGTATTTTGCATCTACATTCACGCATGAGGAGTTATTAAGCTTTGGAAACGTCAGTAAGTTATCAAATTGTAGCAGGATACTTAATGATTTTGTAATAACTGGGACCAAAGTGGAGGAGAAATTTTTGAAGTTAAACATGAGAAAGGCACCTGAAATGGATGAGATCTATCCAGTTATATTAAAGGAGGCGGCAAAGCAACTAAGCAAACCCTTAGCCATAATTATGAGAGCGTCCTTGGACTCAGGGGAAGTTCCCACGGTCTGGAGATGTGCAAATGTATCCCCAATTCACAAAGGGGGATCGAAGGGTAACACGAGTAATTACAGACCTGTTAGTTACCTAAGAGCAAAGTAGAGGAGAAATTGAAGTTAAACATAGGAAAGGCACCTGGGGTGGAGGGGATCTATCCAGTTATATTGAAGGAGGCGGCAAAGCAACTAAGCAAACCCTTAGTCATAATTATGAGAGCATCCTTGGACTCAGGTCCCAACGGACTGGAGATCTAAGGGTGACACGAGTAATTACAGACGAGTTAGTTTAACTTCTGTATCGGGTAAAATAATGGAGTCACTGGTTAAAGATGCATCGCAGGAATATCTAGGCAAGACTACAGCAATAATTCAGACACAGCATGTGTTTGTTAAGGGAAAGTCTTGTCTGACAAATTTGATTGGTTATTATGATGTGGTCACAAAGGAACTGGATGAAAAAATAATTTTGATATCATATATTTGGATTTCAGGAAAGCTTTTGACACTGTTGCGCATGGAAGACTATTGTACAAATTGGAGCAGAATGGTATTAAGGGTAGTTTGCTACAATGGATAAAAGGATGGTTAAGTGGGAGAAGACAGAGGGTGGTAATCAATGGGTGCTGCTCTTCGTGGACTAATGTTATTAGTGGAGTCCCACAGGGTTCGGTGTTAGGTCCACTGTTGTTTTGTATATTTATCAATGATATTGATGAAGGTATATCAGGCTTAATGTCGAAGTTTGCAGATGATACAAAGGTTGGTGGGGTTGTTAATGACAGTAATGGCAGTGTGCTACTGCAACAGGATCTAGATAATTTGGGCAGATGGGCTAAGAAGTGGCAACTGAAGTTTAACCGTGATAAATGCAAAGTACTGCATATGGGTAGAAGTAACCCCAGAGAAACGTACTAACTGTGTGGTACTACACTTAAGGTGGTAGAAAATGAAAAAGACCTGGGAGTAATTGTGCAGTGAGATATGAAGTTCTCTGAGCACATGCAGACAGGCTGCCAGGGCAGGTCATAGGGTTTTGTCAATGATATTTAGGAATTTTGCTAGCAGGGAAAAGGAGATGATTGTCCCTCTGTATAAGGCAATGGTCAGGCCACGCCTTGCGTACTGCGTACAGGTCTGGAGGCCTCATTTTAGGAAGGATGTAGATTTACTTTAGCGTGTACAGAGAAGGGAAAAAAGATTGGTGAGGGTAATGAAGAGATCCTCTTACCAAGGGAGGCTTAAGTTCTGCAAATTGCAGTGGCTGGAGACTAGGCACCTGCGTGGTGATCTGATTGAGGTATATAAGGCCTTGAATGGGTTGAGCACGCTGAATTCTGATGGGATCCTTCCACTTGTTCAGATTACGAACCTAAGGGGGCATAAATTCAAATTAAGAAAAGACAGATGTAGATTAGATGTGCGGAAATTTTCCTTTAGCCAGCGGGTGGTTAATTGCTGGAACAAACTTCCATCTGTCGTTGTGGAAGTTGATAGGTTGAATAAATTTAAGGAGGAACTGGACAGGCATTTGGAGGGAATGGTGTGATTTTTTTTTTTTTTTGGCTGATGCTGCATAAGCTCATACACATGTTTTCTTGCATCACATGCCACTACTACTACTACTACTACTACTACTACTACTATTACTACTACTAATTCTATTAAAGAACATTATCTTGGAGGCTTTTGATGAAGGTGGAAAGAAACGTCTGCTATAACTTCGTATTTCAATATTTGTTTTATTCTGAAAGAGAATAATACGTATTTATACATGCGTTAACACTTTGGAATATACTTGAAACAGTTTTTCAGTTTGGCCTGGGTATTCTACATTACGGATTATGATTTTTTTTCTTTATACTCTCTAAAATCATTACAACTTCTACTCTTTTTAAGCTCTTAATAGATTTGCACTAATCGATGTCAAAAATTGCGATATCGATATCATATAAATCACTATTACCTTTTTAAAACATAAGATAACCGTTAAAATAAGTATAATTTGAAAGGCCTCAGGAATCATTATAGAAATATAATAATATAATTCATCTTTACTGAGAAGACGGATAAAACAACAGGTTTGGGCAAATATTCTTTAATATGAAATTAGAACTAGTTAAAAACAAGTTAAAAATAAAGTAAATAAATCACCAAAAGCTCTCAGACTTAGTAGTCCTTCCTCAGTTGAAAAATGAGCATTATTACCAAAAAGAATATCAGGTGCGCGCCATAGTGGTCATGACACGATGCATTTTCATCTTGGAAGATCACGTTTCTGTCCAGGCAAAAATATAACATTTCAAGATTCATTTGGTTTCCTAAGAGCTGCTGATAGATCTCACCAGTGAAGCATAGTCCATAAGCACAAGGAAGCCATGGTTCTTGCCAGCAAAACATGCCCTATATTAAGCGACCACCTGCCTGGATAGTGAGCACCATGCCCGATGGTCTCATGTTTTGTTTTGTTTTGTTTTGTTTTTTTTATAATGAGAACTCTTATTTGAGTCTAGTGTGTGCGTGTGTGTTTTGGACATTAGCCCTGAAGTAGCTGAGGCCATGAAGCGTCAGCATATTGCGTCTATAAATTGCATGTTTGGCAGGTTTGATTTGTCGGTTCTACTGGAGGAAAACTGCAGTTTCTGGGAAAAAAACCATGCATTCCTCTCCTGAGAAAGACAAACCAATCAGCACTAAAATACAAAGGTCATAAAAATCTTCGCGTCATTGATAGGATTCGAACTCAGGTCTTTATCTTACAGGGTGAAGAAAAGGTGAGGAGACCTGAGTTCTGAGTTCTCAGACTCAAGAAGGAGACTTCAGTTCCACTCTCTGCCAGCGAAGGCAGGGTATCTTAAAATGGAAATCAACTCATGCTACAGAAACAGTCCCAAACTTTGCCATCGGCTGCAAACAGATAGGTGCATTGCAAACTATTGGAATAATTTACCATTAATGAAACCTTTAACTAAATATTTTCGTACAGAATCATTTTTCTCCATCAATTAACAACTTGATGCAATAAGAACTTTTTCAGTGAATGACAACTTACTGATTGAAGACGAATGTCTCCAGAATGTGGTGTAATAATTGTAGCGCTAAGAATTCCTGGCAAAGAGGTAGAAAAGACATCCGAAACGTAAGCATCGTTTATTAGCTGACTGGAAAGTATAAACCAAGTATTTCGGAATTTGAATCTCGGTAGTGCCTGTAATTAGAAATAATAACGAAAATTTCTCTGGTGACGAGTGAAGAATATATAAAAATTATCAGTAATATTAAATTTAGAAAATTGTTGTAATATAAATCATAAAAATGCAACTGAATTTTAGTCTTGACTGTAAAATTATGCGAAATAATCTGGAACTAATATTAAACAGATGGAGATAACAATATTCAATCTGAAAGACTCTAATGGATGAGGAGAGCTCACGAATTCATTTTTATTAGCAACGGGAGAGGTAGAAATTATGCAGTAATTGCATGCAGAGTACTGCACAGACGTCGGGATGGATTATGACGAGAATCTGTAGGATCATCTGGAACGAAGCTTTCGAAAAAGCTTCAGAAACTGGCTAATCATTCTGGACGAGGATATCAAGAACCAATATCATTGCAGCTAAGGATAGATCAACGTGCTAATTAGATACGCTCTCAAATATTTGGGTAGAATTGCTATCGAGTCCAACAGGAGTATACTGTTAGACCAATCGAGTAACCGTTGATAGGGTGGCGCATATATATCATAGGCATGTCAAATTTTGACTAAAGCGCAATATATCTATAGATTCTCTATAGGATCCCTATAGGGGATCACACGCCGTATCAAAATATAGTGACTAAACTGCTGTGGGGGACAAAAAAACCTGCATCACTCGTGCATTTTACAAATAATGTTTTTGGCGCGGCATTGCATAGCAGTTTTAAATATCGATCTTGGGAAGGCGTAGTCACTCTTACGGCCTGATCCAGGACTTCGCTTCACATCACTGACTTCACACTTTAATTTCAGCAGCCGGGATACTGTGGACTGGTGGCAGCCTATTTTATCAGCGATAGCACTCGTAGAAATCCCTTCATGGGACAGAGGAACAGCTACACTTTTTTTTCTTGGTGTCAACTGAACATATGGAGCCATGCTTACACCTTCGCAAAACAGGATACTAATGCGCGTATATACCCTTCCAACGCCGTATTTATAGAAACGGCTGATGCAATACCTTGCAATTACTGTCTGATGCAATACCTTGCAATTACTGTCTGATGAAATACCTTGCAATTACTGTCTGATGCAATACCTTGCAATTACTGTCTGATGCAATAGAAGCGTTATCTGACGTAACACCTTGCAATTACTATCTTTTGCAATAGAAGCGTTATCTGATGCAATACCTTTGCTTAAAGACAGACAAAATGACTGTAATCAAACAATATCTTATACGTTTCACTACAAATGTTACTTTTTTAAGGTGATGCAGTTTTATTGTCCTCCACTGTATTTCGCAAACTAATCCTGATACTAACTCCACACTTAGAGAACTAAATTTTTCTCTTCTATATTTATCCCTTCCTCCTTCTTGTCTTTTGGAACAACCTTCTTCCTTCATGTTTCCAGAATCAGCAAGTATCTTGTGTCCTCCAATTAAAACCCATGTAGGGTACTATTAAATTATTACAGGGCACTAAATTATTGGTAAATTAAATTAATAAAAACAACTCGGACTTGAACTCAAAATTAGCATTTCTAGTTTATCCATACCTTTTGAAGCGTGTTTAAGGCTTCCTCTACACTATCTGTAATGTAAAGACCAATAAGTCTTTGAATTCCATGTTGATTTTCTTCTTTAAAAGGATCTGCTAAATGGAATATATATTTGCTTCGATCTTCCAAAATGAAGAGGGAAATACCTGCTTCGTGAAGGGTTTTCGCTACGCACGAAGATGTAGCTGCATCTGAAAATAATGTGTGAAATTAAAACAATCTAATCCTCGTTCATAATATAATAAATGTTTAATATTATTATCATTTCCCGAAAAGAACACCAATCTAAAACAAAACACGATTTCTTGAGTTCTTCAATTTTAAGCTTTTAAAAGCCCCAGAAAAGAAAGTTTCTGCTTATCATCCAGAGAAAGCAATGAATTTACCTGATTTCTTCGAATATAAATGCACAAAGTTAAGGGTATTCGACCTTTCCTTACTGTGGATAAGCTTCACAATTTTGACGACAGCAGAGCACATCCAATCTGTTAAAACACAGAGAGAATTTTAAATACTTTGAGATTTTTATATTTTAAAATTTATTTTATTATCTCTGCAAAAAAAATAACAACACTTGGGTAAAAACATAAGGGATTGATCAAGAATTCATATAGGATACATAAAAATGTGCTAATTGTTCGTCCAACGGAATCTACTGTTGGACGAACAGATACGTATATCGACGTCCAGGCAGCATTTGATTCCGTATCCGTTCACGCATTGGCAAGGCTACTACGTGAGTATTACCTCATTGGTGGAGACGTGCTCTGGTTTATTCAGACAATGCTGGAGAACAGGACCATTATTGTTCGTGATGGAAATATGCGCCATACCAGGACCATTACAGCTGGAGTTCCACAAGGCGGGGTCCTGTCCGGAATCTTGTTCTCAGCTATTCTCGTGCCATTTGTGATAGGCCGAACTGACATCCTCACCTTTGCCGATGACATAAAACTGTTTACTCCTATCAAACCTGGAGACACTGCTGAATACATCAATACCTTAATCCTTCAGAAAATCCAGAACCTTGAGGCCTTCCTCTCCGGTTTCGGACTTCAAATCAATCCTGAGAAGTCAAAACAGTTGACTTTCTCTCTCAAACGTAGCCCAACAATAGTACAACCCATTTTAAGAGGATGCGCGATTTCTGCCGTCCAGCAACATACAGATCTGGGCGTTATTTTTGATCAAAAGCTCTCCTTTGTACCGCACATAGACAACTTGCAAATAAAGTTTTGTCGAATCCGGTGGATGATTAAACAACAACTAATGCACGTCCATGACCAGGCTGTTGGGTGCAGATATATTAAGACATGTGTTTATCCGGTAATATTGTATGGCGCCGAAGTCTGGACCTCAACTACTACGACCCATCTTAGACGGATTTTCGCGGGGGAATTCTGGCTACTGAAGTGGGCCATATGGAAATTTCGGCTTCCCTCTACACCAAGGACCACCCAGATGGCGACAGCTCTCAACATGAGACGTCTTCCTGCCATCATTCACGAGAGAAGACTCGTCTTTGCCATCAAAATGATGGTCGGCATTATTTCAGTGCCAGATTTCTGGGCTAACTGTGGATGGAGGATCCCGGTCCCAAGCCTTAGGGCTAATCCAATCCTACAGGCCACTCCAAACCGGTTAAAGCTAACTGAGCGGTTCCTACCCGTGCAAATGCTGCAAGACATACAGTCCTTGGACGGCGACCTCTACAAATTCGCAGTCGACAAGGAATATAGGCAGAAAGAACTCGGTCGACTTCCTTCCCAGGACCACGTTAGAGGACAGTAGACCCTGCTCCCGGAGACCTATTCATCACTGCCCTGAATCCATCATCCCAGTGTACAAACCTTTCAGGAGTCATAATGCTCTTTTTTTTTTTTTTTTTTTTTTGTGTTTATTGAATTATATGATTTCTTTTATGTAAACCCCTGGCTTGTAGCCGTGAAGGGAGTTGTATACAGCAAGGTGCTTTCTGTATATAATAAAGAATTCTTCTTCTTCTTCTTCTTCTTATTAAACTGTTCGTCCAACAGAACAGTTGATTCTGTTCTCTTGCTTCTAGAGGCGATCATTATACACGAATTACCTGGACGAGTTCATCCTTGGGATGAACTCGTCCAGGACCTCGATTCAAGCTATATGATGCAGTTAACTAATCAGTATGCTAGCAAGAAAATCTTCAAATTCCAAGTTTGGTTATTTTCAGCAAGAGCAAGTTCATAGTTACTGAGATATGTTAATTCATCATAATAGTTAATTTTCATAATTTTTCCTCTTAAATTACTTTAATATTTTACCACGAAATTTCAGATACAGAAGATGAAAAAAGGTCAATGTGTATCGTAAATCGTTCTGATTTATATATAAAACAACTTATTGTATTTGGTATCTCGTGGACCATGAGTTACCTCGACCCCATTCTCTTCACATTCTTCATAAATGAGCATTGAAATATGTTTCGAAAAGAAGTAGAATTGAATATAAGTTTGGATACATTTAAGTTTCCGTTCAATGGGAAAAATCTAAGCTATTCGTGTATTAGATATAAAAGGATATTCTTACCCGAATTCAGAGATCCTGAACTGCATTTGGACAGCCAACTTAAACAAATTAACCCCAGCAAGGAGCTACATCTGTGATTCATTTTGTCTCCAAAATAAGTATAGTTTCGTGATATTCCGAAAAATAAATGCAATCTGATTTTGCCTTTTCTCTCTCTTGATTTGGTCATACATTTACTGTTCCTGAATGTGACCTATCACGTAATGGCGCATGGGTATCTCTTCTTATTGTCCGTGTTTGCAGGACGTCTTCTCTATTAATCCAAAATATTTACCCACAATTTTCTTTTCAAAGCAGTCGAACAAAGATTCATGCAAAGCACTCTATTTTATAAGTATCCTGCAGAAAAGCAAGGAATATTTAGTGTGTGTTGAGTACTGCTGTTAATTTTCGTAATGCATTGCTGCCGTGCCGTATTATTCCCAAATAATCATCCTATGCAAATAAGGAATTATAGCTATCAGTATTGATTTCGGATTTCTAAATACACACTCAAACTCAATACAAAGTTCGGCAACTAGATTCCAGACAAATGAGAAATAAAAGCACTTCCTGAATGGAAAATTTTTTCCACTATAAGTCTGAAGCCTTTGCAACGAGAATAGTGGTTATAATCGCTGTTGTCCCTCTAAGAATTCTACTTGGCAAACTTTGCAGTTCGTACCTTCTAAGCCCTTCTCCATATGGACATCGATTATCACACCTTACCAATCTGGTTGCCCTTTTGGATGTCTTTCTTCAATACGACGCCTCCAGATCTAAACATAATATTCTAAATCTCGCCATCGTCTTAAACAAAGAAATAATGACATCCTTTTTTTCCTACTTGAAAAGGTCCTATATATCATACACAGGGCACCAATTGCCTTTTTGGCACTTGCTTACACTGCAGGGAAAATTTAATGTTTGAATTTCTTGCCATTAGAAAATTTCATGTCTGACTTGATAGTAACTCGTAAATCTTTTTCGTCTCGAACTACTTTTAATGATACATTTCTTACTAACCTTGATTCCTGGATTTCTGTTCCCTAACTCCAAAACCTAATCTTTGAAACAAAATAATCTGCTTGTGGTCGTTAACCTACATTTAAATCATCAGCAAACTTTGATAACTTCCCATGCACTTGCACTCAGTGCTAGTAAGGAAGATAAAAAGAAAGAAGTGGCCCCAAAACTAATCCTTGAAGAAGACTCCACTTGTTACACTGCCAACGCTGAGGTATATCCTTTTATGACTACTCTCTGTCAGCCGTTGATCCAACGACGGACTTTGCCATTAATCCCAATTTGCTGCTGCTTCTATAATAGTCTTTTATGGAGCTATTATGGAAATTGGAACAGGATTGTATGGCTTTAATCTCGACACTGGGGGTTTTCATCCCGAAATGATGATATTATTGTTATAGTGAGGTTTTAAGAGCATAAGCGACTAAGGCCATATTGATCCGTATATATTGTCTTACAATTGCATGTGTTCTGTGGTCGATTTTCTGATTTCTGAATGAACAACCCGAGTTTCAGGGTTTTTCATTCGGAAACTCTACTCCACGCTACTCTTGCCTGAGACCCACTAACTCAATCACGTTTTGAAAAGGCTCATAATAATTACTGAAATCATGGACGGGATTCGAACTCAAGTCTTTTACACTCAGTGTGGGGAAGACGGCGATTCTACCAACTATGCAACTCACGAATGCTCGAACAAAACGAAAAAACTTCCAAATGATGCAAATATTTCTTGTCGGCCAGTACTATGTAATGGCAATGAGTTTAAAAACAACAAACAATCTTAAACCTAGATAAAAATTCAAAGTCCATTTTCACAATTCTAGGATCTGCCATCACTTTGATGGTATTACCCACCATTGCGCAATTATTCAACATCGAAATATACACTACCTAGCCATTTTATGAAGACCATATGAAGAACAATCAGTAGAGTGTGCCCAAATAGTATATCTCAATACAAATCAATACTACATCTTTTTATAAGCGAACACTACAGCACTAACAGGTGGAAGATCATGCTTTGCATATTAATTTAGTATGTTTTGTTATCTCTAGTGAAATATTTTATTTTATTGCTATGAGACGTTTACTGTTTTGGTAACTTGAATACAATGCTATCCATTAAGTGCGCTGTATGCATATAAAATCGCATTGATTGTCTTTTCATGGAGTATCCATGAATATCATTCGTTCTTTTGCTTTTCAACGGACTTTTCCAAGCAGGGATTCGACATACTGTGTATGTTGGAAGGTTTTCTTATCATCGACCGTACTGATCTAATAATTTCAGCGTGAACTACAATTTTAATCTGAATTTGTTAATTTCAGATTAAAATGATGTCACACTTCCCCCAATCAGAAATATGAAGGCTCCTTGAAAATATTCAATTCTTAAAAGGTATTTAAATATTCTATTGGTGGAAAATGAATAGACCAGTTGAACAGAAGAAAGCGCTGATATTAAATCCGATCCGACGCCTTTCTGCTAGATGATGCCCTTATGTTTAGCACAGTTGTATTATCGCTGTCCTCACCACCCCTGGTATAAAAACAGTTCGAATCCCGTCAATGTCCCAGGGAATTTTTATAGTCCTTGTTTACAATGGATGAGCTAGTCGGTCTCAGGTGAGGGCAGCATAATTTTTTCTCCCGAATACTCGAGTATTTCGTCTAGAAAACACAAATCGACTACAGAACATACACATGATTTACAGACATATTATGTACAACGCATTATGGCCTAAGTTCATGATTCACCTAAAACCCTATAACAACGGCAAGAAGCCAGATGTCGTTCGGGCATCCCCAAGAAATCCAAAAGAAAATTTAACAGATTACATCCAACTGAAATGCATCCAAATGTCCTAATTTCATTAGTGGTATGTGCTACATATTATAGTTTTTATGATATTAAATCAATTTATATTAGACGTTGAAATGGTGTTAGTAAGAAAATATCCCATGCATAATGAGTTAAAGTCCATGCCAATATTTTAAAGACATTTTAGGACTAGATAGAAAATTTTTGGGAGTTTCTCATGTGGGAAAGATCCACAGTATATTTGCTGAGACAAGAGTACGACATTTTATAAAAGGTGATTGAGTTTGAGGCCATTCTGTAATGGATGACTGTGAAAATCATACTCAAACGATCTAATTATAGGCAAATGTTAAATTTTGCAGTTAAATCACACTTTCGGTGGAACAATAGCATTTTTATTTTATTTCTTAAGTTAGGATGATGCCAAGCCAGATTATGGCAAATCCGCCATAATTTTTAACGCGGTCTGTTCTTTTTGGATCGACTCAAGGGTTCTCAAGGAAACAATGGAAATATTTCAAAATATATGCTCGAAATTCCTTTGTTTCCGTGTTATAGACAATTAGCCACCTTATCTTTAAAGGAAATGCTCAAATTACCACTTACATTTGAATACAAACGAGCATGTCTCGTAGGATACATGCCTGACGGTCCAAATATTCTAACTGCTGTTTGAATTTGCTGGTATTTTTGTTTTATATATTGAAGAAGCATATTTCGGTATTAATAATGGTTATCGCTTAAAATATGGATTCAGATGCCGCAAGGGGTAAAATTCAAATGGATTCAGGGCCGACGAGGGAGCAGGAAATGCAAAAGGCGTTCGAGGTCTATTCGCTTATCAAGGAAATGCCCTTCAAAATCCTCGTAGTATTGCTTTGATTGAGGTCCTGAATCGCGTGCGGGTAAATGACGTCGAGCGTCATCGTACCAAAGTTACATATGGTGTGGAATATCAAGAGAAACTCATCTACGAACTTGCATAACTTCTTCATTACAGAGCAAAATAGGATTCGCCCAAACAAAACAAAAAGGAGCCATTAAGTTGTATGTTCCCGAAATTGATGACACCATTTCTTGTGAAATTAACCTTGTCAAAAAACAACACTGAAGGTAAAAAAAGAGGATCTTAAGCTCACCCTGCTGAAGGAATGAAGTACAAAAAAGCTTTGCATGGTATGGTTCAGTAAAGTCTTAACTTCCTGAAGCAGATTTCAAAAGCTTTGAATGTGAATCGGATAAAGTTCTTATTTCCATAAAATATTCCATACATTTCTGTGACCTATATCCTCTGCTGCTGCTGCTATCCTTCGGTGCTGGCACCAGGATTTTTCTCTGTGCAATTCAGGACCCTTTGGCCAATCTACCAGTTGTACTGCCGATTGATCGACTACCATCTGAAGCTCTCGTGTTGAATGATCTAGTATGATGACCGTTAATTAACAACTCAATAGAATCACCTACCTTTCTATTGTTGCTGACCAAATAAACCCCTTCAGGATGACATTGTAACCTCACAACTTCGGTGTCTGTCAACAAGACAACGTGCCAATGCCACAAGGTCCAGCAGGTTGCTAACTGGTTTCGGGTACATGACAATATCCTCTCACTGCCGCCTAACTCGGCCAATCTCATCTCAATCCATAATGGTTAAGTTCTACTGGAAAATGGCATTCGTGCTATGAAAATCCACTTGACAATGTGCGGTCAGTACTAGACACATTGCATTGTGCAACGCATGTGCAGTCCTATTTTTGCATGTTTTGTTACACCAGAGTAACTAACACCATTAGGATTCAACGTAATACGCCTGTAAACTGCATGCATTGATGATGCATATTTCATTGTCTGTTTGATTGTTTTCAGGTTTAAAAACCATAGTCTCTGCTCAGAAAAAAATCGTACAACCATTTCTCGGGTTGACTTTTGCCTAAAAGTTGTTGGAGCCACTTTATCAGAGTTACAAACAAGATAGTGACATAAAAATGTTTGAAGTTTTTAATGAAATAGCATAACTTCTAAATTACCATGGAATTTGTTCAAACTTGAGTGAGGTGTACCGAGAGATCTCCTTTGGATCGATACTGACAGAAATGAAACAGATAGAAATCTTTCCAGCTGAAATTGTTAAAAAGTTGAAAGATTATGATACTGCAAGTGGTGGCAGTATTACCCAATTCGTGATGGTAATACTGCTGATGGTAATCAGAAGGTAACTGAAAGCCGAAGATTTGTCACCGAAGATTTATTATTTAGATTGTGGCTAGTGATGAAATATATTAAAAATTCCTCGTTAATTTCGTTAATCTCTTGTTACTATGCTGGATGTATGCAAACAATATCTCCATTGGTTTACTAACAGAAACAATTTAGAATACTGCTGAAAATTGGATAGCAATACGTTTTCTTGTTGTTAAAGCTCCTGGCTCCACAGGAGTTAAATCTGACGTACAAAGGTTTAATACCAACTAGATAAATACTATGAACACTTGCAGGGAACACGACTTCAACTTATTGATATGATTTTCAGGATCCTTCCAAGCGTTTTCTGTGGAAAAATCAAGAGTAAAAACGCTATTCAATGTAGTGTGTTTGGTACGGTCAGAAGAGACATACAAGGATCATCAATGCCCGAATTAAAGGGAAATAAAGACGGCGGTGGATTAACTTTGTCTTTAGATGATGATGCAAAAGAACCACCAAGGTGTAGACAATTTTGAAGTAAGGATAGAAACTTCTGCCAATGACTTTGGCAAGGGACAGGCAAGCCCCACTACCGTTTAGACAGGAGGTGCGTTTGGACTTCCAAAAAAAAAGGTTTGCATTTATCGAATTGAAATAAAGTAATATAACTGAAGATAATGAATAAAACTATATTTAGATCATTAAAACTACATTTAACATTTTTCTTGAAATGGTCCTTTATTGATTTCCTTTATTTACATTAATCATACTTTGAATTATTCGATATGATTAAGATATCTAATTTCTGTTTTGTTTTCTATTGGATTTCTTTGTTTGGAAGCTCTTTCTTTGACAGTTTTCAGTGAAGACATCCTTAATCTTCTCAACATCCTTAAATAGATGTTGAGAAAAGTGTTCAAAGTGGTCTAGAAGAAAAAAGAGCTGTAATATAGAAGATCAGTGCTCGTGCAAATAACTCTAGAAACTCGTGCACTTTGTGAGTTTCTAATTTAGAATCATTAATTAACTTGACTACCCTCTTTTGTTTAGAGCTTAAGAGAAATGTTGGAAGCACCCCTAGATGTGGGAACAATATTCAATGATAGGATGGATTTCAGATTTTTGTAAAATAAGAAGTGTTTTAGAAGAAAAGTAACGCAGAGAGCCAAAAAGGAGGATTCATTTTAGTTTAGTTATTATTTATTTTTTTTTGTGCAGCGAAATTTACGATATGCTAATGTCTTTTCGCTGGAGCAAGATTTTAGGCGCATTAGTGACAGTGGAAAAGGGTTGTAGCCCAAGAACAAAAATATTGGCTCAACAATAACTGCATAACTTAGTATGCCTCTCAG
Source organism: Mastigoproctus giganteus (assembly GCF_048544385.1). NCBI lineage: Eukaryota > Metazoa > Arthropoda > Arachnida > Uropygi > Thelyphonidae > Mastigoproctus > Mastigoproctus giganteus. The sequence goes on from NC_143580.1 coordinate 226,700,053, forward strand.
CAGTCCAGGTTTCTAGCAAAATACTTCGATGAGAATTTCATAAAGCTGAAATTTAGGGCCAACTGCCATTGCTAAGCCATTCGTAATGCTGGAAGGAGGATGCATATTGGTGTAAGGCTGTAAGAAGCACAAAACTAGCTTTCTTAGCTACCCTAACAGAACCCATGTGTTTACTTGTACCGCAATTTCTCCCAACACTCTCTGAAATATCCTGAATCGTGTTTTCGAGGGTTCTGCTCATTCCAATAAAAGCAGTGCAAGAATCACTTTCATCTCTGCCAGTAGCTACTGTTAATCTATTAGTCCCTGTATCCCCCAAGCTAGCAGTTTTACGACCCACGTAACTCTTCCTCGATGGCATCGGCAAATATTCTTGCACCCTTTCTATTTAAGTGTATCCCATCCCTGTAGAAGCAGTTCCTTCTGTTAACAAGTACAGACCAGGCAGAAAAAATTCTACCCCTTGAGCCTTGCACAATCTTTCCAGGGCCGAATTGATCGACAAGGCTCGCATCACATACTCCCTCCTATCGTGTCTGGGCAGAATTGCAGACACTTTCAAATTCAATCCTAATTCTCGGCTTTTGTTCAACAGTGACCTGTACTTGTTAAGTAATTCTGCCGGGCTCCTACTCTTGATGTCATTAGTGCTAATGTGTACAACAACATCATCTCTTGTGCTCTTAAAAGATGATATCCGCTCTACAACGTCATCAACCTTTGCCCCTGGCAAACATACCCTGCTCCTCTTCCACCTATCCTTTTTACAAAGCATGTTCCCCGTTTCCCTGACAAAAGAGTCACCAACAACTACTAGTTCCAGTGGGACCAGCACATTCTGCCTTGGGGGTAGCAGCTGTGTTGAATGATGACCGAGTGCAAGCTCTGGCGTTGATGTGGGCAGCTGAGAGCTTGATGGCAGTTTAGGGCTAAAGTCTCAGTTTAGGAAAGCAGTTGCCCACCCACTGATGACAAGCCAATAAGCCCCGAAACGATGCCGTTTTGGGTAATGGCATCCGCTGAGAATAAGAATAAATAATCTTCTTTTATGGTGAAGCTTTACTCATTCCAGGTAGTGCAATATTATGGTAATTCGTTGTGAAGGTTTTCACAATATGAGATGTACTTAATGATGCCATTTTATAACTCCTTAAGTAGTTGGCTACGTACAGAAATTATGCTATTGCACTAACTTGTACACTAACAAATCTATAATTACTAGCGTCACCCTTTGATCCCTTTTGTGAATTGGGAATACATTTGCACATCTCCGGTCTCTGGAGTGCTCCCTTAAATTGAAACAATTAAAACTCTCTGATAGATCCAATACATGGTTATGTGCCCAAGTCCGAGGAGCATTCAAGAGGAAACAAACAGCATTCAGAATATGCAAAAAGTACCATAACTCAGGTGAGTACCAGATGTACAAGGAGGAGCGGGCAACCTTCCTCAAATGTAAACGAAATGCATTCAGGCAACTGGTACTCAACAGAATAAACCACTCCAAACGTATTACATCCAAATGCAACAAAGATTTAGATATCGATGAGAAGGTATTTCAGGAATGGATATGTTTGACTTTCAACCAGATGCCATTAGATCCAAATCCCCAAACCTAAGTGATTTCGTCATGTACTCCGGACAGCCCCTTTCCACTATAACCCCAACAAAACACCTTATAAATACCATCAATAGACTTCCTAATGAATCTACAATTGGTCCTGACAGCTTCCCTCTATTCATCGTTAAAGTTTGTAGTGCCTTCATTGTGGATCCCCTTCTTTTAATCTTTAATCGCATATTGAATTCCGGATCAATCCCGACAATGTGGAATCACCCATACCCAAAAGAAGAAATCCAAAGGCACCAAAGGACTTGAGACCGATCTCAGTGGGCTACTTCCTATTAAAAGTGTTTGAGAAAACTATCTTATCAACACTGATCGACCAATGCTTCTCTCATAGACCCAACAATCTGCATACTGTGGTCCCCAAAAGATCTACATATACAAACCTACTGGACACCCTGTTTAAAATTCAAACTGCTCTCAACCGCAAATCTCAGCTGGACGTCATCTTCCTTGATATTTCATATGCTTATGATAAGCTCTCAATTCCCGCTCACATCTACATTCTAGAAAAGTACTTTGGCATTACAGGAAGCCTGCTAAAATCCATCAATCTCATGCTCACACCAAGACAACTCATCATCACCTATAAATCCTTCCAACAGGAGTGCATTATAACGAGAAGAGTACCACAAGGAGGTGTTGTCCGGTCTACTGATCGCCGCTGCCCTTGAACCCTCCTCGCAAGGTACACTGATTTCTCATCGTATGCAGACGACCTCAAATTATACATAACATCTAAAGAAGCTGAACAAACTCACCTGATAAATCACTGAGTCTCCGTTCTGATCGACAGCCTTGCAGCCTATCTACTGCAAATAGATCTTTAGGTAAAATAAATTCTAGTAGCGTGCAGTACACGTTAAGACCTTTTCAGAAGCAAAATTGGACATAAAAATAAATAATTGATTGGCATGGTAACGATTAATTACATACGTACGTTATGTTTCTATTAGTTGCAGAGGTTGCCTAGAACTAGTGAGGGCTTTGCGAAAACTGAATCCTCAGTTAATTAGGAACATCTCAAAAAGAGGAAGTCGAACAAACCGTTTCTGACATGAATCGATAACAAGCTTCTATACCTTCAAGCAAGGGCAAATCGTTACTCTCCTCAGGAAATTGCGGCCATCAGCAAGAAACAGTGATTTTCCTAATAAATTGTGCTTTGGGCACACTACACATAACAAGGACCCACGATTTGTGAACCTGAGAGCTACGAAAGCTAATTTTCGCATTTGGTGATTTCGTCCCTTTTACTAGAATAGCGACGAATAGACAAGGAACATCATAACATATTTGCTCTCCTCTAGAAGAAGGATGCGATTACGCTAACAATTATTACATTTATTTGGGCTGACGCTCCGCAATTGTCCTACTTCCATGTGGTACCATTTAAACAGACCAAGAAGACAAATGGAAACATGAATTTTAAACAAGAATATTTATGCGTAATTTGCTGTTTGTGTTCGGAACCCTGCAGATGTCTATTATAGGATTTTGCTGATGGGTGCTTCCCATGGAGAATAAAACATTGGTATTGCTACAAATGTCAGTTAAGTGGAATGGAAAATAAAGAAAAAAAACCGAACAGTTCCAGATTTGTTAAGCATTTTATGCCCATCGTAATGAGCAAAAGATCTGGTTCGAATCCCGTTAGGATGGAAGGAATCTTACGGTCTGATCGGTACGATAGCCAAGCTAGTCGGTCTCGAAACAGGGAATATGGTTTCTCCCCGAAACTTCGGGTTTTTATGAATAAAAACCGGAACCATTGAGTATACCGTACACAATGATATACACGAATTTTGTCTCATCGGTGAGGTGATTGTCCCGTTGTATAAGACAATGGTTAGGCCACATCTTGAGTACTGCATCTGGAGGCCTCAGATGTGGATTTGTTGGAACGGTGCAGAGAACTGCAACAATTTTGGTCAACGAAACAAAACGGGTGCTCTTCAATTTCTATAAATTTTAATATCTGAAGACAAGGCTCCAGATATTGCAATTTATTCTAATGAGGTATTACGAATTTGAATGGATTGAGTTAGCTAAATGTTGATGGTATCCTTACTCTTGCTAGAAACCACACGTGAGGGGACATAAATTCAAATTGAGTACGGATTATTACAGGTGAGAGCTGAAGAAATTTGCTTTCAACCAGAGGGTAATTGATGTTAGAACAAATTTCCATGTGGTGTTGTGGAAGTGGATAGTTTGAATAAAATATCCTTCCCCGGTTTTAAAATTTAATTGAGAAATTATAAGTGCGATTGAAAAACAGTTTCCTGCATGTACGGATTACAATAAATGTGGGATTATTTTAAACATGGGAAAATCCTTGACTTGGATAATTTTGCTTTTTTTTATTTCTCTTTTCCCATAATTCCTAGGAGGAAATAGTTCTTTATTGAAGGCGGACTCCATGAGAATACTGTTTGGCTCATGGAGCATTTTAGCATTTATTTTTACCTGCAGTTATAAAGGAGCCATTCTGTCTCGTATCCTTGTTCCAGAAAGCGATGCAACAGTGGACACAGTCTATAAACTTTATCAAGCTGTCTCTGAGGGATGGTACACCTGTGGAGCGTTCTTTGGAACAAGCAAATATGAACATCTGATGGTGAGAGATATAATATACTTTGTGTTTCAAATCATTCCTTATGAACTACGAAAGATTAAATAAGATTCCTGTTATGCTGTTCTGTAGGAAACAAACAGTGATATATATTATACCCTCGGCCAGTCGATGCTGAAGGACCCAAGGAATATCATTCGGAAGGAGGGGTAGGAAGTGCAACGTGTCTTGGAAACCAATTACGTATATATCGAAAACAGTTTCTTCTCCAAATTGCAGATGGGTATCTCAGGACTTAGCCAAGAATTGATCCTGCCCAAAGACATATTTTTCCTCGATATGATGGGAGTGAATTTCCCTAAAAATTCTCCATTCAAGGAAGCATTCGATAAAATGTGTTCTTTCGAAACTTTCTTAAAATAATTAATTATGCAAATTAGATAATTTGTATTAGATAGAACATAAAAGTATATGCGAGGATTTCTTCCCAGAAGTTCTGGCATAATACTGAAATACTTTTTTTGTGTGTGTGTACCACAGCATATCAAGAATTGTTCCAAGTGGTATACCAGGAAAATTGCTTCAAGACGAAATACTCAAAGTCCAGCTACAAAATAGTGCAGTAGCCACATCAAGCGATGAAAAAATCTACCAAGAGCATTGACTCTTGAAGACATCGGAGGATCTCTCTGGTTGTTGAGTTGGGTATCTGACTGGGACGTTCGTCTTCTTTGTAGAATTTTTCAAAGGAAAAGTACACTGAATAATTTAATTAAGAGGGAAAGAAAGTTGAACTTGATTTCTGAGGATTTTATAAATCTGAATATGAGGCGATGATTGCATTCTTATCTTGAAACTAAAAGAGGAATAAAATTTTATTTTTCATTCTGGCATATTACTGAAATATGCTCACTGAATTCTGTATATCCAGAGTTTATAATCTTTTATTGAAGTGCCATAATTACAAACAAGAGCTTCTTTTATTTTTATATATATTTTATATGAAAAACATTTCAAGAAGCCCTTCCAAGGAGCCCTGATATCCAAGAAGCCCTGTTTTGTTTCATAAAATATAAACAGAGAAAATTGTGTGTCCAATACAGTTACACCACTCCACATCATGGAAAATCTAAAAACATACAGTATAAGCCATTAAAATGTAAACAATTATTTTGCTCTTAGTATATCCATTTTTTCTTTCAGTATTTCCACAAAAAACACAAATGTGGCTGCTTGATGTCCGAACATTAACAACCAGAAGGAACCTTCAATGTCTTCAATTGATAAAGGCCGTGGATTTTCCTCATCTTTGAACAATGACGGAGTCCCTCTTCGGTTGCGCAAGAATTCCTTTAACATCTCATCTTCATAGAATTTTTCAGCAATGTAACTCTGAGAAAGCCTTCCTATTCTGTAACACAATCTAAAAATTACTAATTTCTTGAAGACCATAAATTAAAAGTTTAAACTCGATTATACAAAGTATTCAACATTTTAGAACTTGACTAAATTATCAACTGAGGGCTACTTCAGTGAGTAATCTACAATGCCATTGGTAATAAAGTTTTAAGTAATTTTACGACAAAGGAGAATTACTTCAACAAATTACATTAAAAATTTAATGAAATTTAACATTAAAAAGAATACCTACAACAAATATTTGAATTCGTACATCTTTCAGATATCTGTATATAACGATGCTGAGAAATACTCACATCCTGTTGAATGTATCCGTCAGTGGAGACCCCTTTTGAAGAGCGACTCCTGTCATGGCGAAATAAAAAGAGTCTTTGGACAATAGAAGTTCGTCCCGAGTACCCAGAATCGCCATTCCCATATCATAGCCAACCTTCTTTACAATAAGTGCAAAATTTCCTTGCAAGATACGAATTATGCATTCCTCTTTGGACGTTGGACTGTTCCCTGGTTCCTTCATCGATTGTCCAAGTGTGTAATACAGGCCGCTAGTAGCAGTCTGAAAGGTAAAATGTCATCACTACCTGAATAGTCAAAGAAACTTTAGAAAAAAAAAGTAATCATTTTAGATTACCGTGAATGCCGCATGGGCCTGAGATCCTGTCAATGCTCCACAGGAAGAAGAACCTCGAGAAACAGCTAGATAGAGCTTTTCAACTGTATCGATTGGGGTATTTCTTTCTGGAATGAGGACGTTAGATAGAATGGCTCCACTATAACTGCAAGTGAAAACAACAGCAGAAATCAACCAAGAGGCACATATAATCCTCATGGATCCAGACTTCCAAATAGATCCTCTTCCTCCTGAAATAAAAGCGATTGTCTGTTAATAAACAATTTTCCCCATAACATGATAATTACATTATGATATGAGAAAAATGTTTTTTCTACTAACGTTTTAAAGATAATTTCTCATCTTCTTCCCCAGAATACTGATTTAATACGTTTACGTAATTTAAAAGTTTTCATCATCGTCATCATCAGCTATTTTCAATCCACTGCAGGATCAAGGCCTCTCCAGCAACTTTCCAGTTCCTTCCATTTTGTGCAATGGCCATTCATTTACTACCCACAAACTCATGGATTTCATCTATAGATCTCCTTCGTTGTCTTTCATGTTTTTTCTAGCTCCTTTTGGGTAAAAGGTAAAGTGCAGTCATTATCAACCCGTGCAGGATGGAAGCCTTCTCAACAATTCAGGCTGAGGGAAATGGACTATAATGTACCACTCTTGTCCATTGCGGGTTGGCAGATCGACCGTATTCAGCAGTCAGGGGCTTGAACCCCGGTCTACTCAAAGAGCGTGTGCTACTGCACTCCCACTCCCGACCACTCGGCTACGGAGGCCTTTCCTCTTAGTGCCATTCTGTTATTTTTCTTAGTCCATCTCTCATCATGTCTTCGAGCTATGTGTCCTGCCCAAGACCATTTTAGTTCTTTAGTTTTGATAAGAATGTCCTTTACTTGAGTTTGCTGCCTAATCCATGTGTTTCTCTTCTTATCTAACAGTCTGATTCCCAATATAATTCGTTCCATTCTTCGCTGTGTAGTTCTAAGCTTCTCTTCCACTGTTTTGGTGAGTGCCCAAGTTTCACTTCCATAAGTCATGGTGGGGAGTATACATTGGTTCATTATTTTACGTTTCAGACAAACTGGGATATTGCTCCTCAGTATGTGACTATATTTCCTGAATGCTATCCATCCAAAATTTATTCTTCTCATGACTAATGAGTTGTCCTCATTTTTGATTTGTCGCAGATAAATATACGAATCCACCTTTTCAATTTCTGCTGCTTCAGTGATTATATCCCTCTCTGTGGCATACTTGTGCATCATTACTTTGGTTTTAGCCGTATTCATCTTTAGTCCGAAATCCTTGCTAACTGTGCATAGCTCATTAAGATTTACCTCTAATTCTTTGGAATCATGGCTTATTACACTGCCCAAGAATTTTTTTTTTCCTCATACCTCTGGAACAAAGGCGGAGTATTCCGAACAAAATTAATGTTCTCATTATGAAAATATCAATCTTTTTGGTTCTGTCATTGTCTACATCAAAAGATATACGCATTGATTAAAATTCCTTGTTTTTATACAATATCAGCATAAATGGTTATAATTATTACGCACAATATATGTTATTTCGACATGTTTCTCACTCAATGATTTCCTTTTATATTCCAGATTGATTTCCCGTTTAAGGAACCAACAGCAATCTCCCATCATGGCAGAGTTCCAGCGACCTTGGTATTGTTTTTCTATTGCAGATACGTCCTGGTGGAAGCGCTCTCTTTGTTCAGGACTGACTCCTGCTAAGTTTTCAGGAAAGAAATCCAGATGGGAATGAAGAAAATGCATTTTCATTTTGAAATTCGGTACCCCATGTTCTTGTAAAATTCAGCAAGTATGTTACCAGTTGCTCATAGTTCTCTTCCTTTCTCTTTCGAGAAATCCGCGTACAACAGACTTGGAAGATCTCCATGCAGCCAGTTCAACATCGCTCAGGCTTCTTTGAAATTCTTCATTTTCTGTGGATCAACCAATGGAACATTGCATTTGAAGGGAATATATTCATCTCTCTTGTCCCAGTATTGTACGACTTAGTGTTTGGCTGTTGCACGATTATCCCACAAATACAGGAAACAACAGTATTTAATGAAAACACCTTGCAACCCAACAAAAACAGTCCAATCACTTTGAAATCACCACAAATATTTCAACCATAGACATGGCAACGTACAGCAGCAAGAAACTGGGACATACTATCGTAAGTTTCTTTCAGGTCAACAGCATTAACAAGAAAATTGATGGTAAAATATTTCCATTATGAAGCCATTCAGAAATATTGTGATCAATGTTCAGTTCGTGCATAAGACCAAAGATGTCTTTGCAGACACACATGTTGTTTCCCTTTGCAAATACCTTGAAAACTCTTTGTATCGCTTGCGGTATATTGTAATGTTTTTCCTTTGACAAGTAAGTTCCATTGTTCTAGTCTGGTTCCGAGTAATTCAGCCTTCCCTTTGGGTAAGCCCAAGTCTTTGATTAAGTCGTTTAATTCTTCTAGTTCAATGTAGTGTGGGGGCCTTTTCTTTTTTTGGCTCGTAGTCCAAATCATGTCAAGTATATGGTTCCGCGACATCTGATAAAAAGATTTTTTCTGTACCTTCATCACTACTTCCAATTCCCCAAAATTTTGGGGGCACAGGTACTGGCAGTTCTTTTCCATGTGGGACTGGCGTAATTCCTGATGGGATTTTTGGATATTTGATGCGGTGCTTGCTCTTTTTGGAAATACCTTTTATTTTTGTAATGCAGAAATAGCAGTCGTCGAAATGATTCTGGGGCTCGAGCCACACCATCCCTATGGTGTAGCGCGAGCCCAAGAATCATTTCGACGGCTATAGTCATTTCGCCGAGCATTACCTTTCGCCAAGACAGCAAAAGGTAATGCTCTCAGCTTGCTATATAACCACAGCCTTAAGTTCGTTGTACAAGCAAGTACAACCAATATGCAACTTTTGTGACATTGTGTATTTTCTTCCTCTGAGTTTTTGGGGTTAAGTGTCCACAAACAGCAGAAGTTGTCTGGGTGATTGATGCAAGTTCTGTTCTTTGTCTTCTCCATTTTAACAATGTCTTAAACTAAAAACAACAAAACCAATTGGTAAATTTGAACAGAAGGTGAATTGTTGTAACGTAGTTTGTCATACATTATATATTGAACAGTTGAATGGTGTAATAAAATTAATAAAAATGCTGGTTTATCTGGAGAAGTGCATCAAAATGAAAATATTGCAAGAACAGTAATGATGTACTTGCCTAACTTTTAGCCAAAAAAAAAAAAAAACAAAACGAACCAAAAGTTAATAAGTTTAAAAATTGTATTTCAAACAGCAAATGATATCTTTGTACAAAATCCAGTTATCTTAAAATTGAAACGTGAGAGGAAATTTGTATGATTGATTTTAAATTCTATTTTTTATTATTTTTAATTTTTTATTTATGTAAACCACAAACACGAGAGGTATTAGAACCTATAGTGCTCAGTACAGAGCTTGGGTTGGAGGTTGAGAAGACGAAAGAAGATATTTGTTGATATTGGACTTGAACTTCTGTAGACTGTAATTTTCATGAAATACGTATGAAGGAAGGTTGTTCCAGAAAACGGCAGTTGAATGAATAAATGACAAAGATGAAAAGTTGGTTCTGTGAGTTGGAAGTTGGACAGAAAATGGACGTTGGCTGGTGGCAGCACGTGTTCGGACTGTTTTGAAAGAGAGAGCGGGAATTATAGAAGCCAATTCAGAAGAACAGTGCCCATGGAAGTATCTGTAGAAGAGGCATGCAGCAGAAACAGTGCGTCTATGAGAAAGCGAGTGGAGAGACTCTGTTAGAGATGAATCATTAATTAACCTAACTGCCCTCTTCTGAATGGAATCAAGAAGCCTGAGAGAGGTTTTGGGGGCACCACCCCAGACGTGGGAACAATATTCCACGGTAGGGCGGATTTGCGATTTATAGAGAGTGAGAAGCTGTTTGGAAGAAAAGTAACGCCGAGAGCGAAAGAGAAAACCAAGTTTTTTAGATGCAGAGGAAGCAATATTTGTAATGTGCTTGTGCCAAGAGAGATTAGAAGTCAGGGTAATCCCCAAAAGAGATATATCATTTTGCCTAGAAATCGGAGGGTCCCTAAAGATAAGCATAGGACCAGAAGAATCCTTTTTGCGAGATATAAGACAAGACTATGTTGTCTTTGTCCCACTGGAGAATTACCTGAAGATCGGCATTTAAGGAATTGGTGGCGGATTTCTGAAACATTGAAGCTTATTGAGCTGTGCAAGGTTTCTCAAAATGGAAAGTGGAAAGCAATGTGCTATCATCGGCAAAACTATGGATAGGATTTCCAGTCAATTCAAGAAGGTCATTAATATACAAGAGAAAAAGAGTGAGGGAAGCAACTGAACCTTGGGGGACACCGGCATTAGTGTAGAAGTTAGAAGACACAGAGCCATCAACCATCACCCTCAGTGAGCGATCAGAGAGAAAACTGGATAACCAATTACTAAAAGCAGTTGGCAAATCATACCATGGAAGCTTGTTTAGAAGACCTTTAGGCCAAATACGATCGAAAGCTTTTGAGATGTCAAGAGCAACTACTTGTGTTTTACTGAACCTTTCCATTGAATTAGTCCATAAAGGGGTAACATAAGCCAAAATATCTCCAGTGGATCGACACTGACGGAATCGTTGATCAGACGGAAGGTAATTTAAGAGTTGGCGGTTAATTGATTTCTCCACTACTTTAGAAAGAGTAAAAGTAATTACAATGGGACGATAATTGGATGGGAGGGATTTGTCACCCGTTTTATGAACTGGCTGGATACGAGCAAATTTCCAAGCAGAAGGAAAAACACCTCTGGAATAAGAAAGTGAAAAAAGGCGGCAAAGAACAGGAGTAAGTTCAGGAGCACAGGTTTTGAGAACAAGTGGAGAAATACCATAGGGACCAGGAGCTTTCTTAGCACAAGATTCGTCAAAATCCTTCTGACATCCTTTTGACGGAAGACCACAAGAGGCATTGAATGGAGCATGTTGAGAATGGTGGGAGGTGTTTTACCAAGGTCATTAATACTTAAGTTAGAAGAAAAATGGGATGCTAGCATTTCAGCTTTATCCTTGGCTGAAGTGACAACAGAATCTTCTGGTTTGGACAGAGGTGGCAGCAGAGATGGGCAAAAGTTGCGGCCAATACCTTTGGCAAGAGACCAGAATGCTAGGCTACCATTAGAGCAAGAAGCAAGTTTTGTACTCTTAGCCAGTTCAAACTCTAATTTGGACTGATTAATAACTGCTTTACAATTGTTGCGAGCTTTGATGTAGGCAAAAGATGAAACTGCAGAATTATAAACTAGCCAATTACGATATGCAACATTCTTCTCTTGGACAGCCTTAGCACATTTATTGGAAAACCAAGGTTTAGATAAAGGACGAGATTTTAAAGTCGAGTGTGGGATAAAGGATTCCATTCCTGCAAGAATAATTTCACTGACACGATCTGAGCAAACGTTGACATCAGAGGTTGTGAAACAGTAATCCGACCAAGGAAAAGGAGAAAAGAAATCTCGCAGGTCATCTTCTTCATCGTCTTCTTGTAATGACAAACAACACGAGGTTGGGAATAGCTATGAGATAAAGGCTCCATTGGGGAAGGGACAATCACCAAGTTGTGATCTGAAGTGCCTTAAGGACCTCTCATTTCGACCGTGTACTTAGAAGGGTTATTTGTGAGAAAAAGATCAAGCGGATCAAGGATTTTATACCCAGGTTATATTATGTATTTTTCAGTGGGACCTATTGTCTCAGATTTTTAATTTTGAAATACAATATCATTATGTATTTAATTCCTATAAATTAGAACTATTTTATAAAGTTATGTTTCTTAAATGGGAAACCAGGTTAATATTTCTGTATGTTGTCAAAAGTCAGGGGCTACTAATAAAAATATTTTTTAGCTGCAATTTTTTAATTATAAAATATAAAATGGCTGTATGATTAGGATAGTCCGGTATTCTTGTACGTAATTGAACAATCTGTGCAAGGTCATTAGTAATTGCAAAAGCCTCAGCATCTCAACCAGCTGGGTCGGTGTGACTAGAAAACTGAAGTCAGCTGGAGTTGTGAACATTAAAATCACCAAGGAAACTTACTCACTGTTAGGAAAGTTGGACTGGAGAAAGAAAGTTTCCAAAGAGAGGAGGTCAAAGAGCGCCAAGTGATCAGTGGAGTTGGGAGAACGGTAGAGACAACAGCTGAATTTGACTCAATGAGGTAGAGAGATTTTAAGCCAGAGAAGATCAAAGAGAGGAGATTCCAAATTGCCAAATCTCTGACAGGGAATACCAGAACGGACATATGCAAAAGTACCACCTTTGAGGCGAAAGGAATCATACAGCGAATAATTTGGGCATCTGCGATGAGCAGTAGTTGAGTCAACCGATAACTGAGATTCTGTCAGAAAGAGTACATGAGGTTTGGTAAACTGCAAGTGTCCATTTCGGACATCGTTGAGATTAGAATTGAGACCCCGTATATTTGTGAAATTTATTAGGAAGGGCTTACATGAAACTTCACCAGAAACAACCATTGATTTGCTGGAGGAAAAAATCATGTTGGGTAGTGTTATCACAATGTCATCTGCAATTCGTAAATGATTTAGGTACGCTCTATGGTGCCTCCGTATCCAGGAGGGCAGGAGCAGCAGTGCGTAGCACACGCTTCTTGATTACACCGGGGTTCAAACCCGTGACCACCAAATACGGAGGATGCGAAAAGGTCAGGGAATGACCGCCGCATATCCCCAGAGCAATATGGCCTTAGTTGCTAATGCTCCTGAAAACCAAATAACAACAGCCTGCGGTACTCCCCATTCACATTGCTTCAAAGTTTATATACCCGAAATCTTGTCCATGATTGTGTTTTATACCACCACCGTATATGCTTATACATCACAATCTGATCTTTTACACATTTATCTTGTTACAACAAGTTTATGATGAAGATTCGATGCAGCTATGCCACGTGACTTCATCAGAAATCGCAAAGGGACAAGAATAAAGGAAAGTGATGTTAAATTAGAAGAAAGCACCTGAAAGGGGTCTGGATTGTACAAGACACTTCAGATGCACGTAGGTCCATTATGGTTAATCGTAAACTAAAAGTAAGAGTATCAGTATACGTGAAATACTTTTCTATTTAAATTTCAAAAGAATTCAAGAAATCCAGTTGTAAAATTTCTTACCTTGTGCAGCGAAAGATCCAAACAAATACCACATTATCGTAGTTAGAGAGTTTTGTGTATACTTGAAGATACAGTGGGCCCAGTAATTCACCAATGTAGATTATTGGGGCTCCAATAATTATTGAAAGGATGGCACCTGACCAGACCTTTAAAGATTTAAATTCTTTGAGAATCATTTTGTTATTATTAGACCACCAGATTTAATTATATTAAATGCAATTTTCAATTGATATAATCCGATGTCTCCTTATTACAAATTATTAAATAATTTAAATTTTCAACGGTAAAACTATCGTAAATTGAAAGATAATTAATTTGTGAAAAAAATGGCAGTTACCATTTTCTGAAAAGGGCGTAGGTACACGAATGTTTTACTTTTCAGCCCAGGCCTACGTATAAAGAAGATAACTGGATCAAAATGATATGGATGAGAAAAGTCCAAAGCCTTCCATCTTGACTCAGTCATGGTAATTGAATTAATGATGATGTCCGCTTCCTGCGAAGGACCAAATAGCCAATTAGATATTGGATTAGTATTTTGGACAAGCATATCTTCAAAACAGAAAACAACATGAATGCGACAGAAATGAAAGCACATCCTTTTCACCTTTCTGACCACCATTCCTGTTATTCCTGTCCATGTTCCATTCTTCATCTGAGAACCCCATTTCTCTTCTTTGGACCTGACTATTTTATACCTAGTTTCATAAAATAATTTTATTTAAAGAAACGAAAGTACCAGCCATTGCTGTAACTTCAAATACCACACTAACTGACTAACCATGCATCCTGGGTAGTGAATTAGTACTAAATTCATAACAATCGAAGGATTTTAGTAATTATTAGAATATTTTTACTATTTAAAGTACTCTTTCTGCTCTAAATAAAATAAAGAGAACATACCTAAACTGCAGGGTTTCTGAAAATAGTTGAAGGAGCTTATATTCAAATCCTCCAGTTGGAATGATGCTTCCATCCTCTCCAGTTTTCATTTCAAAGATAATATCAAACTGAAAGTAATCCTAATATTAAATCGGAAATTATAATCAGAATAATTTTTTTTATATACTCTATAACTAATACCTAAGGATCACCATTATTAAGGATCAATATAATGATTTGAAATTCTCTGTTGAACATGTACTTGGTTTGCCATTGATATATACCCTCTGCAATTTCCCTTTTTTTTATTTAGGGTTAATTCTATAGTCGAGAGATAGTGACCAATCTTATGCATGCTTTTAAAACTTGATTCTGAATTATAGGGACAATGGTTGAATCTTTTGGACCTGATTAGTATTTTAGATGGTCATAATATGATACGCAGTTTAGATGGATTTCCAAGAAAGTTTCTAAGGTCTTTGCAAAAAAGATAACAGGAACAACATGGTTTCTTGTGGAACTCCCCTTCGAGTGCTGTAGTTGCATAAAGTTGTGTTCCTGAAAACTTTCATCAATTGGGACTTTGTAATTTAAGGAATTTAAAATTCTAAATAATGTATAATCATGCATTTCACTCTTAAAGGTTGTTCTGAATTCGAAATTGCAACCTCTCCTAAATTCAGATCGGTTAATACAAACCCAGTCTTACCGGAACTGCTGCAACCGTCAGTGATTTTCCTGTGAGATTAACTAAAGCCTCTTCCTTTGGAACATGGTGATTTCTGTGAATAAATCGTTTCCTTTGAGAATTCCACCTGTTTGTATATCGATTTCCAGGTAACATTTCGTTCTTTATCTGAAATAAAGGTATTTATATGATATTTACCAGTTCAAGGATGGTTCTAATGAAGACGAACTCTCCAACAACTAAGGTTTATTGAACTTTCTGTTAACTAAAAAATATATTAATCAAATTACATCATGCACCTGTAATATTTCGAACGTTTCCACTTCTCTTATTTTGACAACAGGATAGATTACTGTGATGTCGAATAGGCACGTTGAGAATGGAGTCAGCTCAGACATCCACAGATCAGCAGAGTCCTTCGATGAAAGAAAAACGAACCAACGGATAGAAAGAGGATTGCATTCTTCGTATTTTTTCTGAAAATTTGAAGAGTTTCATGTTTTTAGTGATGTTTATGGTCTAAACTGATAACCGGGAACTATTTCCCATTCATAAACTGGAATTAATGTTAGAAATTTCGACATGAATACGAAAAAGAAAAATGATGGTATCAAATATTACCAGAAAATAAGCAAAATGGGAAAAACAGTTCTGGAAACTTTAAACTGTAGAACGGTTTATTAAACATAGTACCAACATTTCAAAGTCATAAGGCCTTAGTGATTAAAATTTATTGTCTTGTTTCTTTAAATTATAAGCACCAAAATAAAGAGAATTCCATGTTCTGGAACCCTGCAATATTCCTATGCACATATGCCGTTTTCAAAAGATATCATTGACGTTTAACTGGGGTAGGTATTGGATACGATTATTTAAATATCCACTCCCTGCTAAGCCTTTATTCAAAAAAAAAAAATTAACCGATAGAAACCAACGTGTCAATATGTTCCTATGGCATAGAACAATAACAAAACCCTGAAAACTTGGGTTTTTCATCCGTCAAAACAAGCACTTACATGCAACCAATCCAGGGCAACATATTCCACTATACATACAGTATTCAAAAGCCAATAAACACAGTAAAGGAAGATTAAAAAACTTTGCTCAAAATCTAGTAGGGCCACCTTTGGCTCCAATTTCAGCCATACTCGTAGAAAATGGATTCCACTAGGTGTTTGGAGAAGCATAGCTCCAGATTTCACCATTCTTCATTAGGATATTTCTCAACTGTGGTGGGCAGACTGCAAAGCCTAAATGCCTCCTTTCCAATATATACCCCAGACATCCTCAGTTGGATACAGATCCGGGAAAATTAGGCAGTCGGTATAGATGTTTGAAATATCAGGAATATTAATCGAACTTTTCACATAAAATGTTTGCATGGTGGATAGTTGCGTTTTCGTTTCCGAAGAATGCATTGCAATCCAAGTAAAACTGAAGCATTCCAAAGTGAATTTGGTCCGATATATCAAAATGATATTCGTGTTAATGTAACCCTCTAATGTGATTACACACAGTCCTTATGAGCAGAACGTACCTCACAGCATGATACATCCTCCAGAAACTTGAGGATGTATCATGAGTGTTGAATAAGTAACAGTATGAATAGCATGGATTCATGAGATTCACTCCCCATTTTCAGTCTATCATTGATGAAAAAAGTATAAATGAAGATGCGTCAGACCATATGAGCTTTTCTTTTTTTTCTATTCTACAGTCCAGTCTTGACTTTGATGCATCATTCTGTTCGATATTTCTGTAAAAAATCGAACAGAATGGCTCATATGTACTCGTGGAGAGATAATTTGAGATGATTGCTTTCGACAGATCAGTGATTTCCTTTGTTTCCTGGATTGTGTCTCCAGTTAAACGTACTCCAACAATAACACCCTCTGAAAATCGGAAAGATCGCCTATCTTGTCCCTGATGAGATCGATAAGAAGCACCAGGAAAGCGTTCAGTATTTATGTGATTCCAAGTAACTTCTGTTCATACCATGTGACCACTTATATTTGCATGCCATACGCTCAATTTTCCGTTGCAGTCAATTGCAAATGGATTGTAATGTTTTTTGGTTAGCGAGTATAAGTTTACAAGGCCTGGACAGTTTGTGGTTGGGCGGTTTTTTAGGAAACTGCCTCCTTGTGAGCAAAACGTAATGATCAGCAATCTTCCAGAGATAGTAGGCAGAACAATATTGTCCGATCTTGTTAAATTAACCCCGACTTCGAGTGTGAAGTGGTATTTTTAAAATAATGAAATGAATAAATCTAGAAATTTTCTGGACACACTCTGAGTGTGCTCCATCGAGTCAAGGAAGTTTACGAGATAGAAAGAATACAATGACATCACCTAGTCCAGCAGTCACGTATGCTAGACCAACGACCAATTCAAAAAAACGTTTAGGTAACCAACAGTGTTAGCGTCCAGCAGTCAAGTTTTTGGTTTCATTTTATTTTTTGATAGTGTATGAAAGTGGATATTAACAAAACTAATCGTTAACGCTTTTAAAAACAATAGTATAATTTTAATAATAGTACAAAGTGATATACCCAGATGAAGTTATTCGATGCCTTAGAAAAGTCATTGTCAAAATGGAAAATATGTAGATATTTGGAGTCCCTTGGTCCAATTCCGTAAACTTCCTTTTTTGGTAAATATGCCTTCGGAATCCAGGAAGAAAACAAGATGGTCTTGATATTTGAGCTATGCAACAGAGACTGGATATTGTCAATGGAATCTGAAAAAAATATCAAACAGGAAGTTAATTAAAATTCATGACTTACTGAAACATTTCAATAGATACTTTCCCTAATTCAAAATAAATACATGTCCTAATTTATACAAAGGACAAAATGAAGATATAATGACCAAAAGTGCACAAATTTGAATAATAATTGAGAATGGAACTGAAAGTTTTAAATTCTTTTTTAATCATAGTAATTAAAGGGGTGCATACCGAATCTTGAATTCATGATGACGATAACATCGGGTCTGGATAAAAGATCCCGGGAGAAAGCCAAAAGAAAATTAAGGAAAATTTCCTTTCCCCACATATTCACCATGCGATCTAGAACGAAAAAATAAAAGAAAAGTTTCCCTGATTATAATTATATTGCAATTAGCACTTGCTGTACTTTATGGTGAGGACTGCGGTGCATGGACCAGTCTGACAGTCGTGCCTGGAAGTGGCTGGTACCAGGAGAAATCTACTTGCCGTACTATATAATCCCTACAATCAGGTTTGGTGAAGGAGCGGTTCTCGTAGGTAGCACAGTTGGAAAAATCGATGTCCTTCTCACACCAGATGGGAAAGAAGTGAATTCGAATCCCATCTATGACTTGAGGAATTTTTATGGGTCTTCTTCCAATGTGGCGTGAGTTAATCGCTCTCAAAGAAGGGTAGCATCCTTTTTTCTCCCGGAAACTCGAGTTTTTCGTTCAGAAAAAGAAAATGGACCACAGAACAAACGCAGTTTCCAGACATATCATGTAGGGCGCAATATGAACTAAGTCGCTGATTCGGCTAAAGTCCTACAACAACAACAAAAGAGGCAGTGTGATGGTTTTGGACTGTTTTACTTACTTTCGGTAGCGACATATTGGTTCTTTCGAACAAAGTCATGGGTGTTGAGGTGAAATATATATCCGGGACAATAATGCCTTTCCTACTTTAGTTATTCTACTCGCGTGGCGATAGTTTGATTAGCAGAGGCCTATGATGCGAAAATGCAAGCTTATACAGCGTCAGCCAAGAAAAAAAAACCTTCCCATTTCACCCATCCATCCCTCCAAATGTGTGTATAGCTCTGCCTTCGAATTTATTTAAGCTGTCGACTTTTACAACGATGGGTGGAAGTTTCTTCCAGCAGTCGATCACCTTTTGGCTAAAGGAAAATTTCCGCACATCTATTCTACAACTGTCTTTCCTCAATTTGAATTTATGCCCTCTCAGGCGATTATTCTGAGCAAGAGGAAGAATCCCATCGGCATGCTCAAACCATTCAAAGCTCAATCAGATATAATCGCAGGTGTCTAGTCTCCAGACACTGTAATTTACAAAACTTCAGGGTTTATTCGTAAGAGCACCCCTTTTTTTACATTCACTAATCTTTGTGCCCTTCTCTGTACTCGTTTCAACAGCTCTACATCAGTGGCGTAGCTACCATGTAGGCAGGAAAGGCAATTGCCGCCGTGCCCTGGCTCCCTTTAGGGGCTTGGCACCTTTGGATTTCTTTTGTTTCGCAATTTTCATTTATTAATTAGGGGCCAGAATATGTTCTTTGCCTCCGGGCCCAAAAAAGGGTAGCTACGCTACTGCTCTACATCCTTACAAAAAGGAGGCCTACAGACCGGTAGTCGGTATTCAAGGTGTGGCCTGACCATTGCTTTCTACAAGTGGATAATCACCTCATAGAAAAACAGTTTGAGCATGCTCAATGTGAATGGGATTGTTCCTCTCGCTCAAAATAATCACCTGAGAGGGCATTATTTCAGATTGAGGAAAGACAGATGTAGGATAGATGTGCGGAAGTTTGCCTTCAGCCAGCGAGTGGTTGGTTGGTGGAACAGACTTCCATCCCTTGTTGTGGAAGTTCATAGCCTAAATAAATTTAAGGCTCAGCTGGACAGGTATTTTGAACGAACAGAGGGGTGAAGTGGAAGTGGGTTTTTTTTATTTATTTATTTTTTTATTTTATTTATTTTTTTTTGTTTTGGCTGATGCTGCATAAGCTTGCTTTCTTGCATCAAATGCCTCTACTAATGCTAATGCTAAAAGTATTACTCCCTCTGGTTGCCCCTTGAACATGCTGCTGCAAAAAACAGTCACCCAATAAATCATGCTAGTGTGCGAGTGATCAATCCAAAAGTTCCAGTCAATATTTGGGAAATTAAAATCCCCATTATAAGATTCTGTGATGTACTGGTCCACTTTATTTTCCTGTACAGTTTTTTGTTATACTCATCAGAGTCATTAGGCCTACAACACATTCCATTCTTAAATTTGCTTTCCCCGTGCTTATGTCACACAAAACTGACTCAACGCTGCACTGTCCAGCCATGTGAACTGGAGGCACTGACTCATTAGCAACTCATTTCACACACTCCTTACATCGAGCGCACAAAAAGACATTCTTCTTGGCAATATCATGTCCCGTTCCTGATAGCTCACTGTTGAAAAAAAGCCGTGAATTAATTTGAAAGTGTCTGCAATTCTGCCCAGACACGATAGGAGGGAGTATATGATGAGAGCCCTGTCGACCAATTCGGCCCTGGAAAGATTGTGCAAAGCTCAAGGGGTTGAATTTTTTTCAGCCTGGTCTGTACTTCTCAACAGAAGGGACTGCTTCTACAGGGATGGGATACACTTAAATAGAAAGGGTGCAAGAATATTTGCTGATGCTATCGAGGCAGTGTTAGGTGGGTCGGAAAACTGCTAGCTTGGAATGTTACAAGGACTAATAGATTTAACAGTAGCCACTGGCAGAGGTGAAAGTGATTCTTGCACTGTTTCTATTGGAATGAGCATCAGCCTGGGAAATAAGATGAAGGATATTTCGCGGATTCCTGGGAGCCACTGCGGTACAAGAAAACACATGGGTTGTGTTAGGGTAGCTAAGAATAGAAACAGGTGCAGATATACTTGTGTGTACACCAATGCCAGGAGTTTAGTAAACAAATTTGATGAATTTGAGGTATTGCTCAAAACATCAAAGGCGGATATTGTTGGGATATCAGAGACGTGGTGTCACACAGATATAGGCAGTGCAGAATTAGAATTTGGGGAGTACAATGTGTATAGGAGGGATAGACAAGATACGAATGGGGGGGGGGTTATGCTATTAGTTAAGAAACACATAAAATCCAAGGAAGTGAAGCCAGTCGACATCTCAGAACAGTGCAGTGCCGAGTGAGTTTGGTGTGACATAGGCATAAGGAAATCAAATCAAAATTGAGAGTAGGAGTGTGCTATAGGCCTAATGACTCATGAATATTAGCATTTGTAGAGAAATATGATGCAAGAAAGAAAGCTTATGCAGCATCATCCAGAAAAAATAAATAAAAAAAACTTCCACTTGACCCCTCCGTTCGTTCGAAATACCAATCCAATTTAGCTTAAAATTATTTAGGCTATGAACTTCCACAACAAGGGATAGAAGTGTGTTCCACCAACCAACTACCCACTGGCTGAAGGCAAACTTCCGCACATCTATCCTACATCTGTCTTTCCTCAATTTGAATTTATGCCCTCTCAGGTGATTATTCTGAGTAAGTGGAAGAATCACATCAGCATTGAGCATGCTCAAACCATTCAAGGCTTTGTACACCCCAATCAGATCACCTCGCCGGTGCCTAGTATCCAGGCGCTGCATTTTGCAAAATTGAAGCCTTTCTTCGTAAGAGCAACCCTTTGTTCCATTCACTAATCTTGTTGCCCTTCTCTGTACTCCTTCCAGCAGCTCTACATCCTTCTTGAAATGAGGCCTCCAGACCTGTATACAGTACTCAAGGTGCGGCCTGACCATTGCCTTATACAAGGGAATAATCACATTCTTATCCCTACTAGCAAACTTCCTGTATATCATTGATAAGACACCATGAGTTACTCTTGCAGCCCATCTGCACTGCTCAAAGAAGTTCATATTTGCCTGCACAACCACACTCAGGTCCCTTTCATTCTCTACCACTGTCAGTGTAGTACCACAGAGTTGATACGTTGCTCTGGGGTTGCTGTTTCCGATATGTAGTACTTTAAATTTGTCAGTGTTAAACTTTATTTGTCACCTCTCAACCTATCTGCTCAACCTTTCCAGATCCTGTTGCAGCAGAATAGCATCGGTAGTGTCCTTAACAACCTTGCCAACCTTTGTATCGTCTGAAAATTTGGACATTAAGTTTGATATACCATCATCAATATTATTTATATATATAGAAAACAATAATGGACCCAACATTGAACCCTGAGGGATTCCACTAATAACATTGGTCCACAATGAGCAATGTCCACTGGTTACCACTTTCTGTCTTCTGCCCCTTAACCACCCCTTTATTCAGAGCAGCAATTTTCCTCCAATTCCACACTGCTTCAATTTGTGCAGCAGACTTTCATGTGCAACAGTATCAAAAGCCTTTCTAAGATCGAAGTATATAATATCAAAGTTATTCCCTGCATCCACTTCTTTTGTGACTGCATCATAGTATCCAATCAAGTTGGTCAGGCAAGACTTCCCCTTAACAAAACCATGCTGTGTTTGAGCTATAACTGAAGTCTTGTCTAAATGATCCTGCAGTGTTTCTTTAACTAGTGCCTCTATTAATTTCCCTGGAACAGAAGTTACACTAACAAGTCTGTAATTACTTGTGTTGCCCGTTGATGCACCTTTGTGAATTGGGGTCACATTTGCACATCTACAGTCTGTGGGTACCTCCCCTGAGTCTAAGGAAGCTCTCATAATTATGGCTAAGGATTTGCTTACTTCCTTTGTTGTCTACTTTAATATAACTGGATAGATCCCATCCACCCCAGGTGCCTTTCTTGTGTTTATCTTCAACAGTTTCTCCTCCACTTTACTCTCAGTTATTACAAAATCATCTAGCTCAGTGACAGAGTTGAATACACCTCTGGCATTCCCCTCGCTGAATAACTCCTCATGTGTGAATGTCGATGCAAAATATTCATTTAGTTTGTTGCTACCTGAGCAGGATCATCAACAGTTCAACAATCGATATCAAGTGAACCAATCTGATTCATCCCCTTCCTTCCAGAGTTTACATAAAAAAATAACTCTTTGCTGTTTTTCTTTGCGTCACTTGCCAAAGATTTCTCGTAATCTGCCTTCGCCGGCCTAACCTCCTTTGTAATTTAGTTACAGATCAACTTGTATCAATCATCCATTTAGGCCTAAACCTTGAACAATATTTCTTAGTTGGTATGTGAAGCCTAGTAGCTTCCAAGATAAGTTAGTATTAGTATTAGTAGCGGCCGCATGGTGCAAGAAAGCCTATGGCTTATGCTGCACCAGCCAAAAAAAAAAAAAAAATCCGAACAAAACAATGATAAAAACAAAAAAAAAATAAATAAATAAAATAAATAAATAACTAAATAAATAAATAAATAAATAATAAATAAATAATTAATAAATAAAAAAAATAAAATAAAAAATAAATAAAAAGGAAATTAAACCTATCATCCTATGCGCTACCCTGACCCGAAGGTACTATGCAGATGACCTTTGAATTCCCCCAAAGTGTCAGCCTCTACCATCCATGAAGGCAACTTATTCCAGTAATTTATAACTCGCTGGCTAAAATAGAACTTCCTGCAGTCCAATCTAAACATTTCCCCCCGTAACTTGAATTTATGTCCCCTAGTTCTAGCATCATTTATAATCTTGAAAATTTTGTCCTCATTCATTTTACTGATGCCTCTCAGAGCTTTAAACACCTCAATCAAATCTCCTGTAAGGTGTCCAAACTCTGCAACCCACATATTCGAAGTCTTTCTTCATAAGAACGCCCTTTTGCCGATCTCACCAGGCGAGTTACCCTTCTTTGCACCCTTTCAAGAAGCTGGATGTCTTTCTTTAGGTGCGGTCTCCATACTTGAACACAGTATTCCAAGTGTGGTCTAACACAAGCCTTATATAATGGGATTATCACGTCCCTATCTCTACCTGCAAAAGTTAGATAGATCATCGATAGGACACCATGGGCCTTCTTGCAACCTGTTTACAATGCTCAGAGAATTTCATGTCTGACCGTATCGTAACACCCAAGTCCCTTTCCTCCAGTACTAGGTTTAGTTGAACCCCACCAAGTGAATACGTTTTTTTGAGATTACTGTTTCCCAGGTGTAATACCTTACACTTTGTTGGATTAAAGCACAGCTGCCATTTTTCTGACCATTCCTGAAGTCTATCTAGGTCTCTCTGAAGAAGCTCAGCTTGACAGTGATCATTAACTACTCTACCAATTTTAACATCATCTGCAAATTTAGACATCACGCCCTCTATCCCTTCATCAATGTCGTTTATGAAAATTAAAAACAACAGTGGTTCTAATACTGATCCTTGGGGAACCCCACTTCTTACATCAACCGAATCTGAGGAACAGCCATTTATCACAACCCTCTGCCTCCTGCCCTGAAGCCATCCTGCTATCCATCTAAGGATTTTCCCACTGATTCCAACCTGTTCCAGCTTATAAAGCAACCGCTTATGTGGGACTGAGTCAAAAGCTTTGCTGAAATCTAAATAAACAATGTCGAAATTATTTCCTAAATCCAGCTCGTGAGTGACCCTTTCGAAATAGCGAACCAGATTTGTTAAACATGATTTTCCCTTTACAAAACCACGCTGAGTATCCTAGAGAATTTCAATTCGATCCAAATGATCCTGAATTCCACCCTTGATCATTGCCTCCATGATTTTCCCTACTACTGAAGTCAGGCTGACAGGTCGATCATTTCCAACTTCACTTTTAGAGCCACCCTTATGCATGGGAGATACATTTTCACTTTTCCAATCCAAGGGAATCTCCACAGAGTCTAGTGATGCTCGCATAGTTAGCCTCAATGGTTCAATGCACTCACTTGCCTCCTCCCTTACGATTATAGGGTATATTCCATCAACTCCAGGAGCCTTACTGGTCTGTAGGCTCGAAAATGTTTTCATCAAATAATCTTGCGAAATTTCAATATCATTAATTACATATTTTTCAACTTCGCTCCCACAATTTCCCATTGCCACAAACGGCTTTTCATTTGTAAATATCGATGCAAAATAACTGTTGAGTTCATCTACAACGGCAGCTGGTGTATTCATTACTATCCCCTTTCCCTTACGTAAAGGTCCGATCTGGTTTGTCCTGCTCTTCTTGGCATTTATATATGTGAAGAATTCTTTATCCCCCATCTCTGCTCTGTTTGCTAGTGATTTCTCATAAACTGCCTTTGCATGTCGAACCTTTTCTGTGGTTCTATTACACATCACCTT
This sequence comes from Mastigoproctus giganteus, assembly GCF_048544385.1. NCBI lineage: Eukaryota > Metazoa > Arthropoda > Arachnida > Uropygi > Thelyphonidae > Mastigoproctus > Mastigoproctus giganteus. The sequence continues at coordinate 226,725,097 of NC_143580.1, forward strand.
GTAGCTGTTAAGTTCCTTGAATGCTTCCCATTTTGAATTTGCTGTTGGTAACATCATCAGTTGTTCCCACTGTATAGAATTTAAATACTGTCTCAGTCCATCGTAGTCGCCTTTACAAAAGTAATAACCCTTCTCTTTACCCCTAATGGTAGTTACCTCTTTGAGTAAATCCCACTTCAGCACACTGTGATATCAGTGCCACCTAGTGGTTCCTTTATCTGCAGATTCGTAATGCATGAAGAATCACTACTGCTAATCAAATCAAGAGTATTACTCCCTCTAGTTGCCTCCCGAACATGCTGATGTAGAAAACAATCATCCAAGAAATCCACAAAAGCCTTGCTAATGTGTGAGTGACCAACTCACAAATTCCAGTAAAATGACCAACCCACAGGGAAATTGATTGGACCAGAAAATCAGAGAGTCTTATAATGGTAGATTTTAATTTCCCAGATATTGACTGGAATTTGGGGGCTGGTCACTCGCACACTAGCAAGGCTTTTGTGGATTTATTGGATGATTGTTTTCTACATCAGCATGTTCGGGAGGCAACTAGAGGGAGGAATACTCTTGATCTGATTATCAGCAGTGATTCTTCATGCATTAAGAATCTGCAGATAGAGGAACCACTAGGTGGCAGTGATCACAATGAGCTGAAGTGGGATTTACTCAAAGGGGAGACTACCATCAGGGGTAAAGGGAAGGGTTTTTGCTTTCGCAAAGGTGACTACGATGGACTGAGACAGTATTTAAATTCTATACAGTGGGACCAACTGATGATGTTACCAACAACAAATTCAAAATGGGAAGCATTCAAAGAACTTATCTTGGAAGCTACTAGGCTTCACATACCAACTAAGAAATATTGTTCAAGGTTTAGGCCAAAATGGATGTCAGATGAACTAATGAGGCATATGGCAGAGAAGAAACATGCATGGGATACATATAAATTTAATGGGAGACATGGAAGCTTATGATAGATATAAGCTGGTCGGTAACCAAGTCACAAAAGAGATTAGGCAGGCAAAGGCAGATTATGGGAAATCCTTGGCAAAGCATGCAAAAAAAAACAGAAAAGAGTTCTTTTCTTATGTAAACTTAGAAGGAAAGGGATGAATCAGATTGATCCACTGGATATTGATGGTTCAATAGTTGAGGATCCTGCTCAGGTGGCTAACAAAGTAAAGGATTATTTTGCATCAAAATTCACACATCCGGAGTTATTCAGGAAGGGGAATGCCAGAGGTGTATTAAACTCTGGCAGTGAGCTGGATGATTTTGTAATAACTGAGATGAAAGTGCTGGAGAAATTGTTGAACATAAACAGAAGAAAGGCACCTGGGGTGGATGGGATCTATTCAGTTATATTAAAGGAGGCAGCAGAGGAAGTAAGCAGACCCTTAGCTAGCCGTAATTATGAGAGTTTCCTTGGACTTAGGGGTGGTACCCATGGACTGGAAATGTGCAAATCTGATCACAATTGACAAAGGAGCATCAAAGGCTGACACAAGTAATTATAGACCTGTGAGTTTAACCTCTGTTCCTGGACAATTAATGGGGGCACTGGTCAAAGGAGCACTGCAGGATCATCTAGATAATACTTCACTTATAGCTCGGACACAGCATGGTTTTGTTAAGGTTTGATTGGATACTGCGATGCAATTTGATGGGATACTATGAGGCAGTCACAAAAGAACTGGATGCAGGGAATGATTTACATTGATTTCATGTATTTGGATCTTATAAAGACTTTTCACACTGTTGCACACGGAAGACTGTTGCACAAATTGGAGCAGTATGGAATTGGAGGCAAATTGCTGCTATGGATAAAGGGGTGGTTGAGGGGGAGAAGACAGAGAGTGGTAATCAATGGACACTGCTCATCGTGGACTAATGTTATTAGTGGAATCCCTCAGGCTTCAGCGTTGGGTCCATTATTGTTTTCTGTATTTATAAATGATATTGATGATGGTATATCGGGCTTAATGTCCAAGTTTGCAGACGATACAAAGGTTGGCAGGGTTGTCAAGGACACTACTGACACTATGCTGCTGCAACAGGATCTGCAAAGGTTGAGTAGATGGATTGAGAGGTGGAAAATGAAGTTTAAAATTGACAAATGTAAAGTACTACATATGGGAAACAGCAACCTCATAGTAACGTATCAACTGTTTACCGCTAGGTGGCGGAGATGACAGCAGTGTAATATTTGTGCTCCGTCTATTTGTCTATTTTTACTTAACAATTAGTCATTTACTAGATATGATTAATACCGATAGAAAGCGTATGACTCCCTCCATCTGAATATTCCAACAGAAGAAGAAATTAATGCTCAGGTAAAGTTTTATTAATGATTTTCTGCATGTTTATCACTTGCTATTTCATCCTCGTTCACCTGCAAGTGTCCCTCAAGGTCACACACCCTGCTGCGCTAAAGAATTAGGCACTACCGCGTAGAGCTAAAGTCAGAAAGAGCTTTCCTATAACAGCCAACCCTCCCTGGAGGATTAAAGAATTCAGTTCGCTATTACAATTTACCCTTCAGCATGGAAAAACAACCAACGGATTCAACGGAACTGACGTGCAGCGTTTGTACGACAGCAAATAAATACACGATCAAATGTTCACGGTGCAGAATCATAATTGGAAGTTGCTGTTCTCAAGTGGATATAGTGCGTTTAAATCAGAAACGACGCAAGAAGTTTCTGTGCACAAGTTGTAAGTCCACAAATGAAAATGATAGAACGGAACAACTGAATAAAACAACTGAAGCGCCACAAGGTATCATAGACACTAGTGACTCAGAAAATGAAGACCCCTCCTCACCGTCCGCTAGCAACCATACGGTAACGGAGCGGAACAGGAAACTAAATCACTCCTTAGCTCAAATCTTAGCTTAGGCTGTGACACATGCCCAGAAGAATGTGAACACAAGAAAACAAGTGACGACCCCCAGGATATTTGTAACATTTTAGACCACACTATAGAAGCGAGCTGTATTGCATTTCAGACAGAAGATAAAAACGAAGCGAAGAACAACCAATTAGCCAACGACATACGGAGGCAGGGAGACTTACTAGAAGAACTCCTTCTCCCCATTTTCAAAACTCTCCAGGACATCCAAAAGGAAAATCACGAACTAAGAGAGCAAAACATTAAACTAATTGCCAGTCAAAAAGTAATGGATAAGAAACTAGACACCGTCCTAACACAGCTACAACATATTAACAGACGACATAATCAGACAGCTGAAAACTTACGAGCTGGCCCTGCTACCCACCCTAAAGAATCAAATAAAGAGCATGATACTCGTCTCAGGACTACCCTCCCAGGCGAAATAAAAACAGTATTGCACGAAGCTGTTCCCCGCAGAGAACAGATACGCTCTAAAATTGTAGAAAGTACTGAAAACTACTTCCCGAACAGAAGAAATCCAGACCGCAGAACGGAAAACAGAGCAGTGACAACAGTCGCTAGCATTGCGTTACCCGCAAGCCAACCCTGCATAGATATGAATCGCTGTTCCAACTTAGAGCCATATGCACCGAAACAACCTACCTACGCACAGATGGTTACTCTCCCATCAAAATCGGCTGACCAAAGTTCTACTAAAAGAGAAAGCCACCTGCTACCTACCAATCAGCAACATGATGCAACCTGACCAAACGGAGATCCTATGGATAAAATCCCTGTTTCCTCGCCGAGGTTTCCCACAGGATATCGTCCTTGCCTTGCCGAAAAGTACAACATCACTTCGGTTCAAACGAGAGGGAAAATATTTGTGTCGCGAATCAACCCCAATATTACTCCTGGTGTCATCAGAGAAATGTGTGTTGAGGGAATTGGTATCGATGTTGAGGTACGTCAAGTACGAACCAGACACCCTGCCTACTCCTCCTTCACCATCTCTTGCCCCATTAATTGTGAAGCCCAACTACTGAACAGAAACATATGGCCCAGTGGCACCCTCGTTAAAAGATACAGAGAGCAATCGACAAGGCCCACAACTAGTGCAGTGAACACCCTGGCAAAACAATAGCAATTAACGAACACCTCGCCAGTCTTCAAAGAAGATACAAAAGTCTCCATTTTCCTACAAAATGTTCGCAGCATATCCAATAAACTCCACACCTTACAGAGCCTTCTAATCAATTCAGAACACTCATTTATCTGTCTGACAGAAACATGGCTCCAAAATAATAAGCAGCTGAACGCTCTGGTAGACAATTTAGGCTACAAGTGCATCGGTAGAGGGAGAGAAATCAAAAGGGGAGGAGGAGTAATGATGCTATATAAAACCGACTTCCAGATTGTGAAAGAACACAGCTCTAATTCAGATAACTTCGAAGCTGTTATCGCCACATTCTCTGGTGAGAACAGCAAGGTACAGCTTTGTCTTATCTACATGCCACCAGAACATATGAGAGAGATCAGAAATGAGTTCTTTACCTGGCTGGTATCAAACTTAGACGTAAATATTGAGACAATCCTCTTAGGAGATCTGAATATGCCGTTACCGAGGAATAAAGATGCAAAAGCAGAGCTAGACGCCACAGTAGAAGCACTCGGAATGAAACAATTAACAACACCTGCGACAAGAGGATTACAGTGCTTGGATTTAATTTATTACAACGCGCAAGATGTTAACCTAATAGACAACTCCTTACAGTTTTCCTCCGACCACTCTGCGCTTTCAATGGAAGTTGCTCTTTGAAGACAGATTGCCGATCAGAACTGCGACACTCATCAGAGTAATGAATCAAATTTGATATTTTCCGAAAAATATATCAAATGCGAGGTCATATTGCAATGCTTAGCGCGATACAACTTTCAAAGTCTACATAAGATGTCCACTGAAGAAGCCATAGACGAGATTTCGAGGTTACTCTTGCAGATCGCCCGTCTAGGAGCAGCGAAAATATTAAAGATCTCCGACAGAGCGAACTCTTGGTTCACTTCACAAGTAAAAGTTATGTTTAAAAAGAAGCAAAAGCTCTACCGAAAGTGGAAAAGAACTGGGCACCCGACTGATCGGACTATGTACAAACGCGAAAGGGCACAGTTCATTCGACTGAAAAGACGAGCATACTTTGAGGTTATGAAGGAAAAATTAAAAAAGGGAAAGAGAATAGTTAGCAAGAAAAACAACAAAAAAGAAATGACGGACCAGCTGTTTAGAGAGTGGACAGAAGTCACATTCGGAAAACCTTTGAATGAAAAGCAGAAAAATTGTGAGGAAAACATCCGCGAGATGCAGAAAATGATTGAAAAATTGATGGATTCCACTGGCACTAACCGAATTAGAGATAGAAACATATTACGTGAAATTAATATCAGCAGGGAAAACTTAAAGGAGGCTATTAACTCGCTCCCCAGTAAAGCAACGATCGGGCCGGACCAGTTCCCGCTATTCATGATAAAAATATGTAGTGCTTACATAATCGACCCGCTCCACCACCTCTTCCAGCGAATACTAAGTGAGGGGGTTATCCCGGAAAAATGGAAGAGATATTACGTAAAACCAGTTCCAAAATAAGCAATCCTAAAACCAGTAAAGATTTCAGGCCCATCGCAATCGGATGCTCTCTGCAAAAAATATTTGAAAAAGCAATCCTGAGCACCATCAATCAGCACTGCTTTGGGGACAGGCCAGAATACTTACATTCTGTGCTTCCTCGAAGGTCGACTATTACTAATTTAATGGAGACTCTACTCCGAATACAGTTAGCTTTAAATAATAAACAACAGTTGGACATCGTTTTTCTGGATGTTGCAGCAGCCTTCGACAACGTCTCAATCCCAGCTATAACAGTAATCCTCAAGGAGTATTTCCTCATTTCAGGAAGCACTTTAAGCATTCTCACTAACACCCTTCAAGAAAGACAAATTATCGCAATAAACGGGAAACAAACAGCATCTTACTGTATCTCCAGGGGTGTACCTCAAGGGGGCATATTGTCCGCCACTTTTTTTGCAATAGCACTAGCCCTATTTTTAGCTCAAAACTGTCAACAATTTATTACATATGCTGACGATTTGAAATTTTTTGTAACATCTAAAGAACAAGAAACTGCACCCCATCTATCAGAGGAAGCAAACAAGGCAATCAAGAAGCTAGAAGAATATCTGCACTACATTGGCCTGAAACTTAATGAAAAGAAAACTGCCCAAATGACCTTCACCAACAAAAAGAAGAAAAATGAAATTACGATTTTTGTGAACAATACCAGAATCCAAAATTCCCCCGCACATGTTGATCTTGGCCTTAAGTGGGATGAAGGATTAAACTTCATACCTCACTTCGAACACATTAGGAAAAAGACATACGCAGCACTGTGGAGCACTAGACAAGAACTCACCGGTCTCCGAAGCCCTCATCTTATGATCCAATACATCCTTAAATGCGTTACACTGATTCCGTTGTACGCATCGACTATCTGGTCATCAGCCCCTGAGAGCAACATCAAGGCCTTCTTAGGAGTAGAATACTGGCTCCTGAGATGGCTAAACAAGATTGCCGGGAAACCGTTTACCATCTCAAGAGCGGTCTTGTCTGCCAATCTGGACATCACACCCTGGAAGTATATCATCACAACCAGAAACATCTTAACTCTGGCAAAGCTACTAACGGAGAGAATAGATGCGCCGAAAGTGGGAAACGTGATCACTCGCCCCCGGATGATACGACCGAGAATAAAGAGGGAAGAACCAAGTCTCAAGTGCCAACTGACTCAATTGGACTCTCTGGGAAGATTTTTCCCAGCAAATACTGTGAATTATTTTAATAATTTAAATATAGATCCAGAGAAACTATGTACAGACAAAATGTATAGGACAGAAATCTTTGGTAATGTGTATCGGCAAGTATAAATATAATAAGACTAATTTAATAATTTATATAATAATATTTAGCATTTAACAACCATTTGCAATTAATTAAACCAACTTAACAATTAATTCATTAACCACATACTTGTGTTTTTACATCTCCAAATTTTGTAAATAAGTTCATGTAAACATGCTTGTAAATACTATAATGTAACCACACCCTCTAGCCACGTGCTGTCTATGGGTGTCTCGAAAGAGAAATAAACAGATAATAATAATAATAATAAAAACTGTGTGGTACTACAGTGACAGTGGTAGAGAATGAAAAGGACCTGGGGGTAATTGTGCAGGCAGATATGAAGTTTTCTGAGCAGTGCAGATGGGCTGCAAGAGTAGCTCATGGTGTCTTGTCAATGACATACAGGAATCTTTTCAGCAGGGATAAGGAGCTGATTATTCTTTTATATGAGGCAATGGTCAGGCCACACCTTGAGTACTGTATACAGGTCTGCATTCTTCATTTCAAGACGGATGTAGAGCTGCTTGAACGAGTACAGAGAAGGGCAACAAGATTAGTGAATGGAACAAAGGGTTGCTCTTACGAAGAAAGGCTTAAGTTTTGAAAATTACAGTGTCTGGAGACTAGGCACCGGCGAGGTGATCTGATAGAGGTGTGTAAGGCTTTGAATGGTTTGAGCATGGTCAATGCTGATGGGATTCTTCCTCTTGCTCAGAATAATCACCTGAGAGGGCATAAATTCAAATTGAGAAAAGACAGATGTAGGATAGATGTGCGGAAATTTGCTTTTAACCAGCGGGTGATTGGTTGGTGGAATAGACTTCCATCCCTTGTCGTGGAGGTTGATAGCCTGAATAAGTTTAAGGCTCAGCTGGACAGATATTTTGAACGAACGGAGGGGTGAAATGGGAGTGTTTTTTTTTTTTTTTTTTGGTTTTGGCTGATGCTGGATAAACTTGCTTTCTTCCAAATGCCTCTACTAATGCTAATGCTAATGCTAACATAAAACAAGCAGTACACTTCGAGAGGCTATGATTCAGAGGACAACCTCTCCGGCAGTTCTCCCCTTAGCCACAGCCCTTCCACTATCAAGTTAGACATCATCAGGTTATATACATTACGTTATAACGTTACCTTTGTAAAACTAAGTAATTATAATATTTCGAAAATTGTAGATCTCTTAAAGTACAATTTATAACTGACACAAATTAATAGCGTAGCTTAATTTAATTTATTATAGTACTCACCTTTTTATAATCTGCATTGATGTTAGAATAAAATGGATGATTATTTTAAATTTAAGTTAGCGTGAATAAGTTAGGATTTAAAAACCGAATTAAAATATGCGCAATGAAGTAGAAGTGCACGTCTTCGTCCTTGGTTGTCAAAGTTGAAATTGGAACAATTGAAGTTATATGGTTGAAAACAGAAGGCCAATAGCCATAACAAATGGCTTTCGTTTTACACGTCTTCAGTTTGCAATGGTAGAATGAGCGTGATCGCGTGTATTTAAGAAGACTAAGTTCCCCTGATGCTCCTGGATACATGTTGGAATATCAGATGCATGAGATTCTGGTATCCTATGATTCCAGATGAGATTCCAGACACCGGTCGGAAATCTCATGCACCTGAGATTCCCACATGTATCCATTCGTAGAACTACCAGTATCTGCCATATCAATACGAAAAACAATGAGGGCAGATTCCAATGCTACTGTCCATACAATGCTGGAGGAAATGGACTTTGGTTTGTTTGCAACTACAAGGACCAGTAAAGAATCCAAGAATATTGGTTTGAAGATATGAGTGTTGAAAAGTACGTCCGTTTCCTCTTAAGCTTTTTGAGCGTTCTCAACCTTGCGTGTTTGTTATTATGACACAAGTTCCCGTGGCTACCTATTACTTAAAAGTGTAGCCGCAGATTCTTTTCTGTTGATCAATGTTCTAATTCAACAGGAGAGCTTAGCGCTTGAAAGATTTCCTCCAACAAACCTTGCAGAGTCTCCAAAACCTGAAATCTTCTCGTGTCGTGTGGGAAGGAATTACACATTTATAAATGGGAGTATCGAAACCACAAGAAGAATTCTTTAGAAGCTCATCTTAAATGGACTTTACCTTTGAATAAGAAACTGTTTAATGCTTACCTTATCTTAGATAAGGATCTCACGATCTTCAGTTCAGATTTCTGAATCCAGGAATTTTCCGTTATGGTTGCTATGTACACACCCACTGACAATATAAACAAAGAATCAACATTAAAATCAATAAGCAGATGTGTGCCTACAGCATGCGCTGTCCAGTAAGAGATTTGTTAAGCAAATAGAGGCTTATTTGAATAATCAACAAAAAATTCAGATTCTGAACACGCACAACAGGCCGCATTTGATGCCTATTACTACACACCAATATTACTACACAGTAATATTGCTGTGTAATAATTACTACCTGTAATGATCAATTGAGATTAAAATTATTACACCATAATGAAAATATGAGGTGATGCCAAGGACCATGAAAACAGTAGTTAACCTCGGTAAAACTCACCAAGAAGCACATAATTGTTCATTTGGTGACATCAGAGGTTAAATGAGGCAATCGATAGAATTTGAGTGGCTTCCAGCCTGTTGCATTAAATTTGATCAAGTTCAAAATTACATTGTCCTGAGAACGGTGTATTGACCAGAAAATTATGATCGAAAATCACCATATTGGTCTTCTCTAGAATGGTCCACACATGCGCAGTGAATATGGAAACTGCGCCATCTTCTTAAACATTTTGGACAATTAACTGTACACTAATTAAACTAAAGGTTTAATAAACCATGACTTGAATGATTAAGGATGGAGAAAGAGATAGTGGAATCGGTTTGTGAGATATCCAAAAGTCATATCTGCAAGAATTATTTCAAAATGTGAATAACTGTTAGGGATTCAGCATATTTCTTTTTGAATATGACTTTGACTCATTTAACCTTCAGTGGAATCTTTGAGATGCCAGGCAATCTGCTCCCGGATAATCAATTGTCTGCTATATCTTTTTCCTACAGACAAGACGATATTTTGGTGAGTTTGCTTATTTTTAATCAATATTGAAATTTATTAGAAATTGCTTAAGCCCTCTTTGAATCAACGTTTCGATAAAATATTCGTCTAATTAAAAAATTTGAAATTTTATACTTGGCTTTTCTGGAAATATTTCTTCAGTCATTTATTATTATTATTATTAATATCAATTTATTTCCGAAGAAATGTTCCTTTATAGCTATGCAGCAAGAGGACATGAGTTACATACAGAGATAAAACATAAAATACAGACAAATGCATTGTATACAGAGCCAGATACAATATACGGCCTTAAACAGCCACTGATGAAGATACAAAAACATAAAGTTACGACAAAAAAGTGCATACGGATCCATGGGAGCGTGGATAGTGCGGCATCACAGAGAGTCCTCCTAGAGCATGACTAAGGCATACATGGCTGCAAGAATGGAATATCTGTAGGTTCTGTCCTTGCAAAGTTTCTCAGCGTCTATGGCTAATCTATTAAATATTTGGAAGGAGTTATGTGGAAACATGTTGTCCAGGGAGGACATGCTACGCAGCTTCGATCTGTATGGGGAGGTGTTGGACTGGCATCTTCTCCTGTCGGATGGTCTGGCGATGATATCCCATATATCGGGTTAGCTCAGTTTCCGGATAGAAGCTGACAGAGAGTAAGAAGGTTCCTAGAGATGATGAGATACCTCCAAGGAAGCATATTAAGATTGGTGACCAGAACAGATTTTGAGATTGTAGGTGTTAGCCCGGCAACCCTATTTAGCCATTTCAAGATCCAGAATTCCAGGGAGAGGAACCTGGCTTGGTATGATGAGGATGCTGAGGACCATATAGTCGAGGCATATAATGGAATTGGGAAAATGCAACGAAGAATGTATTTGATGATAAGGTCCGGGTTATAGAAGTTGGAGATCTCTTGTTTAACTACCCATAAAGTCGATTATATTTTCGTTCGAGTGGCATTAAAGTGAGGCAAGAAGGTGAGGTCTTTGTCCCAGATGATACCCAAATCTTTATGTTGGGTGACGTTTTTAACTGGAGAGTTCGCTATAATGATGTTCACATCGTTGGTATTTTTCTTCTTAGTGATAGAGAGTCGTGCAGTTTTCTCTTTATTAATGGAGAGCCCAATCGCATGAAAGTAGTTTTCCAGTTCATGTAGCTGTCAGTTGGAGCTCACTGTAATAGACTGGAGAGAATGGGGCATTTTGTGATGTTGAAGAACTTAATATCATCTGCATAGGTGGTAAAATTAGTACGGTTTGATAAGAAGGGTTCTAAAGATGTGGCGAAGAGGGCGGCAGAGAGAACGCCCCCTTGGGGGAGCCCTCTGGAGCAGAGAATATGGTGATTATGGTTTTCATTTAAATAAATAAATAAATCTTTATTGTGAAGTAGAGTTACAGCACAATATCCCATCACGGCGACGAGCGCCAGGGGTTCACATATAGCAGTTAGAGAAAAGATAAGTACAGCGAACAAATACAAAATCCTACAAAATACAGTTTACAAATTCAAAAGGCTACAAAATACAGCGAACAAATACAAAAGGCTACAAAATACCGATCACAAATACAAAAGCAATACAAATACAGCATAAAAACGCAGAGCTAGACATAAATACAGAAATAAATACAAATTGGCCATATATCAGGGTTCAAGGGTTTTGATAAAGTTGTGTCTGTCCTTCTTCTTACTTATTATGCTGTCGATGTCGGCGTCCACACGGTTGAGGGCAGCGAGCATCTGCTTGGGCAGAAATCTTTCGGTGAGTACAAGCCTGTTGTGGTGAGCCACGAGTGCTGGTGCCGACCTTAGGCTTGGCTGTGGAATCCTCCAAGAGCAAGCGTTCCAAATATTTGGAGATGATATCTGGCCTGTGATGAGTTTGGCTGTGAACACCAGCCTCTTTTCCACGATCAGGAACTTCAACCTCGGGATGTCGAGTGCTTGTGCCATCATGGTGGTTGTGGTAGTGGGAGGTAGACGAAGCTTGTTATTGGCCCATTTCAGTAACCAGTATTCAGCGGTGTACACTCGCTTGAGGTTTGTAGGTGCAGCAGAGGCCCATATTTCTGCACCATAGAGAATGGCGGGGTAAACGGTGGAGGTGATGAACCTTTTAACAGTGACAGGATGTCGGACGTGTAGCAGCTGCTGCTTTGAGATCCACCGTAAACGAGAGAATTTGGTACTGATTTTGTTGATCTGGTTGACAAAGGACATCTTTTGGTCAAACAGAACGCCAAGATCTGTGTGCGAGGGTACATTTGGTATTCGTACACCTGCGAGTGAAACGTGGAGTACTGTCGGCATGGATTTAAGGGAGAATATAACCTGGGCAGACTTCACTGGGTTGATTTTTAGATTGAAGTTTGCCAGGTACAATTCTAGATCCTTAAGTTGGGAATTGATCTTGTTGCTGAGCTGAACGGGATTGTCGCCAGGGTTAATTTGAGTCAGCAGTTTGAGGTCATCGGCATAGCATAGGAGACCCTTCGTTGAGGCAATAATGGGCACGATGATAGCTGTGAACAGGACACCGGATAGGACACCCCCCCCTGCGGTACTCCAGCAGTAATGTCGCAGAATAGGGTGTGTTGTTGCCGATGGAGAATAAGTATTCTGTGACAGAGAAGAGATTCCAAAAAGCACAGCATATCACCTCGAATGTGAAATTTCTCCTTAAGTAGGAGGAGCAAGGCCGGGATCGACACGGCATCAAAGGCTGCGCTTATGTCAAGATATGTGATTACTAGCTCAGCTCTTTGTTCGAATGCTGAGAGGATGCGTTCTGTGGTGGCTGCCAAGTTAGTGACTGATGATTTTCCTCCTATGGCATAGTGGATTTCGGATGGTTTCGTCTGGAGGATTTGGTGAGTGATTGTGGGTAGCAAAGCCTTTTCAAGAGTTTTTAGCAGACAAGAAGCAACTGATATGGGTCTGAACTGATCGACGTTTGTGGCAAATTTGTTTTTAGGGATGGGGCACACTCTGTACTTATTCCACTGGGGTGGGAAATAATGCTCAGTGAGGCATCTGTTGTAGATCGAGAGAAGAGGGTCTATGATGAATGCGCTCAAGCATTTGATCATAAATTGCGGAATTCCATCCTCCCCAACAGTGGCTGTTGTGGGAAGGGAATTGATGGCACGTATGAGTTCCTGTTTCGTGATCTGGATAGTCCCTAGGACATCTGAAGGGTTTTCATAGTCAGACTGGACAACTGTGGATGGGACTGTGGTTGTATTTGAAAACCTGGCGATGTATTTTAACCATTCTTGAGGATCAGGCATATGATCGGATCCACCATGTGGGGCAGCATAGAATGGCTTTCCTTTCCTCAGAGTGCGGTTAAGATTTACTTGGATTGCAGCAGCTTTCTTTCGATTAAAGTGGGCCCTGGCGCGGGAAAAGGCTATTCTGTCTTGACTGCCATTCGTAAGCTTCCATTTCTTATGTAGGACTTGTTTCATTTTGAAGCTGTTGTTGAGGTCAGCAGTCCACCACGCTCTGGAACGGGGAGTTACTGTTACTCGTTTGGTGGCAGCATAGTCGGTGACGGATTTAATCCAGTTAGACAAGAGTGTCACTGCGAGGCGAGGTCGCAGTCAATGAGGACATCCAAAGGAATGCAGGATGCTGCTTCTACACAGAGTTGAGGATTGAGGTATTTAGGTGCTGAAATATATTTGATTATTTTGTTGTCAGGGATGTTGAAATTTGGCACCTGCAATGACCACGTCAAAACTATAGGCTGGTGATCCGACAGGAAGAATGCGATGGGATCATCCTCAGCTGTGCATGGTGTTGAAGCAAAAGCGAGATCCAGTAGGTTCAATCCCCTGGTGGGGTTTTCATTGACCCGTGTCATGTCAATGGATTTGAAGAACTCACAGAGCCTGATAAAGAGGTGATGGCGGTTTGGAGGCAGGTTAAAATCACCACAAACGAGGCGTTGTGCGGACGGACGAAGATGGTTTAAGAGCCAGTTCCCTAGATCTTCAATAATTTCAATTGTAGGCCCTGGAGGAATATACACAGATGCGATATCAATGTGGCTGGAGTGGAAGCGTAGCGAGACTATAATCGCTTCGAAGGCTTGAGTTGTAGTTGAGGTCGAATTCTCATATGAGAATAGGGAGGTGTTGTACAGTATGGCTACTCCACCGCCTCTAGATTGCTCCCTGGAGGCAGACAGCATGTGGTAACCAGCAACAGCTGAGCAGAAGAGTGTGTCTTGATTAGGTTGAAGCCACGTTTCTGCGAGGCAGACCACGTCAGCGACCTGGGAGAGGAAGATCTGTTCTGCAGAGTCTAGTTTGTTCCTAATGGACCTGATATTTTGGAAGTACACCCTGATGACAGGTGTTCGACGAACTTCCGTCCTGATTGGAGGTGTCCTGAGTTGGCATGTTCGTGAGCGAATGGCACGACTTCCTATCGACAAATGGACTGGTATTTTATGGGGACCATCACATAGAGGACTCAGGATACTCTTATTATGGCGGAGTGGTGCTTTGACTGTGGCGCTTGGCAGAGCAGTGGTATGAAAGGAGGACTGCTGAGATCTTTGGAGGTTGTCCAGAAATGAGTCCAGTCAGCTGTGGGTGGTGATGTTGCAGACTTGGTTTTGGTGCAGAGGTGGAGGTTGGGGAAGGTGACTGGTTCTCCTATTATAGAAGGGTCGAATAATGGTGCCAATAGGCCAGATAGATTCGGTTCCAACTAAATTGAACAGGTCTTGTGCGCATTCAACCCTGAAAGATGCGCAGCGGGGGTTCCTGGTGTGAAGTTGCTGCACCTTTAGTCGAAGGTTTAGTTGATCACGCAGAACCTGGGCAACATGATTTGCTGTGGTATTTGGGGCTAATCGAGATATGAAAAGTCCACTAGAGGGTCTGGACTTCTGCCGTCTGGGAGGTGTGTGGGAAGGCTGCAGTTTGGAGTTGGTCGATGTGCCAATTCGAAGCCATTCACGTGAAGCTATACTTGCTCGCTGGCTCACTCTGAAGTTCATACGTGTACTATCCTCTGGTTGCATAGGATAGGATGGATTTGCATTGGGGTGAACTGGGAGTGGAAATTGTGGTGTGGAAGAATCCGCTGGCTCGAATATTGTATTCGCTCCGACACTGAGTCCCAGGCCTTGTGAAGATGAGAAGTGCGAGTGAGGTATGACGGGACAGGCATTGCGAGAAGTTGGGTGTGAAGGTGGAAATGATGACTTTTGCCTCATTGGCATAGAGGTAGAGAATTCGTTATTGCAGGTAAGCGAGTTTCTATATGCGGTGCCGTTGACCGTTGGTGGAGCCTGCTTCTGTAATTGTGGAATCCTCTCTTTCGTTGAGTGGTGATTAACATCAGTTGCCCCTTTCAGCTTCAACTTGAGCGTACGTGAATTTTGGGCTTTTGTGGGTGGTTTTTGCCCTTTCTCATCTGTTTTTGGAAGCTGGCTGGAGCGAGGAGATGGCGCTCGACGATGTCCAGTGTTTGGCCGTTTTTCAGATTCTTTCCTACCAGGAGCTTCTGATGGAGGACTGGGGATTGATTTTTTGCTGCATTCTGGGCAGACTGATACCGTAATTTTTGGGTAATTTTTATATAATTTGGGTAATTTTTATATAATCTACTAAGATCGTCTGAGTTCAGAAGGTTAGTGAGTTTGCTCGGATCTGCTAGCTTACTCAGTTCGATCTTATTATAGATATCAAGGAGTATAAATTTCATCTCCTTGTTTTCTTTGTGTAGCACTGTGATGTCGTCTTGTAGCTCTGCCAGTTGTGCTTTTGAGATTTCATTTCCATGATCTATTTTTGCTATTGCTTCTGATGAGGGTGTCCTGAAGTTTAATATTTCTTTTTCAAGCTGGTTAATTCGGGAGATCAACCGCTCGGTACTCTCAACAACTGCGTCCGTGGTTGCTGAGCATGACACGCTGGGTTCAGGTATCCTCAGTTCTAGACGTTCATCAGGTTTCACACCTGTGGTGTCGGTTCTCTGTTGCCCTGAGTCCTTTAACCGTGTAAACTCAGCAGAAAGTTGAGAGATTGCGGTCCGAATTTCGTTAACAGAATCCCTTAGCTCAATAAAATCACGGCGGGATACGCACTCCGGTTCAGTTTGTAAATTAGATGAAGTGTCATCAATATTCCTCGAGTCATTTTCTGCTTGTTTGCAAAGTTGACATTTCCAACAATTTTTAATTTTCTTTGCGAGTCTTTTCAGGTCAGCGTATGGGCTACATGGCCCACAGAGGCGAACGGCTTTGCACGAAGTGCACACAAGGACATAGTCAACTTGATGACCACACCCTGCGCAAGTAGTAGGTTCGCTCATGTCTGCAGAAACCGTAGGTATTTGCGATTTAAAGGATTAGCAGCGTCCTTGAAGACAACGAAAAACTGTAAGGCAAATACAGAATACGTGGAAAGTCGCTGAAGGCACCGTGAGTGAGTGAGGAGTGGGTCAATGTGCCCTGAGGCGTAAATTCCAGAAATGTTACGGACAAGCTTAGTGTCGGCAGCTCGTGCAAGCAGGGAGTTCTGTATGTCGTCATATAATCGCCCGAAAAGCAACGGACAATTGTCTTTATCACTGAGACCAAAATAATATTCAAAATTCAAAATTAACCTGAATCGAATTAAGAGCTGCATCTAGTTATAGGTGTAAGTGCACTTTACTGTCACAGAAAGTTAGGGCTTTCTTTCAGCCTGGGTTTAGCATTGATGGGGGCGCCCTCCCCAGTCAAGTGCAAGGTATTTACGTGGCAGCCACGAGATAGAGGCGCCTCTCTATATCCCTGCTGCCAGCCACATGGTGACCACTGCGGTCTGGCAAACAAAGGATACAGATATTAACGCAAATAACCTGCTAATTTCCCAACAGAAATTTCAAATTTTCTTACCGGGGAAGTCCACTAGTAGACATCTTTGAGTGAAAACACATTTTGAGACAATAACTGAAGTTAAAGCACATTTTTAAACGAATTTATACAGAGCGTTAAAGTGCACGTCTTCACTATACGGCAGCGGACTGAAAGTAAAGTGATCTTTACTAAAGTGAAGTGATCTAAAGTGAACGGAAAGTAAAGATTTCTGATCCATAGGGTCCTGAACTGAAGGAGTTTCCTAAGGAGAACTAGGATGTTGCCAGAGATTTTGAAGTAGTTGCACAGTATGGTACATAATGCATGGGTGGACAGATTGTCAAAGGCCGCCTTAATGTCGATGAACACAATATCCAGTTGCGCTTTGTTGCTTAAGTTACTTTCAATTCTGAACAGTGTGTCCAAGAGGTTGGTGATCGTGGAACGTCCAGGTAGTACACTATGAAGGTTTGTGGCCGAACATGTGATGGGTAAGAGCAGGAAGTATGGCTTTTTCCAAGATTTTGAGAAAAGTGCATCCTACGGAAATTGGTCTGTAGTCATTAGGCGATTTTGGGTTAGACTTTTTTGGAACGGGAGAAACATAATATGTCTTCCAGATAGTAGGGTAAACTCCTGTTACGAGGACGGAATTCAATGCATCAAGCAAGAGGTCAATGATATATTCACTGCATAGTTTAATCATGATAATAGGGAATCCATCCGGGCCAGCGGTAGACTTGTTGGGAAGACTGTTGATGACCTCAGTAAGGCGTTCCTTTCTGATGGTTATTTTATCCAGTGATGTCTGGTTAGCTGGTGGATTAACCAGAATAAAGGTGTTTGGGGCAGATAGGGGCTTAGTTGCGAGCGAGTTAGCCCATGCGAGGAAGATGTCAGTGGTCATGGGGACTGTTGGTTCTTGTTGGTGAAGATTCTTTTCCCAAGTTTCATTCTGTGTGCAATCCAGTCGTTCTGCGCCTTCCTCCGAATGCGTAGGAAGCGTGCCCGATATTTTTTAT
This sequence comes from Mastigoproctus giganteus, assembly GCF_048544385.1. NCBI lineage: Eukaryota > Metazoa > Arthropoda > Arachnida > Uropygi > Thelyphonidae > Mastigoproctus > Mastigoproctus giganteus. The sequence continues at coordinate 226,742,894 of NC_143580.1, forward strand.
AGAGTTAGTAGTCGGCTATATCCCGTGTTCTTTGCCATTTCCTGTATAGTTTCTGTTTCATGATAAAGGCGAGTTTTGCGTCGCTGGTAAACCAGTTCTTGGTCCTGGGAGACAGGCGTACAGATTTGGAGGCCCCTTCACAGGCGATGTCTTTTAACAAGTTTGCTAAATTGGTAAGCGTTTGATCAGGATGGCTAGCAGCAATTTTTTTCCAGTCTGTAGCTTTTAGTCTTTGTAGGATGATTTGAGGTTGCATATATTTTAATGAGAAGATCTTGAGTTGGGATTCTTTATGGTCATGTTGTTCAAGTCGTCGGGGAGAGCATAGGCTTTCACTATCAAAGGAAATTGGGAGGTGATCTGACGCAAACTTAAAAATCGGCGTTGTGAGAGTGAGATGGTCAAGGTTATGGAATAAGAGGTCGAGGTTTTGATGTCGTCTTGTAGGTTGCGTATGGGTTAGTCTAAGGCCTAGAGATGAGAAGGAGCGTACGATGTCCTTCATAGCTTCGTGTCTTGGGGAGGGCATGTTGAAATCTCCTAAAAAGGTGAGCATGTGAGGCTTGAGGTGGGTTATAATCCAGGTAGTTAGCTCATCCCTTGTGTCGGGATTATGGTCAGGAGGTAAATATACCGCTACAACTTGAGTTCTCACTTCTTTAACTTTAAAAATTGAAGAAATGCTTCAAATGCAGGGGAGTTGCTGAGTTGTGCACAGACAAGGTGATGGATGTCTCTTGTAAAAGATGGAGACGCCACCTCCCCCACCCCGTCTGTGGTCCCTGCCGTTGCAAACATTTCTGTAATGGTGGGGAGTGGCCAAGTGGGTCACCTTGTCTTCCATGTTTAAGCCAAGTTTCCTGGATACAGATGAAATCATATTCGTCGAGCAGGAGGAGAGATTGCAGAGGGGCCAATTTGTTAACAATACTGCGCACATTTTGCGAGAAGACCCTGATTGTGGGGCATGGATGGAGGTTTTTTGGAATAGATGATTGCTATTGTAGAGGACGAGTGAGCAGGGATTGCTGAGGGGATGGCCTTTTTTCGTCAGAGAAAGGTCTGATAAGTATGCCTGGAGGCCAGAAGTCAGGATCCAGAACTTTTTCGTAGGCAGAGGGTGAACACCTTACTAGAAATGAGGCGTAGCCAGTTTGCCTAGTTTTAAGCTGTTTTACTTCGATGGAGACATTGTGTTCTACAAGAAACATTCTCTTTATGGAATCGGGGCTTGTTGAGTGTCCAAACTGGGAGACAAAAATCTTGGTTCTGGGCAAAGCGACAGAGATGTCATATTTCTCTGCGAGCGTCTGTTTGCTAGGGTGAGTCTTTGATAATCGCTTGTTGGTTAATGCTGTTGTAATTCTTTTGGTTGCCTTCTAGTGGGGGAGAAAATGGGGTAGGGCTCTTGGTTGTCGATACACATCTCTGGTCAGCGATTCTCGGTTCAGTAGCTTGGTCATCTCTGTCGTATGGTACAACATTATCATTTCTTTCGTGAAACAGAGTCAATTTATTAGTGTGGTTCACTACGCGGGTGGTTTTGTTTACATCCTGTGGACGTTTGTCGCTTTTCTTCTTCTGATCTCGATTCTCAAGTGATTTCAGGAACTTGCAGTAATCTGATTTGATTAGAAGAGTTTCAAGGGCGCTTTCATTTTCTTTAGCCACCCTAAAGGGATTCTTATTGTGCATCTTTTCGTTTTGTGTAAGCAGTTCGGCAGACTCCAGGGGTGTTGTTTGCGTGGCTCCATCCCGTTTTGTGACTATGCAGCGTTCATTAGTGCAGAGACACCGTTCAGCACTTATTTCCTGAAGGGTGCGAGAGATTGTCCGAGGACTTCACACAATTTCGTAGATGCTTCCTCGATTGCTATTGTTTTTCTTTTCCCATCAGCCTCCTGCACCTTCAAAATCTGTCCCGCGAATTCTTTTTCTTCTTTGCTACATGAGATTTTAACAGTGTTATTTCTTTCCATATCGTCATTAACACTGATCCAGGCCGTTGCGTAAATATTTAAATGATCTGGATTGGTGACTTAAATCCGCGTCGGAATTATATTAAACTTAAGCCATGGGATTACTGTGGCACTGAAATATTACAGACATTGGAGGAGCACGTTGTAGGACGTCAGCACTGCACAAACAGCCTATTTTTCATTGAGAAACCTCTTGAATAAAAGGAGTAACTGCGTGTCTTACCAATTCGATTCGTCTGCAAAATAATCTGTCTATAGTTTAGCCTGCATACGTAGACTACACGTTGGTAAAAAATACAATCCTTATAAGATAGAGACCTGGCCGCTAAGCCTCCTTTCTTAGTTGAACCCTATTAATAATTATTGGTATGCACCAATGATGGAATTGCGTGTTCCAGTACTGGACTTATAATTAACGCAACGATTCACTACCGATCTGTTTATGGACAACTCTTTCACAACAGCACATGTATATTCATTTTCTTTTTATTTCTGAAACAATGTTCTTTTTTATTGGAGCTTATTGTAAACAAATGTATGCATAGCAACTCTACTAGATAATTCCAAAAAAACACGAATCTTAAGCGTCAGTTATAATAAAAAAAATATATATATATATATGTCACGAAATCCACGATGAGTAGTGCCTGTGACCATGCAAAGGTCAGGTAACCATGGACACACATGGAACTCCAGTTCGAATTCAGTTGGCTTTTCTCGCGTGAATCGAAGGTGAACACGTGTATATTTGTATAAGCAAATTGTCATAGCACAGCCACCCGAAAACTAATTCAAACCGAATAACTCAGCCATGGAGTGAAAAAAGCCCATAACGGTTGTTCGCGTCATTGAGAGACAGATTCTTCCAGACGGACTTTATGCGAGAAGACTTGTGTTGCGTGTTCCATTGACTTCATAGATGACTCCAGTTACCTCATGTAGCCGGATTCTCGTCGGTTCTTAGTGTGGCATTAAAGCGAAACCCGAAACAATCCAGTGTATGTAGAGGACAATAAGTTCGGTGGAGTGGATTGCTGGCCATGGGGTGGCATTTTGTTTCTGTGGTGATACACATCGTCAGGGAATGGACCTTGGCTGCACGCCTTTATAGAGATGAGCTCCTATGACCATAGCCGTTCCCTATTTTGGTTTAGGCATAATCAGTTACAATTTTATAGTTTCCCCTAACTGAACATGGTAGACAAATTTCAAAGATTGCCTAAATTATTTAGGAAAAACGGGAAGAGGAGCAGATCCAAAGAAAAGCTGTGAGGAACTAATCTCCTGGTGTTAAATGGGGAGGAGTTCCTCAGATATCCATCTTTAAATATTGCCACTGATTAAGAATGAGCAGTCAAGCCGCAAATACAGGCACTTTCAGTTTTATTGAAACTATTGTAAACGACAACGGCTGCGTGTCAACTGCTTCACGTACCATGAGGTGCTCTTCGAACGTCGCATAATAAGACAGGGCAACGTGGCCTCACATTTACGCTATGGTAGGTCCAAAGCAGAGGTCCTTTCCACCGAGTGTGGGGAGGACAGCATTTCTAAAACTGTGCAACCCACGAGAGCAGATCAACACCTACTGGAAGTTGGTACAAAGTAAATGGTACGGTTACTGTTGTCATATAAGCCAAAACTGGCTTACATTACATCTGTCGTCCGATACTTTGTCTTAAAGTGTATACAGACGTGAAAATTCATCAGTATGTATTTTTTTCCAATATTCTTCTATTCAGTTCTTCCGTGTACAGAAAATGGAAAAAAATGCGAGACTAATGATGATAGAGTGTCCTTGAGGTCCAATGTCTCGCAGCCGTTTGAGAAAAAAGTATCCAAAGTGTAATTCAAACATTCAACAGATAAAGAGGATATTTTATTCATGACATTTCTACAGGATGTCTTGCACAATGGAAGTTTAATGCCTTTATGTGCGTGCAATGGGACAAGTTCCAGTGCCATTATTGTAAATCTTTGAGGCATTAAAAAAAATCTCAGAAATATCAGGATCGATTTATACTCCAGATGGTATAAATCGATTGTACACTAAATAATAATTCAAATTAGAATTTTAATCCTTGGTACAAAAACCACGCGTATGACAATAGATTCCCAAGAACCATGCGATGTATAAAGTCTATATTTTTTAATCTTCTTCCAGAAATATATTTTCCATCATGTCCTACTTTACATTGAAAGATACAGACCTTGCCGCTAAACCTTGTTTCTCAGTTGAATCCCATTAATAGTTCTTGGTACATAATGATGACATTGCGTGTTCCAGTACTGGACTCATAATTAATGCATCGATTGACTACCAATCCCTATGCATCAGTTTATGAACAAGTCTTTCACGATAGCACATGCCATACTGATTTCTGTTTTTTTTTCTGAAGCAATGTTCTGATTTATTGGAGCTTATTGAAAACAAATGTATGCATAGCAACTCTACTGGATAATTCCAAAACACACGCATCTTAAGAGTCACTTAAAAATAAAAAAATATATATTAGTTAAGAAATCCATCACTAGTGTTAGGTAACCATGGACACACATGGAACTCTTCGATGTTTTTTGCTTGATAGTCACGTGCTAAAACTGCCTGGTCTACGTGGCCCTTAGGAAAATAGTTGGGCCGTTGGCTAGTAGATTCTGTAGAAGGCTGCAAAGAAAAACATCACAAGGGATTCGGGTCAGGTGACAAAGCTGGTGGAAAATTTTTGGTACTGATTTAATCATTGGTGGAAAAGAGGTTAAAATATATTGCGCAGGTACGCACTTGAGCTATGAATATTCTTGAACGAGAGGTTGTGCTATAAATAGTGATTTCTGCATTGAATTATTACAAGGTGGAGGTTCATATCTCAATCCAGCCTAGAAAGCAAGATGCATATATGGGGAACGGAAATTTTCCTTAATTTTCTGTTAATGTTTTTAAAAGATCTCCTACTGAAGCCTGAAATAGTAATAGTTATCAACCCTACACCAGGTATGTACACATTTTATTCTTTAGCACTCATTTAAACTTATTTGAATGAAGACTACAAGGAGGAATTTTCATATCACACCCAACTCAAATTAATATTCACTGAACGTTTTCAGGGGCCTTGCCATATAGACGTAAAGGATCTGTTTCTTTACAATGGCCGTCCGTCCGTCTGCATGTAATAACTTGACTTCTACTAGACAGCTTTTCATGAATTTTTATTGTATTTTTGCCTCGTTTGTTTGGCTCCTTGTGAAGACCAGTCCTTCTCTCTGAAGACTTCTATGATTGCTCCCACTTTTGGAAACGTCCAAATCCCTGCTGTTACCTCATATTTTGACCTTAAACTGTGTTTTAATACGCAGCTGGATAAACTCGCCTCACGGGCTTCGAGTCTTCGTTGAACAACAAGACAAAATCTGTTGCACATTAAAGATCCCAACATAATCAGGAAATACTGTACATCAGAACGATTATCTATCCACCATTACCGTACGCGTCTGAAGTCTGAGCCTCAGCCACCCAAACGACTAAAAAGCCTTTCATTACATCTGAATATTGGCTACTTTTAATGAAAAAACTTTCGAGCCTACAGACCAGTAAGGCTCGTGGAGTTGATGGAATATACCCTATAATCTTAAGAGAGGCGGCAAGCGAGTGCATTGAACCATTGAAGCTAATTATGCGAGCATCACTAGACTCTGGGGAAATTCCCTTGGATTGGAAAAGTGCAAATGTATCTCCCATACATAAGGGTGGCTCTAAAAGTGAAGTTGGAAATTATCGACCTGTCAGTCTGACTTCAGTAGTAGGGAAAATCATGGAGGCAATGATCAAGGGTGGAATTCAGGATCATTTGGATCGAATTGAAATTCTCAAGGATACTCAGCATGCTTTTGTAAAGGGAAAATCATGTTTAACAAATCTGGTTCGCTATTTCGAAAGGGTCACTCACGAGCTGGATTTAGGGAATAATTTCGACATTGTTTATTTAGATTTCAGTAAAGCTTTTGACTCAGTCCCACATGAGCGGTTGCTTTATAAGCTGGAACAGGTTGGAATCACTGGGAAAATCCTTAGATGGATAGAAGGATGGCTTCAGGGCAGGAGGCAGAGGGTTGTGATAAATGGCTATTCCTCAGATTGGGTTCATGTAAGAAGTGGGGTTCCCCAAGGATCAGTATTAGGACCACTGTTGTTTTTAATTTTCATTAACGATATTGATGAAGGGATAGAGGGCGTGATGTCTAAATTTGCAGATGACGTTAAAATTGGTAGAGTAGTTAATGATCACTGTCAAGCTGAGCTTCTTCAGAGAGACCTAGATAGACTTCAGAATGGTCAGAAAAATGGCAGCTTTGCTTTAATCCAACAAAGTGTAAGGTATTACACCTGGGAAACAGTAATCCCAAAATAACTTATTCACTTGGTGGAGTTCAACTAAACCCAGTACTGGAGGAAAGGGACTTGGGTGTTACGATACGGTCAGACATGAAATTCTCTGAGCATTGTAAACAGGTTGCAAGGAAGGCCCATGGTGTCCTATCGATGATCTATCGAAGTTTTGCAAGTAGAGATCGGGATGTGATAATCCCATTATATAAGGCTTTTGTTTGACCACACTTGGAATACTGTGTTCAAGTATGGAGACTGCACCTGAAGAAAGACATCGAGCTTCTTGAAAGGGTGCAAAGAAGGGTAACTCGCCTGGTGAGATCGGCTAAAGGGCGTCCTTATGAAGAAAGACTTCGAATATGTGGGTTGCAGAGTTTGGAAACTAGACACCTTAGAGGAGATTTGATTGAGGTGTTTAAGGCTCTGAGAGGCATCAGTAAAATGAATGAGGACGAAATTTTCAAGATTATAAATGATGCTAGAACTAGGGGACATAAATTCAAGTTATGGGGGGAAATGTTTAGATTGGACTGCAGGAAGTTTTATTTTAGCCAGCGAGTTATAAATTACTGGAATGAGTTGCCTTCATGGGTGGTAGAGGCCGACAGTTTGGGGAAATTCAAAGGTCATCTGGATAGTACTTTCGGGTAAGGGAAGCGCATAGGATGATAGGTTTAATTACCTTTTTATTTATATTTTATTTTATTTATATATATATATATTTTTATTTATTAATTATTATTATTTAGTTATTTATTTTATTTTTTATTTTTTTTTTTGTTTTTATCATTGTTTTGTTCGGTTTTTTTTTTTTTTTTTTTTTGGCTGGTGCAGCATAAGCCATAGGCTTTCTTGCACCATGCGGCCGTTACTAATACTAATACTGAAATAGGGCAATTGGAAATCCAATCCAAAATGCAATGGGGTTTCCCATCTCTCCCGAGTTTATTGATTCCCGGAGATTGGTTGTCACGGTGTAAATGGTTGCGGGACTTATCTCCGAGCCATCCATGGGATACATACTGCTGGAGAATCCCTTGCGGACTACTCCTGGACTGGCCATCCAGAATTCTTTTCCTGATAAATCGATTCCTCCCTTTTCAGATGCTCTCCATGATGCTGATCTGAACAAATTCGCATGTGATAAAAGATATAGAAAGAAGGTCCTTTCCATGCAATGAATTCCTGTATCCATCTTTTTTTTCTTAGGTTGCAATAAAGATTCTTTCTCTCTCTCAACAACGATACTGAACAGACAATGCAATGTACGTTCCATCTCTCTTTGTATACAGTCAGTGGAACTTATCTGCCTTCCGAAATCCCGTGTGTCGTTAAAAGTACTCAACTGAGAACAGAATTTTTCATATTTCGATCCGGATTAACTGTAACCGGATTAGCGACGATTGACTGTAATTAGATTTAATAAGACATAGTTACTGCAAATATTGGTAATATTTCTTCGGAAGGTAAATACTTTATTTCTACTTATTCTAGAATCTGCGCACGGTATTCTGTCCCTGATTCATGAAATGAACATAAAGGTAATCTTCCTTTCTTCTTGGACATTCGTTACTTTGCATTCCATCAGAAGAGGGACCATCGGTGATCATATGGAATCGAAAGATATCCATGTTTTCCATTTCTTGGATGACATTTGTGCAGAGCCAAAAGTTTTCAATGACGTAAGTTTTATTGTTTATTTATTTGCTGATTTAAGCTTAATTTCAGCTTTCTTTTGAGCCTTTAAGCTTTTCTCTTGCTTGAAGTTTAAGATTTCAGTTAATAGGATATTTTAAATGGCCAAATGTTCCGCAGGGAGGAAGAAAGGGTTCCTAAATCGTCAGTGGGAAAAATCATTAAGTGTGAAATTGACAACGCACTCCATTGGGTTATTCCTGAAGGGGGGGGGGGGGGATCTAACAAAATTATGTGGTCGTTCCATAGGACCAGCAAAAGGATTCAAGAAGAATCAATACCACGATGGTCGCTGTTGGTGAAATCTGTCTAAAGTGTCCAGTCGGTATCGTAAGGGGAAACATTAAAAGAAGCCAAAGAAATATCAATATTTGCTCTCCTTTGAGAACACTCAGTTCCTGAATGAAAATAAGGTACTCTTGTTGTGAATCCTCAAAATCTGTTGAAGATAAATTCTAACGCAATACTAATTTCTACTCTGAATCTGTATGAATTGAGACTGAAGCAGGTACTTCAGTTGGTGTAGAGTGTAGGGTCTGCACATGTTACCGTTTTTCTGTAATGGGAAGGACAGATTGATATCTAATATGGCATCCTGTGATGATTCCACTTTGGAAGTCGGTAAGCTCAGCGCCACAACCCTTCTGCTGTATTTCATTGTTCTGCTTAGTCTGAGATGTGTCCGGGTTCTTTTGGCAATATAGTGTATGCCCATGATTTTTACATTGCCCGTATTTTTCACATTTTCATTACAGTTTGGAAGATGGAGGACATTGTCTATGCGATGGATTGTGTTTGTTCGATCTAACTATTCTGCCGACTTCTGGATGTCGAAGTTCACGGTGTCTTTTCCATGGGTACGCCACGTCATGATGGTATTTGCTGCTACAACAACAGATCGGACAAGCGTCTTCGAAATACAACAGGTAATACAGCAGATCTCATATAACGCGGTAGCATTCACGAAAACCACTTTTACATGAATCCTACTTAACTTTGATTCAATCAATATGTATATGTGTAATTAAGAGCTGATGAAGAATTCTTTTTCTGATGGTAATATATTTTATCATCAATGACTCTGAATTATTTATAGGATCCATATTTTTCTAGTCAGTTAAGAGAAGACATAACAAAGTTCCTAGAAATAATAGCACGTTGCTCTTTGATTTCAGATCCAAAACGGCCATGTAATCACATCACCTTATCAGAACAGGTGGACCTCCAACACAAGACGGTTCACTAAAGGAAACCAGCTTATTCCAAAGGAAAGAGGTCAGCTTAGCCTCAAGGATCAATCCCTCACGATTAGAGTAGTTCCAGTAAGTGGTCCTTAAAATTCATTTTAAGACACTAACAAATAGGTTTATAAAATTATAAATTCTGCAACACCAGATGTAAGATTGTTCCAACAACCAATTATTCTCTGGCTGCATATAAATCTTTGCAGGAGAGATGGATGTGCGAAATTTGCTTTCTGACTCAATCATTTGAATCTGTACACAGTTTGGTCACCTACATGGCATTCAGGTGGTCAGATTGTGTACCTTCAAGCCTTCTTCTCTCTGCTAGTGCTAATTTTTTCAGCAATATTAAATTCTTCTCTCAATCTTATAAAATGTTGTATGTTGTATATTTTATTTGCATTAAATATGTTTGCTACTCCAATTTCCGGGAGAAAAAACCATGCTACCCTCGCTTGACACCGACTAACTCGGCCAGGTTGTGAAAAAGCCCATAAAAATTCCTCCCGTCATCGACTGGACTTAAACTCAGGTCTTTTCATCGGTATGGGGAGGACAGCGATCCAACCAACTGTGCTGCCCAAGAGGGTTAACATTATTATTATGTTCTTAACTATCTAAATATTTATGGAATGTCCTAATTTCCAATTTAATTCGTAGAAATTGAAAAATTTGTAGATATTCAAACGATAACGAAAACTGATGGTTTGGTTTTGTTCAAATATTTTAGGTCCCTCATCTGTTTGGTGTGAAAGTCGACAAGGATGGACAACTAGTTGCCACTGGAGGAACTGAATATAAAGTTTTTCGACTGTTTTCAGAGATTCTGAAATTCAAGTATGTGTGGTATCAAGTATGATGATAAATAGGAACTCCAGTCAATTAATTTATCCTGTTTAATAGTTTAAATTAGACCAATGCTCTGTGATATACGAGGTCTGTTAGAAAATTAATGAGACAAGTTTTATAAAAAAAATTATTCTAATTTTCTACAACTGATAGTTCCCTCCTTCAGAGTAACTTCCTTGGAAGTTACATAGCCTCCAGCGCTCCTTCCATCCTTTCACTTGGTAGCACTCTCTGGAGTATCATTCAAGACGATCGAGAAGATAAATGCTCTTCTTTGGTTTTGTTTCTGTTCTTCAGTGAGAATTTTTGGCACCATTTTCCCACAAATTTTGCGCATGGCCAAATTCTCTCTTAAAATGTGATGGACTGCTCGGTGACTTTCGTTCAACTCACCTACCATCAATCACACGGTCAACTATCAGTTAGACACACTCTCAGCCCTTACCCTCTTCACATTCTACTCTTTGTTCTCACACAGGTCCTTCTACGTGTGGTTCATCTTCAACGGCTTTACATCCTTCCAAGAAGGCTTTGTGCTATCGGTAAACTTGTCATCGCGGTTTCGTTCAGTTTGAGTCAAAATTCATGGGCAGTACTGCCACATCGCATTTTATTAAATTAGTCTCATTAATTTTGTGGCATACACTCCCGCCTAAAAGTTTTCAATCAGAGTGATTAATTTTATAATAGTGTCTTCGCAATGGTTGTTCGAAGCGATCTGCAAGGTTTTCCAACAAATTTTTGAAGATGAGAAAACTTTACGGACTTGATGGTCTGGATGATCTCATAAAAGCACCATTGAGTTAAATCAGACGAATGGGGTAGTGGCCACGCCATTGCAATATCCCCTCCTGTTGTTTAATCGATGCACAGCTTAGAGCAGTGCTTCGGGTCTTGTTGTAATATAAAATTTCTTCCACAAAGGCGAAGTCCAGCGGATATTGCATTCTGTTCTGACGATTTCACTAAATTCTGAATAAACAGAAGCACGGTGGAACCATCACCGTGCTTAACTGTAGCACTAAAAAATATCCCACTATTTTCACTTCAGTTTATTGTCTCATATAAACTGTAAACTTGGATCCAAAATTTTCAAACTTGCATTCATACGTTCTACGTTTTTCCACACTTCAATTGTCTACGTTGATGGCTTTTAACTCAATCAAACAGTTTCTTTCGATTTTCCAGTTTTAATAAAGGTTTTCGGAACGATACACCATGAAGTCCTGCCTGTTTAGACGAAATTTTACAGTGGACATGGACGTAGACATTGCAGTTTCTCTTTTCCTATTGAACTCAGCTCGGATTTCAGGTGCAGTAATTCAACAATGACGTTTAGAAATCAGTATTATGGTCTGCTTGAATCGTCGAATAGTAGAGTCGACTGCTCACAGATTAACTATGGTACTCCTTTAAATGAAACACAAAGTATTTTGACAATACTTCTCATGGAACAAATTTCGTTATACAGAGTTATAACAGCACTTTTTTTTTGTCAACTCTCAGTTTCTTATTTCTTGCCCATTTAGCATTAGCATTAGTAGAGGCATACGATGCAAGAAAGCAAGCTTGTGCAGCATCAGCCAAAAAAAAAAAAAAAACCCTCCCATTTCACCCCTCCATTCGTTCCAAATGTATGTCCAACTCAGCCTTAAATTTATTTAGGCTATCAACTTCCACACAACAAAAGATGGAAGTCTGTTCCACCAATCAACCACCTGCTGGCTAAAGGTAAATTTCCGCACATCTATCCTACAACTGTCTTTCCTCAATTTGAATTTATGCTCCCTCAGGTTCTTAATCTGAGCAAGAAGAAAAATCCCACCAGCATTCAACTTACTCAACCCACTCTAGGCTATGTACACCTCAATAAAATCACATTGCAGTGCCTACCCTTCAAGCTCTGTAATTGGCAGAACTTAAGCCTTTCTTGGTAAGCGTACCCCTTTGTTCCCCTCACCAATCTTGTAGCCCTTCTTTGTACTCGTTCTAGCAACTCTACATCCTTCCTAAAATGAGGCCTCCAGACCTGTACACAGTACTCTAGGTGTGGCCTGACCATTGCCTTGTATAAGGGGATAATCACATACATCCCTGTACCTGCTAGCAAAATTCCTATATATCATTGACAAGACTCGATGACCTGCCCTGGCAGCCCGTCTGCACTGATCAGCAAACTTCATATTTGACTGCACAATTACCTCCAGGTCTTTTCCACTTTCTACTTCCCTGAGTTTAGTATCACACAGTTGGTTCGTTTCTCTTGGAGTATTGATACCCATGTGCAGTACATTGCATTTGTCAATGTTAAACTTCAGTTGCCACTTCTCAGCCCATTTTCCCAACTTATCTAGATTCAGTTGGAGTAGCATACTGTCTTTACTGTCGTTAACAACCCTGCCAACCTTTGTATCATCTGCAAACTTGGACATTAAACCTGATATACCTTCATCAATATCATTGATAAATACACAAAACAACAATGG